>NC_054058.1:19925405-20226905 GCF_017639655.2 Falco naumanni | reverse complement strand
CTATCACAATACTTGGCTCCTCTTTCTGGAGCTAGTCTGAATTTTTCACACCCTCAAATTAGATTTAGATGCATATTTTCTTTCAAGATTTCATTTTAATCCTAAACAGGATTTTTCAAGAGTTAGGGTTCAGTTGCAGTATTGGAGGAGGTGTTGGCAAGCGTGGAAATGGACATTTCCTTGTTTAACTGGGCTAGTCTAGAAACCCTCTTGATTACAGCCTGTGGTGTGTAAGCAAGCATCAAACCAATCAGATAGGCAAGGATGGGAAGAGAAGTAGCTAAAGAGGTCTGGGGAAAAATCCACAACTGGGAGACCTAAGCAAAAAAGAAGCTGGAGAATTATTAATGTGCAAATGGATTAGAAATCCTTCTCCAATGGGAAAGGACCACAGCAACCACAAATCTGACATTTTCAAAATAAAATACAAAGATCATTTCTTTAACCAAATCTTCTCAATAATAACATAAGACAAGAGTATTCATTAAAATAACATAACCACCCATCTCACTGCCTGGGAAGAGAGAGGGAGAAATGGTTTTGTGCGCAACTTAAATTTTGTAATAAATACTGTATAAGAACCTAAGCTAGATAACATATGTCATGATAAATGGAGTCTAGTCTACCAGGAGGCATTTATTAATAAAAACTACAGTGACAGCCAAAACAAACAGGCCTCTGCAAAGTTCAAGTTTCTGCTTCACGTTCTTTATTTGCCAGCGTTGTCTAGAGCTCTGTACACACAGCACTGAGACATATAGTAGCTGAATGGTAAGTCAGAATATGGATACAAGCTGCTCAGTTACGCCAGTAGATATGGAGAGACAGGAAAGAGTCTGGCACTAGATGAGATGAGAGAGAAGAGGAAAGTAAGGCTAATGAAGCACAGTGAATGCAGGAGCATGGCAACTGAAAGGAGTCCTAGGAGGAGGAAGGATGAGTTGTTAGAGTGCTGGAGCTGATTTATTCACTTTTTGTGGGAATGAAAACTAGCTGCGGATCCCAGTCCACCCCCAGTTCTGAACATCTGGACAGATTCTGGACTTGCATCCAAACACTTTTTCCCCCCTCCCTTCTTGCAGTTTCTTGCCCTTCTCTTTGTTTTTCTTACGTTTCTCTGCTTGCTCTCGTGGCAGATGTATGCACCTTGAAGATGTACAGTTTGAGGATTTCCCCATGAGAGATGTTTCTGGACTTTCTCAAGCCAGTGGGGAGCTGCTGTCTGGATCAGTACCTGTGATCAATATGGGGCAGTGCCCAGGCCTATTAGCTGGCAATAGAATGTAAATGTATCTTTCTCCACCCTATCTCTTTCAAAGCAACAGTGTTCAGAAGACCAGGATGATGTCAGGGGATTTTGGGTGCTTTAAGCATGTTCACATTGTATCTTATTTTATTTAGTTTTGTTTTGTTTCATTTTTTCAACCTTTGGATTCAGGTTTTATTTTCTTCCATTTGTAAGTAAACAATTGACTCCAAGGCCAGTAAAAATGTAATCCCTTCACAATCCTTTCCCAGTAATGTTATGGCAGGTCATTGTTCTGTCATAAGATAATAAACTTTTTTTGTGTGTGTTAAAATATAAATAAATAAATAAATAGATAGGAAAGTTGTACATGCCACCAGGGCACTCACTCAGCTATGAAAATACAACGTACAAGTACATTTCTTGTCACAGAAAGGAGAATGGGGATACGTTTGGAGCTATAGTAATCAGTTTCAGAAATGCTGTAATTTATCAAGCATGGTAGCTTCAGATTTTTGAGGCATGCATAATACAATCTTTCTTCCCCTCTCTTTTCCCCAAACAGATAAAAATTCTGCTTGAATTAGGACACAATTCACATGATGGTATGCTAGAGGAGCAAGGATTCATAACAATTTGATCTGCTTTTCCCTGAAACAGATTAATAATTAATTGTCTTAACAAAAATTTGATGTCCACTGTAATAACATTTGTTTCAGATATGGTTCATCACTTCGCCAGAGATTCAAAGCCACATACAGAGCGTGAAGGGCAAGATGAGAATTCTTCTCTCTCAGGCCAGCTGATATTCAGGTACATGACAAATACATGTCTCTATTTCCTCCTTCAGACACAGTGTATCATAACTCAATGTATTTTTCATTAGGATGGTGTTAAACAGCTCTTATCAATACCATAAAGTAAGAGTACTGTAATATAATTCTTCCAGTTGAAGAAACTTCTTAGATGGGAAGGTTTCCTGATCCATAGTTTCCAGGGGTTCATTTTTCACATAGGAAACTCTCCATCTCAATACACAGGACGGAGCTTGCTGTTGGAGCCCTGACTTACTGGTGTGTTAATTTTTGGCACCTGAAAGTAGAGCATATAAAACTGATTGGTGTTGAAGCTTAGGTTGGGGAGAAAAAACCCAATTCATATCTGATCTCTTGCTCAGCTTTTGCACTTGGGAGGTCTCTGGCTTGCTGTAACAGTCAGATAAAATTGGCTGCCAAAATCAAAAGTCATAACAATGTACTTAGAAAACTTGCCAGATCTGTTGGAAGATCTAATACTTGATCTTCGGACATCTGCCTCGACTCCCTTTGTCACTCAGTAACAGAATGTTGTGTTACTAGTTAGGCTTGCTTCTCCCCATAGTCAATGGGGCCATTGTCATTGTCCTACCAGAGACTTTGTGGCCCTGCTCTGGCTGCTGTGGCTAAGAAAGATCATTCTGGCTCTTTTTCACTGTGGAGCTGCCTCCACTGAAATTGATAGCCGGGACTTTTGTCTTCCTTTTACACACAAATCCCTTAGTTGTCTCTAGCTTGCGTTAAATCCTGCTTTGCCCTGCTACAGCTGCTCCCTGGAAGCTTGCTGGCAGAAAAACAGTTTTTATGCTTGTCACCTATTAAGAGATTAATCGTCTTCACGTTGAAAAAAATACTACCTTTTGGCCAAAGGTTGTGATCTGCCACATCCACTCTGTTCTTTCTCACTCGCTTCGGTGTTAGGCAGGGCCGGTGTGATACCAGCAACCAGAAGGGTTGTTCTGGGACAATGGCAGCGGCAGACATAGCCAGAAGCAGGCAGTGACTCACCGTGCAGAGGAGTCCTCATGCTGTGCTGGATGGGATCCTGGCATGCTCTGTTCCATGACTGGGAATGTCATGCCTGGCTTTGGCGAGATGTGCACAGTAATTACGAAGTGGGTTAAGGAGGAAACGTAAAATAGCTAGAGCTTCAGCCTTAATGAAAGCAGGGCTATTTTGTTTCGGTGTAGCTGCTTTCCCTCAAGCTAACTCATGTACGGCTTTTTGTAGCAGTAACATGACACTCACCCTGCTTCACCCCAGAAAGCTAAATCTTCTTTTTACTGTGCCGCTTCATCATCTAATTGTTGGTTGTATGCATTATGTGAGACAGTGCCTCAGCACAGCAGGCAGAACTGATCCCTGTTGCAAGTCCATTAACTCAGATGGAGCTACCTCCAGAGATGAATGTGTATAGAACTTCAGCATTACTTTAATCAGACTATTTCATATTCATGAACCTGTGTGTAAAGAGAGCTGTGTAATTAAGATCATTCATAATGCTGCAGGGTATTCAAGTTAAGATAAGGAAGGTAACTTGTTTTTTAAGGCCACAAATTGATCTCCTGCTGTGATAAGGAAAGCTTGATCAAGTGTGTGTGCTCAGAGGAAGATTTAATGGCTGTGCTTCAGTTCTCTGAGTGCATTTAACAAGAAGAATAATGTTTTCTGTGTTCATTTTGCTCGACATTGATGGCTGTAACCAAGGTTAAAGCTCAGTAATATGCATAAAAATCGCATCGAATCAATAGTTTTTGTCTACAGCTCCTTTCCTGAATACTGGTCAAGGGCAAGATTTTGGGAGATAAACTGCTGTGCCTTTCCTTTCTCCCAAACTCCTTAGAATCCCTCAGCATGTGAAAATACATCTTTCTCTGAAGGGGAAAAAAACCACAGCAGGTATAAGGTGAATGCAGTGTCTTGTAGTACCTTGCTGTTTGCCTGACTCATTCAGAGCCTAGGAAACTCTCCTCCACCTAAAATATGACTTGCTGTAGGAAAGCAGAGTTTTGTCACTCTAAGTCTGCAAATGGTACTTACAGGTTTAAAAATGTTTCCTCATTTTTTTCAATACATCATGCAATTAATAATCAGCTCTGTATTCCCTTCTGGCTTAAGAAGGAAGGAGGCATCCAGCAAGGCTCTCCTTGCTTTCCACAAATCTCACAGCAACTTGCCATGAAATTGTTCAGGAGAGAGGCCCGAGAGTTGATGTGGGGAGGCTTGTGAAGCAGTCTGTCTGTCGTTGCAGGCTGAGCCCTCTGCTTTTTGGGAGATTTTGACACTTTCCTTAAGAAAACTCATCTGAGGGAAAGACTGTTGGATAGGAAAACACCACCTCCTCCATCACTTGAAGTGCAGATCCTATCGGCAGAGGGAGCAACAATTTTTTTCACCCATTTCCTTGCATGCTGGTTCTGAGATCTAGAAGACAAGCCCTCCTTCTCTCATGGCAACACCTCTTAATGTATTGTGTTACCAGTACCTTCTCCTTTTAGTGTGGAAATCTCTAGAGAACTTGTGTGTCCCACAGCCTGCACCAGGTCCCCTAGTTCCTGACTAGTCCCGTATAGCTGCCAACTTTAAACATTGTGTGAAAGTGGAAATGGTTGTGCCAGATTAATCACCTGGGAAGGTCTGTAAGTAGATCTGAAGGGTTTGTCTGGGGTTTAGATTTACACAAATGTCCCTGCACTCATTTTTGTATCACTTTATTTAAAAATTTCTTCTTGAATTTAATTTTGGTGTACTGTTCTTATTTCCAGTCTCATAGTTTTCTGACCTCATAAATATTAGTTTGCAGTTTCAGCAAAGGCTCGCTAACAATTTCTCTGATTTTTGCCATATTCATCTCTATGCCTGGCACAAACACTGTTCCAAATGACACTGGGAGACGTGAAAAGCTCTTTTGATTTGATATAATAATGTTTATATGTCTGCACAATGAGACAGGCAGAAAACCACCGTTCTAAAACTTTTCTGTGGATGAAAGGATGTGTTTCAGTTTAGGTCTTGGGTGCCTTAATATTAAGGTATAAGTGTGTCAGCTAGTAGCTAGTGTTTACGACGTAGTCAGTACAGATCTAGTAAGTGCCATCAGGAGAATCTAGAGAGCTAATCAGTTGACAAGTCACTAGAGCCTTGTTTCATACACAGGCGCCAGTGCCAGTGTGTACTCCCGATAGTACCATACCTAGCCTCCAGCTACTCCTTCAGGAGTGGCTGTATCTTACATTGCCCCTGTGACACATCTGCCCGTCCCACCTGAAATTCTTGGATGGCAGTGGGCATCTGTACTTGATAACTTAACTGAGCGCTGGACATCTACTTTGGGATAATCTGAGGTTAGTGAGCTACTTAGGTGGGAGCTCTCACACCTCAGTGAAATGATTTGCCTGGCTTTGCACTAGGCTGTAGGTAGAGCTGAGTATTATTCTGCAGCAAAACCCCACCTTGAATGTTAGGAAAGCTCCAAGGTGTTTCATAGCAATAATCACCTTGTTTCTGATGCTTTTGTCAAGTTCTAAACAAGATTATTCTTGATTTGCAAAATTTACCAGATGCTGTTAAATGGCTGTCACCCCTTATTGGTCATGAATTCACTGGCAGATGAACGGACCAAATGTTTGACTCACAGAACAGTAAGTCAAGTTTGTAAAGGAGCTTGAGATTCTCTAAAGAAAGGGACTGTTGAATGTAAGATTATAACATTGAACAGAGCAATCCTTCTGATTACACTGCATGTTTCATTCAGAAAATTTACAGCAGCTGAGGAAGAACAAATGTTGGTTGTACATTGCAACACTTACAGAAGTTTATATTTTAATAAAAATAAACTTCAGAACTTTTTGCTTGACATGTAAATCCAATAGTGGTTTAACTTCCAAATCTATTCTCAATGCTTGGAGAAATATCTTTGCAATTTATTAGGGCTAGATGCTTTGCAAAGTGTAAACTGACAAATGAGAATGATTATGTGTATAGCATTATGCAGTAATGAAGGTTTTGAGTGAAAGTGAAAAGATTTTGCCATAGAATTAAAGGAAGATGCACAGTTAAACCACCCATGCTGCAACCCTTATTCTCATTAGCAGGTCTACCACTACCTTCTTGTCCTTCACTGAGGTCTCTGTTATTTTTTCTTTCTTTTTTTTTTTTTTTTTCTCTATTTCTGCTCCAGACAAATACCATAGTGATGAATATGGTAGAATAACATAAAATAATGGATTTTCTACCGGTTTTCATTGTTTTTCCCCCTCTGTACTTTACCCACTCTTATCTGATGATAATTAAAAATATATAGCCAATAGCCCAAATTATTATGTTTTTGTTTCAGAGGACTCCAACATTCTGGAGATTCTAGAAAACTGAAATAATTTATTTCACAGCAACTCATATATTTATATCCCTGGGCATCTCCCAGTTCTGGAAAGAGGGAGAAACACCAAAGTACTGTGGCACAGTCACTTTTTTTTTAATGACATTCCTGCTTTAACCTCAAATTGTAGAACTTGCCATCTAGACAAATGTCCTAACCACCTGGATCTATTCCAGTATGAGGTGCTCTAAGTTTGTGTAAGAAGCTTCAAAGTCTTGGGGTTTGTTCTGAAGAAATGCTTTAAAGCTTTAAACTTCCCAAGCCATTTCAGGACAAAGAAATGGCTTTTCAAACTCTCCAAGCCCTTCCTAATATTAGATTTTATAGGTAGGTGGATCAGTACCTTTTTGTTTCTGAAAGCAATAACTGTTAAAATGCTTTTCTAAGTAGTTTTCCAAAATTACTGGTAAACTAGTTCAGCTGTAAGCAAATAATATCTAGTTAGCATTTTATATAATTTCGCTGAATTGGGATAGCAAACTAAGATTTTATCTAAAGAGCTGTGCTTCAGACAGAGATCAAATAGTTTCTCTTCTGATTGCAATTCTGTTTTGCTTCAGTGTTTTTCTCAGGAGGATTTGGATTATTATAGCTGAATAGAAAAACATCTTTTTGCAGTGATTGGAAAGGAAAATGTAAACCAAACTGGTGTTGTAATAAAACTTAGTCCATAAATACAGAAAAGGAAGAAAAAAAGAATACACTCAAACTAAACAAACAACTTCCCCCCCCCCCCCCCCCCCCCCCGCCCCCGGTGATGACATTCAGTGGTTGATTAATATCACACCAGCCCACATTTTATTTAGCTAGATAATATCATAATATCTTTCTGTAAACTCTTTTCACACCTTTCTGGATGGTGGCAAGATCTTAGATTTTCCTGGTGATGATTAGTGCCTTGTGGGTCTTGGTGTGGTGTGGTGAGTGATGCTCTGATTCTCCATTCTCATCAGGCAACATTAGGAACAAGTGCTTTCTATGGAATATTTTTTGTGCTGAGGATGTACATCACTATTTCAACTCTTTGTTTTCTTTTCTTTCACTGAAACCCATTTGGATCTTCAGACTTGTCCCTTTAAATATGAACACTGTGAAATTGGTTATACCTCATTTCCTTCTAACCTCTCTTCTTTTATACTCATTTGAACAAAACATGGCTAACATTGATGAAAAAGCATTCTTTCTCCTATAGTTCAAGCACTGAATCAGTCTATGTAGATTCTGCTTATGGCCCTGTCACTTCTTTTTTAGTGTTGTAGCACAGGTGACCGGGAACTGCATAGTTCTCAGGTTAGAGTCTCAGCGACAGGGAATGGGCATAAGGCAGCAGCCTGAGTGAACCTGGAAAGGAAAAACAGAGGAGCCACGTTTCAGTGTTCAGCCTGCGTGGTGAACTGCTTCACCCAGCCAGCCCTCCCCTGCTTCTTGTTCCTTGGTTAGCCTTTGCTGCTGTGTCTCACCCAGAAGCCATACAGGGCTGCCTGTCCACTTCCAGATCTGGCACTGGGGTCTTCCTTACACGTTCAGTAGCAGTGTCTGTGGAGTCACAAAATGTGTCAGGAAGAAGTCAAAGTCAGTATGTCTGCTCAGTTAGTACTGATGCACAGAGTTTGAAGAATGAATTATACATCTGAAGCGTAATTTTTCAGAGGCCAACTAAAGGAACTGTAGAAAGTATATGATATACTCTGAAGTAATTATTTTGTAAATTTTCAGAAATTTATGGAACAGTCTCCAGAAATTACATTTGAAAGTTTCTTGATTTGGTTCACTTGGAATACTCTAGATTTTTGTCCTTCATTTTCGTTGTGTGGTAGAAAATCACACAGGTTTGCCTCAAAGACTAGTGCTGCTTTATTTCAGTATTAAATATAAATGTTTTCCATTTTTTTAAAGAAACATATTAATTTAGTACATCATTTCCTGCTTACTTTACCTGTATTAGTATCTCTTTTGCCACATCTGTTGCAGTACCCTTGTAAATAAGGATTTAAAATTAAAGGTTTGATTCCCACAACAGAATCACAGAACAGAATAGCATTCAAAGAATTGCAGAATAGTTGAGGCTGGAAGGCACTTCTGCAGATCATCCACTCCAACCCACCCTTCTGAAGGTAGGGCCAGCTACAGCAGGTTGCTCAGGGCTCTTTCCAGTTGAGTTTTGAGTACCTCCAAGGACAGAGACTCCACAACCTCTCTGGGCAACCTGTTCCAGTGTTTGATTGCCGATTGCCCTTACAGTAAAAATGTTTTTTCTTATGTTTAAATGGAATTTCCTGTGCGAGAAAACTCTAACTCTGTCTTCTTTACTATATCCCGTTGGGTGAGATCCTCCCAAGGCTTCTTTTCTCCAGGCTGAACAGTTCCATCTCTCTTATCCTCTTCATATGACAGATGCTCCAATTCTTTCATCAACTTCATGGCCCTTTGATGGATTCAATCTGCTAAGACCATGTCTCTTGTACTAAGAATCCCAGAACTGGACACAGCACTGCAGATATAGCCTCACCAGTGCTCAAAAGAAGGGAAGGATCACCCCTCTCAACCTTGCTGGCAACACTCTTCCTAATGTAACCCAGCATATTGTTGGGTTTCTTTGCTGCAAGGGCACATTGCTGGTTTGTGTCCAACTTGATGCTCACCAGGACCCCAAGGTTCTTCTCTGCCAAGTTGCTTTGTAGCTGTTTGGCCTCCAGCGTGCCCTGGTGTATGGTGTTGTCCCTCCCTGAGGCAGGACTCAGCATTTCCCTCCACTGAACTTCCTGAGGTTTCTCTCTGCTCAGTTCTCTGGTACGTTTGGGTCCCTCTGCATGGCTGAAAACCCACCTTATGCGTCACTCCCTCACCCCAGTTTTTTTAATCTCTGCAGATTTGCTGAGGGTGCACTTTGTCCATCATCCAGGTCACTAATGATAATGCTCAACAGCATTGGCTCCCAAAACAACGCCTGGAGAACAGTGACTAGCTTCCGGCTGGATTTTGTGCCACTGATCACAACCCTTTCAGCCCAGCAAGTCAGTCAGGTTTAAATCCACCTCACTGTCCACTTACCTAGCCTGTGCTACTTCAGTTTGTGCATGAGAGTGCATTATTGGGAGACTGTTGAAAGCGTTGCTAAGGTCAAGTTAAACACCACCCACTGCTCTCCATTCAACCACAAAACAAGTCATCTCATTGTAGGAGGCTATCAGGTTGGTTAAGCATGATTTCCCTTTCATAAATCCATACACCAAATAACTTCCTTATCCTTCATACATTTGGAAAGAATTTCCATAATTACTTGCTCCATTACATTCCCATGGACCTAGGTAAGGCTGATAGGCCTGTAGTTCTCTGGATCCTCCTGCTTGAAGATAGAGTTGTGGGGTTTTTTCGTGTTTCTTACAGTCCTCAGGAACCTCCCCTGATCACTGTGGTGTTTTGAATGTAATTGAGAGTGGCCTTGCAGCGATGTCAGCTGGCTCCCTCAGCACTCGTAAGTGTACCCCATCAGGCCCCATGTGCTTGTGTATGTCTAGCTTGTTTCAACGTTCTCAAACTTAATCTTCACCCACTGAGGGTAAGTCTTCCTTCCTTTAGACTCTCTTGTGCATCTCGGGCCTGCAGGTCTTTCCAGCAAAGATCGGAGCAAAGGTGGCACTGAGTTCCTCAGTCTTTTCCATATTTCCCGTCACCAGACATCTAAACTGGTTTACAGTGGGCCCATTTTTTCCCTAGTCTTCCTTTTGCTGCTGATATACATGTAGAAACCCTTCTTGTTTCCCTTCTTGCCCCTCACCATGGTCAAATCTAGGTGTGCTTTGACTTAAGTCACCCCATCCCTGCACACTGAAACACCACCTCTTTATTCCTTTTCAGTCACCTGTCCCTGCTTCCACCTCTTGCATCTTTCCTTTTCACATTTGAGTCTAGTCAGGAACATCATGTTAATCCATGCAGGCTGCCTGCCACCTCTGCTTGATTGCTTTCTTGCTGGGACAGATCGAGCTTGATTTTGGAGGATGCAGTCCCTGAACATCAACCAGCTCTCCCAGGCTCCTCTTCTCTCCAGGACTGTCTCCTGTAGGATTCTCCCAGGCAGATATCTGAAGAAAATAGTATGGTCTTCTAAAGTCTGGGGGTTGTACTGACGCTTTTTGCCTTGTTTCTTTCTTACAGGATCCTGAAGTCCACCATCTTGTAGTCACTGCAGCAAGTCTGCCCCTGACCTTCACATCCCTGACCAGTTCTGCCTTGTTTGTAAGTATGAGGTCCAGTAGATTATCTTCCCTTGTTAATTCCTTGATCACATGTGCCAGGAAGCTATTACCAATGCACTCGAGGAACCTTCTGGCTTGCTTTGCCCTTCTGTGTTGTCCCTCCAACAGATGTTGGAGTGGTTCAAGTCCCCCATGAGGACCAGACCCTGTGAACATGAGACTTCTTCCAGTTGTCTGGAAAGGTCTTTTCTTCTTCTTCTTCTTTCTGATCAGGCAGTCTGTGGCAGACATCCATCACACCACTGTCCATGTTTGTCTGCCCACAGACTCTCAGCTGGCTCGTCGTTCATCCCAAGGCACAGCTGCCTGCATTCCCACTGCTTTCTCATATAAAGGGAACTCCTCCCATTGTCATCCTAGTTTGTCATTCCTAAAGAGCCCATATCCATCAACTGCAGCACTGTGATCCTCTGTTCTGTCTCACCACTTCTCTGTGATCTCGGTAAGTTTGCAGCTCTGCAGCTGCATGCAGACCTCTAACAGTTTGTTCCCCACATTGTTTGCATTAGTGTACAGGCATTTCAGAGAGGCATGCACTCATCCTGATTTCCCAGAAAAAGTGAGAGCTTCCCCCATAATGTCCTCTCAGCTATTCTTTGTTTGCATCCATATACGTGGCATGAGTCTCCTTCTGCCCTGTTGTGGTGCTTCAGCTCAGGAACACTCAAAACAGAAATGTTAATAGCTGATAGGCTTAAGTAGGTATGATAAATTAATATAAAATTATAATACCACCATTGGATATTCAGGAAAGGTAACTGTCTTGCAGTTGCCTGTTGTGGCAATCATCTTTAATTTTTCTGACATCTCTGCATTTATACTTCCAACCCTATAGCTAAGTTGATTAGAACTAGCTGTGGTAAGAACTGTTCTGTTGGCTTGCTGCCCATAAATAATATTCCATCATTTCCTGAGGGGAAAAAAAGCCTCGTAGACTCATTGCCATTTGTCCTCACATCTATTTGCAGCTCCTTATTTCCCTTGAGAAGCATCCAAGACCATTTGGAAGTTGAATTTTCCGATGTCCTCACTGATCTCCACCCCCTTCTCCCTCCATTTCTTGGAAGGATCAGCTTATGAAGACAAATCTCCCACGTTGTTTAATTTCATTATTCACTAATATGTGTCCATTTTATTTCTGTTCATCACACAGCATTCTTTAACTCCTCCTTTTTCTGAACTTTGGACACCAGCCCCTTGTAATACTTGAAGATGCATAAACATACAAAAAGTGGACACTTTATCATGTTATAGGTCTGGCTTTGTTTTTTTTGTTTGATTGGTTTTCATTTTTTTTTTATTAACTGTAGATTCAGCTATCAGATTATCGTTAGGCAATGTGCTGACATACACATCCCTCAGGGAGATGATTGTTAACTGCTGCAGGACAAATGATCAAGATTAGTCTGCCAAATATATGGTAGGTATCAATTATCATCCAATAGAAGCTGAAACAACATTTTTTCTCAGAAAAGCAGCAAACTACAATTCAAAGCTTGTCCTTTTCTCTGCAAAATTACTGTACCATGCAGTGAGCTGTTGTTTTTAACTGAATCAACTTTGACAGCATATTGATCTAATATTTTCACAATTACTTTCTAGCATTTTGATGTTTTCTCTTCTCCTTAGAATTCCCCTTCAACATATAAACATGCAATTTTTTTTATAAAATTGGACTGAATTCGCATACAACTTGCATTACCTCCATTAAGAGATTTCACATAAAGTCTTTTCTCTCTATCATTGGTATTTCCCATTACTGAAAACACCAAAACCTACTAGACTTTTTCAATATGTAGGTACCTTATGCTTGGAACAGAGCTTACTTAGCTTTGCATCTTTGCATTCTATATCCATTACTGTATATACAGATTAAATGTTAAGAATCTGGTATGAAGTACTTGAACTTCAATCAGAACTTGATATCTTGAGCCTAGTGAGATTCAGATCCCAAAACAATCAGCTCTACAAGCACACCATTGGACTCTTTGTAAAAATTGTCTCTTTCCACCCCCCAAGAGATGTTATTGAAGTGTTCTGAAATTCAAGTAGATGTGTAGAGAAAAAAAATATGCAATAGAGATGATCATATTATTTTTTTCCCCTGAGTAATTGAACTAAATCTTGAACTCAGTAGATGACTTAACTTCCCATTTCTCATTATAACCCTTTTTCCCTCACTACAGGTATCAGTCATCCTTTCTTCAAAATAAATGTATCAAGTGTTACATATGATTTCAAGGAGGTCTAGTTCATGGTGATCATGGTCTAAGTAGCACAATGCAGATCACAGTGTAACTGGTGGCATCAATATAATACAAAAGAAAAAAAAGTTTTGTTTTGTATACTGCCCTTAAATTTGCAACATCTTCAAATAAAGATTTGTGTATCTAACAGATTGTTTACAACTATGCTGTGGGCACCTCTCAAGACTGGGAACTCAGTATTGTTTACGAATTGCCACTAAGATTTTGCTAGGAGTCACCAAATAGCACAAATAAATTTGTCTTGTTCCTTCAAGGTTCATTTCCTTTCAAGGAAAGATCAGCTGTCAAGTAGAACAAGGGCTGCTCTAAAGAAACAGGATAATCAATTAGTGACTAGTGGAGCACTTTTAGCCAAATGATCTTAACTGTTAATAAAATGTTTTTCCTAGCACCGTTGAAGAACACTGTTTTATTGGAATAGTTAATGCTGTTAAACTTCAGAGCCCAGATGAATTTCTTGCTTCAGACTGGGGACTGAACATTGTAGGGAGCATAAAGCTAACAATTTTGGGAGTTTTGACCAAGAAAGTATGTCAGTTCCTCCAATAAATGGCTCTTCAAGGATAATATCTTAATCTGTGTAAAAACTGCTGAACTATTAACATAATGCAATTAAAGTTCTTTTAGTTCCTGCGTTTCAGTTGGCATAGAGATCTTACGTTATTCTGCTGACAGCATTGCCATAAATGATACAACACAGAAGTATGTTAAATACATTACCTTTTCCATTTAGGCTTGCAAGTACTTACGTCTGAAAAGAGGAGGCAAGAGCATGGCTATTTAAAATGTTTTTTCCTTCCTCACTTCAAATACAGTTAAAACTGTACTGTGTTCTTGTTGTGAACACAAGGTACTACTAAGCATTGCTGTTTATTTTTTAAAAAAATCTTGTATAGGAGACCTCCTGAAAATTAATTAGGGAGCGTGTGATTGCATCAAAATAAAAGGATTTGTGTAGCAGTAGCTGGAAGCAGAAGTTGGTTTGTTCTCCTGCCAAATGCATATATACTGACTTGCACTGGGCTTGCTCAGGGCATGGGGACCAAATAGTGTTTTTGTTGAAACCAGTGACAGAGCTCCCATTGACCCGAACAGGATCTGGAATTAATGCTCTGTTTCTCTGTAACTTACGTTTTCACATCATTTATAAGAGGGAACTTTTTCTTCTTGGTCAACGTGGTAGGAATGTGTCAGAACATCATGGGTATCTATGAAGTAGCTGCAGATTAATGTGACTGGAAATGAGAGGAGCATTTGACCTGCTGTCTGCTGGAGAGGAAACTTGAAGTAATGAAACCAGAGCACAAGGAGACCACTACAACTGGAAGATGGGTTGCTGTTTGGAAACAGCATGGTAAGAACATAACAGCCACTGGAGCTCCAGGATTGCTGTAGCTAGTAAGTGGCTGGGAAAGGGGGAATTTCTTATCTCTTATACTTTCTCTTAACTGCCTAACGCAGCTCCTGGGAGAGAAAGAGCTGGCCATATAAAATAACTTGAAGGCAATTGAAGCTAGGAAATGTTTGGCTGTAATATTTTTTCCTAAATTTCAGGGAGGAATTGTAGCTCATAGGTACAACTAGTAGCTTTCCTCAGCAAATGGAGTGATACTTCAGCCAAGCTTTTCCTGTTCTCTCAGTTCCCTGGAAAATTATGTACGTCATAACATGTTTAGAGATTACATTGACGCCAGGTCACACAGCTACTGGCTGAGAAGTGCTGAAGTGCAGTCTGAGAATGGTTAATGTTTCTTTTCGTTGCATAGCCAAAATAAGATAGAGCTATACTGCAGACTCTTTCCCACTTATACTCTGGGGATTCTGAAATATTTCACTTTTCCTGGTGGCTATACGCAACAAAAGAAAACATCAGCTGGTAGTTTACATTCTTGCTGCCTGCTTTATTTAGCACAAACCCTGAAGTGACTCTGGGCATTTATAAAAAGAGAACTCTCACAACACTAAGTCCATGTGAAAGATGGTGTTGGCTTCCCTCCGCGGAGATTAAAAACAGAGGGTGTGCTTTACAGTGCCAAGCCTAACTTCATGGCTATGGTAAGCCAGGGAGCTTGTTTTTTGTCCCATCATCGACTGTGTAACATTATCCACAAAAGTGCATTGTGGGTTAATGGTATAACTTTTCCTGACCATCTTTCTTTCCATGTGAATTCACCAGCCTGAGGATGTGACTGATACTGAAAAATGAGCCCTAAGGCTAGATCAGAGCAGGGCAGTCCTTCCCAGGAGAAGGACGTACTGCGAAATGGATCTGAATTGTCATTGCCCAGAACCTTGTATTAGTAAAACTGTTACTAGGTTAGAATATAGACATTTTGTATCCCTAAAAGTTAGGGACTTCTCACTGTTATCATATTGAAACATCATTTAATAGAAAGTAGGATATAGCCTGTTTCCTCTCTATATTCCATTGTCTTCATGCCAATAAAAGACAATGGATCACACATTAATATTAGGAAAGCACTAAGGTTCTTTTTGGATGTCTTGGGTATGGTTTAACAGCTAAGAGTGAAGAGGAGAGACAGCCTGGTGAAAGTTTTCCTTAGGCTGCTGTTCAGCAAAGGCCACAGTTCAGAACTTCCCCAAAGAGCATCAACACCCCTATGAACAGTGTAAAGCAGTCTGATGGCATGGAGGAGAATTACCTGATGGTAAGGGTTTCTGAAGAAAGCATGCTCAGACAGCCCATTTTGCTTATAGATGTGGATACTCAAAACAGGAATCTCTCTTTGACAAGGGGACAGGGCCAAATGTGAATAAATCAATACACCAGAAATGTTTGTGGGACAAAACTTTTCAGTCTTTCAAGCAACTGAAGTCCAGACATTCAGGGGAAGTAAGTTAAATAACTGGTGGTGCATTTGAATGAGAACATTTATCTTACTTGTCAAAGTCCCACAGATATTCTTCAAAATGACAGAAGTGTCTGACCACATTTCCCCCCTTCCCTATCCTGAATGAACTTATGAACTAGTTAGGCGCTGTCTGGGTTCCGGACATTTCAATAGTTTTGGCTCTATTCTAATATTCAGTCTAGAGGAATTCCTGTTAATTTTGTTTATGCTCTTTATTAAGCTTTTGTTTTGTCACTTCAGGCCTTTTCTGTGTGATGAATGCACCAATGGGAAAACCATTTTATCCAATGAAATCTACGTTTCCATAATCTTGAGCAATGGCTTCTTTTTCCAAGGACCTATGCAAAGATCCAGAGTCTAATCATTCCTGAACTTTGTGGTGTTTGCGTCGTTTGCAAGATACACATGCATCTAGACTTAGTTCTGCAAGTGATTTTTCTATGTAATGGGGAGAAACAGAAGCTTAATAACCTGCATCTGAATGTGTTATGTGTAGCTCTAAACCTCAAACAATTCTGGGGCTTGTGCCATTAAATGTATGACTGTATTGCAGAACAAATGACTGGGAAGAGTGCTTGCTACTTCCTTAGGAGTGGGCAATGAAGTAAACGAACATCGGAAGTGTGCTGGGTATTATTAGGTGGAAGCTTACAGTTAACAAGTCCAGAAATTTTGGTTTCAAGTATGTCCTCTTGGCAAGTAGTGTAACATCAGGACAACCACATTGAAAAGCCTAGAAGAGATCAAGGTTTGTTTTGCAAAGCATGGTGTGGAAATAGCTGGCCATTCTCATGCCACAACTGTTGTGCAACCTGCACTGTCAAAAGAAACATGCTTTCAGCTGCTCTTCTGGATAAGCATCATAATGCAAATATCAGGATGAAATGATGCCAAATCCATCAATCCCACAGATCTTGGATTAGTCTGACAGGTGTGTGTACTACTTCAATTCGTCCTGTTTAATGTTCATTTAATGTGGTGAGGCAACTCTGCTAAGCCTTCTGACTTACTAAATTTGTAGTTGTATCGACCAATCCACTGGAACTGCCCATGAAATGCTTTTAATATAACTCATCATAACTACCATTTTGCCTGATGAAGCTTTTAAATACGCCCTGCTTTTTTTTTTTCATTTTTATTTTGGACATGTCAGAAAGTTTTGCAAAAATTTGTATTTGAATGGTTAATATTTGCCTAGAGCCTCTGATCAGTTTTTTTTCCTGTACTTTCTAAGTCTATACATATAGAGAGATTTAGAAGACTGGGTTTTGCTTGACTATTGCTCTTTTTCTGTCTTTGTTTTTAGCCCCCCGAATGTAAGGTATAAGCCCACATAATCATCCTTCGACTATAAGGAAGAAGATCTTGAAGATCAAAAAATCTGTTTTGATGCTCTTTAAATTAAAAGTATGTATGATTTTACATTATCCCACTATTCTCCATGGTAGATAATGCTGAAGTATAAAATATATACCATGCTTAGTGGAAGCCTTTTACTCTGAGTTTACCTGATTTACCTGGATAAGGTGGGTACTTCTGGAGAAGAGAAACACAGGAGAGTCTGCAGATCCTGAGCCCTCATTAATGGTACATGCTTTTTGTATGATATTTCAAAGGAGCTGAGCAGCAATTGAGTGAAGAAATTAAAAGAGTTGATCTGGTATTAGTCTATTGCTTGTGAGACTTGTGTATGTAAAAAAAAAATTTTTTTGCTTGATGCATGTTAGCCTCCTGGCTGTGCTTGACCCATCTTGATTTCAGAGAGTGTTGCCATATGCAGCACCAGTCAGTCTATATTCACCTGAGCCATTTGTGCAACATCTGATGGAGGAGAGTCACTCCCTTCTCTGTCACCCCATACCCTGTGCAGGACCACAGAAAAAGCGACTTGACATCTATGTTGATTTTCCAAGTACAGTAGGTGGTCCTTGTCTGAAGCTTTGAGATGAAACTGAGAGAAACAAATCTACTGCAAACAATAAAATGAAACAGAAATATCTTTCAGCTGATTGAAAATTATTCTTCCCACTTCACCTGAGGTCATCAGATGGATTATATGTCTGTTCATAAAATAACTTCACAGTTTCACTTTGGAAGCTGTTTTCTAGGAAAGGTAAGACTGTGTCACAGGCTATGTGATGAGGTAGCACTCTGATCAGATGGGAACTAACAGAATAGCTCAATATATTACAAACCAAATTTATAAAGTCAGCTTTGACAAAGTCAGCAGGACAATGGAAGCCTGCCTTGTCCAAGCAGCTGTCGCCAGGACAGGCACCAGTTGTGAGACTGGGCTCCCTCTTAAAGTTTCACTGGGGAAGGATTTAGTACCAGGAAGTTTCCATTTGCTTGCCTGCTTGTGTAATAGATGGTACGTCTCTTTCTTTAGTATTTCAGATTTTTCCTGGCTCACACAGCAGCATCTTGTAATATCGTAACATCCTTTATTTAGACCTATGCGAGGCAGAACTCAGGTTGGTTGGTTATTTATACTTGGAACTGGGTTACGTTCTTTTTGCACAGCTTTCCTTCACCATAGGGATGAGAAGGGACTGACTTATCTCAAAATAAGGCAAATTAAACACTGACAAAACTAAGAGTAACCCTGATTTTGCCATCGGATTACCCTAAATGATAACTTATTGATTATTGTTTGATTATTAGAAAAACTTTTTCAATAAGAAGAAGACTTGAGTTGGTTTTGCATTTAAAACTTGAACAGAACTATGTATCAAACTCCTATCACAACAAAACTCTCTTAAAATTTTCTTCCCTCTGTTGTTTTTTCATGTGTCTCTGCATTTCCTGACTCTGACCACAACTGAAACTGGCATGAATGCTACCAGGCAGGAAGCTTGGATGTTACAGTAGGTGCTGGACAAACATCCTCACCTGGTGATGTTATAGGTAACCTATCATAAAATCTAACCTCTTTCTATTTTTAAGCCCATATCTTATCTTGTGTAAGCAGTGTTCACAGAGGTGTGTTATGGTGAGCCTGAGGAAAACTTCTTTGTTTTCTTTATCATATGAGCATCTCTGGTTGGATTGCTCGGGAAGAAAATGTCTGCAATAAAAATGATAGTGAACGAAGTCCTGCAGAGGTAAATGACAGGATTGGTGAAAATAGAGAATAGTCCTGCTAAATAATTTGAGTTCAGCAGCTTTAGCTGTAAACACCATTAGTATACAACATGGGTGACACTTCTGTTTGTAACTTAAGATGTTCATCTTCACTGACCCACAAGGCTCTCACGAGTTGGGTGCTTGTTTGAACTTTCTGGAAGGGCATCTGGCAATATGAACTCTGGAACCTGATGGTAGGGCCAAGCTCAGTTGTCTTCCTTAGCTTTGGCTACAGTTTGGTTTCTTCCTGGGTATGGTGGGGACAGCCTTGCAATGGATTTCTGTTGTGAGCAAGCTGATGCCACCTGCAAGACCTCTTTTTGGCCAGTAGGACACTGCTCATGACATTTCAGGTAACCATGACGTGAAGGGTCTGCCTTGTTGCTCAAAGAAGTTGGGTGTTCAGACAGACCCAGAAGTCTCTGTAACCTATTCATTCTTTTCCTTTCTTTGGTGGTAATTGCCAGAAAGAGTCTTAAACCATGTCAGTTATGTCCTATCCTGGTGCCATTTAATCACAGGCAAGTCTTCAGTTGACTTAACTGGGTCAGAATCCAGCCCATTGTGCTTGTGGCTTTGTTTCCAAGAGCCTGACTGAGACCACTAATTCATTGCACCCAAGCCAGATGGTGGATTAAATTAACAGCTTTTTCAAAGAGCAAACTAGTCTGCGCAGGCTTTTTCCTGATGTTGTCTCCTACGTGGTTTGTTTTGTTATTTCTTTTTAAATCTCTGATAGTTTTTAAGATAAATCTATTTACTGTTATCACTTTCTAAAAAGTAACTGTATTGTAAAAAAGCATAAGCATCCTTCCCCCACAGTTAAAAGTCCCAGGAAAAAGTGTGCTGTAACCCTCCAAAGAGGAGTAGCAAATTGCTTTTTTCCCAGAACTGCTCTGAAAGATCCAGGACCTTCCTCCTGGCACAGCCCTGCAGAGGCACTGCTCCACACAATGCTAATGACCAAAGTGTGCCTTGCCCACCTGAGCCAGCTCCCTGTGACAACAGAGGGAGCCTTTTCAGGGGTAGCGAGGGATCAAATTCTAAAGGCACATTTCACCTCCAACCGTTAAGCAAGCTCTTTGGACTGAATCATGACCTCTCCACCCTTTTTACTTACTCATCTTTTGCATAGTCCCCTGGAAGTTTATTAAAACAAGTATTGTCAAGGTGAAGTGCTGGACAAGAAGTCGCAGGGTGGTCTTCAATGTCTTTGAATACAGCTATGCTGCATAACAATATAAAGTGTTATGAAATCCAAAATACTGCTGAACACTTTGGCAAACCTATGTTATGGTTTGACAAAATATACTTTGTGATTTATTAAGAATATTTTTAGCTGATTGCGGCTGCTCCTTCCAGCCTTAAAATCAAGAATACTATTTCTTTGAAATATTTAAATGCAGATTTCAAACAACTGCAAATTTGTTTCTAACCCACCCAGTCAGAAGAGGATCACAAAACACCAAATGAATTTCCAGTTTTACTACTACTGACAGACCTGAACAAGGTTATGAAGATATCATTAAGTTTTGCATCCTATGATGAATGCTGGGAGAACTAGGAATCATTAAGTAGATTTTATTCCACAGCAGGGCACATTCCACTGGAGAAGTCCAGCCATGAAGAAAAAGTGAATATAGGAACCAGCTAAAAAAGGTCTTGAGTTATTTCATTTACCATTATGCATTTAAGAACCATATTTTGCTTTAGGAGTCATCTAGTATGTTCTGGGGCCAAAAGTTATACCTGAAAATGTAGACTGGAATGCTACTGATGGAGGGGGAGCAGAAACTGATGGAAGGTCTGCAGCTTGTATAAAATTTCATTGTGCCGCTGACCATCACAAGTGTACTGCTTAAGGAGCAAGTTTTTTAAGGTTAAAATACAATGATAAACTCAAAGTCCTTGATCCTTAAAATTAACATTTTCTTAAACAGTTTAACTATATGATCAGTTGGATTGAATATCTACATCTATGAATTACATCTATAATTTTATGCAGTAGAAAGATCCAATATTATTTCATTAATGAAATAGGAAACCATTGAGAATTAAAAACATAAATCGCTATAAAATAGATTTAGAATCAGGGCTACATTCAAGAAGTATTGCTGCCACAGTAAACAGTCCAGGTTGAAGAGTATAGCAGATTTTCTTCTCTTTCATAAGACTCCAGGCATAGCTATGGCCAAAACCAATGAGCAGGAAAGATTCTGATGTGCAGTCTGCTTTGTTTTGCGTAGTTTCATGCTATGTTAATACCACAGTACCTTCCAGAATGCATAAACCAAATGATTAACATCTGTCTTGGGTGTCTGTTCTATATCAGTGTGTCCTCAAGAAGAAACATGCATGATACTAAAGTGATGAGGTTTTTCTTTTTAAAGTTTGTTCAGACTAATTTGCATGGAGGAGAAACTTCAGACGTAGTAACATTTTACTCTCTGTTAATAGTATTGCTATTACGTCTGATAATTCTTGTCTATTTTTGTCTTAGGATGTGTTTAAAAGGCTGACAGACAGAAATCATCTTGGTAACTGAGCAAACTTTGTCTTGAATTCTTTGACAGGTTATGAATACGGAACTATGTGAAATTACTTTGAGTCATATTAGGTGTGTAAACATGCTTTCAATCCAGATCAAGTATGCATCCTAATATACAAATATTAGGTAAAATACCTGTAGTTAGTCAGATGTACCCTGGCAAAATTTGATACAGTTCCAAAAGACATGGCCCTTCATGGCAAAAATTCAAGAAATACATGAGATGTGATTTATTTCAAACACTGACTTCCTATGAGAAATTCCAAGCCATGCCAGCTGAGTCCAAGAAGAGGACCAGAGACCTTGGGGTGTGTAGAAGCAGAACATGATTTTATAATTTATGGTTCTAAATACAACTTATTTGAGATATTACCAGTGAAAGCATGGTGACATCTGAAGGGAATTTGTGTTTCTTCTTGATGTTTCTTGGGTAGCATATTTAGTACAAAAGTCACAAAATTAATGACCAAATCCAAGATATCATGTATTTTTCTCTGGATTTGAAAAGATCTATTACTGCTCCAAATTAGGAACCTTGACTACAGTAAATTAATCCTAGAATATTAAGTACTGCATTATTTATGTAAACTGCATTTTGGTTTTTATAATAACACCATTTTGTAAACTAGGACAGGAGTCTATGATTATCAGTAACATGTATCCATAGAAATCAATGACTGTCCCTAATCAAGGCGACTAATTCCCTTCTATTAGAGATTTGATCCTGAGATGTAAAGTCTCCAACATGTTGGTGCTGAGTTGTATAAAAGTTTTATTTATAAAATAGTAGGAACATCTTAAAATTTTACACAGAAAGCAGCTCAGGTTTCTGAGTGGGTAAGCCTGTTAGTGGTGGTCTTTCCTCTGCCAAATCAGTCAGTGGATGATGACCCTCTTGTGCAAAATCATTGGACTGGACAAGAAGGAGCTGGTGAGCTAAAGAAGAGGTCTTTAGATGGTCTCAAAACACCTGTAGAATACAGGGCAATATGTAGATGCTCCTTCATAAGCTGAGCCGAGCAAATGCTGTTTCTTAACTAATAGAAAGTGAATTGCCCAAAGGAAAGCATGTAACTGAACTAAGGTCATATATGGTGAAAATAACCTCGAGTTACACCAAGGACAAGCACCTTCATAGTAAATCTTTAAAATGCAAAATTGGAATTTCTACTTAATATTGGGTGCAGAAGTTATTAGGAGCTGGAAAGATTATTATCTTCCTCCCTATGCATGAAACTTGGAACACACCTCTCAGTACATATTGTTTTAGCTCTTGTGGCAGCTGTATCTGAGTCCTAGTCTCTGTCAGACTGTCCAGTCTGCCTGCCGACACTGGAAAGCCACTAGGTGCCATGGAAGCAGGAGCAAATCAAAGCAGATGGTACTGATGTTGCACTATCAGCACTAGCTGTGCTTTGAGGGAGGGATTGCTTTGGACTGCATTTAGTCTGGTCCCCAGGATCCGTGTGGTTTCAGGCTGTCCACGGTGCCAATCTCCTCCAGGACCTGTGTCGCTGGTAGAAGTTGGAGTGCATTTGGTGTGCATTTGGTGTGCATTTGGAACAAAATTCAGTTTCCTCCTGAAAAAATGTAGTCCCTGTGTAGTGAAATCACTCTGTGAATTGAACTAATACCCAGCAAATGGGGATGACTGGGGAATTTAATTTAAAGCTGCACCACTGCTCTGAACCAAAACATAAATGTAGGCATCATATCTTCTCTCCTTTGTTGAACTTTGCATTGGTAACTTGGTAAAAAAGAAGGTCTGTCTTCAATATCCAAATAAACCTAGGAATAAAAATAAGGCAATACAGATAATATTGCAAGGCTAATTTGAAAACCAGCATTTATTTTTGTTGACTCAAATGGTAGATAGCCAAATCCTAACTTTGAACCCAAGTCAGTCAGGGTTTCCCAGCTTAATCCTATGACTGAGAAGCACTAAAAAAGGAAGAGAGAACTGTTGCAGTTCACCTCAAACATACATTCATACATAAATACAGTCACAAGACCTGTCTAAATGTAAATCCTTTATACATATTGAAATTTGTTTCCTTGATTTTTCTTGAATGCAAATGATCATACGTGCAAAGAATAATTTTAATTGGCATAACTGCTCTAATGTCTTTTGTTCGACTTCATATAACTAACTTCATTTCGCATTGCAAAACTAGGTCTTTTTCCTCCTGACATGGGTACAACTCAGCCTTTTGGAAATTATGTACCATGACTATGCATGTCACAATTTACAGAAAAGTTTTGCTGCTGTCCAATAATCTTGGAAGCGAAGAAAAATCTTTAGTGACTCATAGCCTGAGTCTCACTTATTTTTACACATAAAAATGGACTGGCTTGTATCAGTACTGAGACTTAACCTGAGAAAAAGACCTCAAAACAGACATATCTTTTTCACTTATTACCTTTTTAAAGTTACTCTCCTAAATCTTATCTATACCTGTAAAACTCCTCCACCCACCCCACCACCCTGGCATTATCTGCCTAAAAGAGATCAAAGTTTTTTTTACAAATTCATATCAATCATGGTGAACTGCTTTACTCTGAAAAATCTTCTGAATTACTTTGATTTTAAATTTCAGCAAAGTACCTTTTTTAGTGTTCAGATGGTTTGAACACAGTTCAAATGCTGAGCACGCTACTGAGCACTTCAATACTATAGGAAATGAAACTGAAACAGTAGATTAGTTTATACTCTTCTTTGAACATCAAACAAAGTATAATGTGCTGTTTGTGTGTCTCTTAATGTAAGCTCTTGTGTGCTTCCAAAAGATAATTTTTTCAGAGTTTTTGATGTTGCCATATGTGATAACATGCATGTAGTATGTAGTATGAAGATGGCTAATCACAGCCTGGTATCATTTCTTAGTAGAGTATGGAAAGGAAGTGATACTTGCAAAGAGTTTGAAAGGCAAGGTCTGTGAGGAACCAAAAAAGGGAAAGTGTGGTGGGAAGTGGGATGGAAAAACATGTAAGCTCCTATCTGCCCCAAGGAGTCCAACAGCACAGATCCTAATGCTCTTGCAGCAAATGTTCGGGTTTAGAAGGGAGATGGCAGGGAATGCTGACTTGCTCAATGGAAATCTTGACAAAATGTCTGGTCAACTCATTTCCCTGATAGTCACAGATATTGCTCCTGTCTAGTTTTCCCTCTGCAGAGGCATTCTTTCCCCTGCCATACTTCAGCCCTGAGAAATAGAAAAGAAGAAGATGTCATCTTGAGCTAATTCTATAAACACTGCTATCAGAAAAGACATTTTAAACTATCGTAAAAAGACCCATTGTGCAATTGGAGTCTTGGAACAAGAATGGGTTATAGCTCAACCATTGTTAAAGGTTAATGTTCCTATCATTGCATTCCTTTTTCTAGTTCCCATAACCAGGCTGTAATGATAGATAAATATATGAGCTATTTCTTTGTGTTGGCAAAATCACAATTCAGAAAGACATAGTTTCCTAAGTTATTTTTAAACTAATATGCTGGTTTATAGCTAGATGAACAAAACCATCTTTTTTTAAGAAAAGAAAGGAGAAAGATTTTTAATGTTATGCTGCTCTTGCAGAAAGCAAGCATTTTTGTGTATCAAAACAGAGTAACAGCTTTCTGAAGTAAACTCATGAACTGAAAAGGAAACTAATTAAAACAATAACATTAATTTAATGTTGCCAAATGTTAACCAATCTGGTACTTTCCACAATTATTTTTACTGTTGTAAAATAATTCAAATGTCTTTGTCATTGTTTTGTATTGTTATGTTCCTGTAAGTGTTGAATGTTGATTCCAGGGCAAAAATTCTATTTACTGTTAGCTGACTGAGCAACAGTCTGCACATCTCTCTTCCCAGCCCTTCCAATTTTCATACAAGCAGGAAAGTAATGTCTCCTATATTTTAGTGGGTTGCTGTGCTGCCTGCTCAGTGCATGAAAAGTGCTTTCTATCAGTGAGGTACTCTGATAAAAAATTATAACTGCTAGGCAACTCCGTAGATCGAGGCCTAAGGGTTTTCTTATGACATCACAGCAAAAGAGCATCTTCTTAGTCCAGGCTTTCTTTAAAGGTCAGGAGAGAGGAGACGCAGTCTTCACAGTCTTACCAGATTTAGAGAAGCTTCTCAGCTTCCGTAAGATTCATCTTGCCCAGCCCAACCAGTCTGCTCAAACGCCTGTGAGATCGGGGGTGCTTCAGAGCTGGAAGGTCCTAGCGATAGAGCTTGCACATTGTTCACTCTGTATTGAAGAGTGAGTCCTTACACTGTGCTCAGTGCCTGTTCAAAAAGGTTGAATGCCACATTACTGTTACTATTCACAGGTTTTATGGTTCGGGGCAAACTGAGAGGAAAAAGCAGGCCAGCTGCAGCTACTTCCTATCTTTGGAGTCTAATCTACTGGAACTATATGTCTCTGAACTAAAAGTAACCCCACATCAGTTTTGGGTTTTTTTTTTTTTTTTTTTTTTGCAGGGATGGAAAGCTTTTCATTAATTCTTTCCTGGCTTGTGGTGGATCTGAAGGGAAATAAATAAGTCCTTCTTTAACAAACTCAAAAAAATGCCTGTGAAATGTAAGTGAGATCAGACTTTTTAACAGCGTGGCTCCATGGCAGTGTATGTCCTAGTGAGCAAAGCCACTCAAACCTGGGCTCCAGAAGGTGTCTGAGTAGCTGGCTCTTGTCCCCTGCAGAGATTCAATGTATCAGATAGTTTGGTGTGTGTTAAACCCTCCGTAAGCAACAGATGGATGGTAAGACCTGTCAAGGAAATTCTTACTGAATGGACTGTCATGGTTTAACCCCAGCCTGTAACTGAGCACCACGCAGCTGCTTGCTCCCTCCCCCCTCACCCAGAGGGATGGGGAGGAGAATCGGAAAAGAATGTAAAACTTGAGGGTTGAGATAGGAACAATTTAATAATTGAAATAAAATAAAACAAGAAATAATAATAACAACAATAATAATGATGATGATGATGATGACAGTCACAAAGAAAAGGAGGGAGAAGGAACGAAATCCAAAGGGAAGGCAGAAAACAAATGATACACAATGCAATTGCTCACACCTGCTGACTAATGCCCACCCAGTCCCCGAGCAATGATTCTTGCAAAATGTTCATCTTTCTCATTTTTTTTTTACACAAGACAAAATAGTGAAGGTCCTTCGTTAATTGCTTTCCATATATGAGTGGTATATCTGCCAGTCCTGTTTAGGAAACTTGTTAGGTAACTTTTTTTCTGGAAAATATAGACTTTCTTTGAAAAGAATCAAACCAAAACCCAAACCATAAACCCCCAAAACAACCAAAGAGAAAGGCAAACATATATTAACCTTTCAGCAAAGAACAAATACTACCAGTGCATCTCCATGAACTATGAACTGCCCTTTAATCATTTTCTGAAAATGTTAACTCTGAAGTCTAATAACCACTCTAAAATTACGAGCATTAGCTGTTTGGTTCCTGCTATACTGATACTGAACGCACAGAACCGATAATACATAATTTTCAACTTTCTTATCATTAAAAATGCTTTTTTTTTTAATCTCCCACACACAGTGCTCTGTGTTGGTTGTTTACACAGAGAAGCAGATAATACTGTTTACAAGATTCATGTGGATACAAATTAAATTTGCCCCTTGTTAGTAACTGAAGTAGCAACTCTAATGTTTTTCCAGGTTATACTTTTTTCTCTACAAACTGCCTGTAAACTTTTGTGCAACCCTTCTGCTGTGTCTATCAGAAACATCATAGAAAAGAATCTATGGTATTCAAACAGGAGGTTATGAAAGTGTGGCAGCAGTAGTTCAGGCTAAATATGTTTTAACAGATAAAGTGATACACAACTGTTATTTCCATATATTTTGCCTCTTTTTCAATGATGTATTAAGGGTTTGAATTTCCCATTTTATTCCCAGTTGCGAGTTTTACTCTATTAAAATTGAACAAACATCACCTGGTAGTATTTTTTGATCTGCTGATGAACAAGGTATCACTAAAGGACAAGAGAAATGTGTGCCGTATTTGTACAGCAGAAGCACAGGGAGGAGATACCTGCACTTTTAATGTGCTTCGGTTACTAGGGCTTATGTGGAAAAATCATATTAGTTCTGCTTTTCTTGTGAGACACCATGTACTTGATCCTTTCCAAAACCTAGAAATACAACCTCACACATGTGTCTTGTTTGCCTTCATTGTGATATTTAAGTTAATATGGTTTCAGATAATAATTTGGATACAACCTCTTCAAAACCTGAGCAACTATGCAAATTTTAAGCAATGGAGTAGGCCTAAAGGTTTTGGCCTCTGGTAAAAAACAGTTTATAATAATACAGCTAATTACAGGAATATTTACTCACAACATGCAAGTATTTGTAAGAAAAGAAAAAATCAGTGATATTTTAAAAAGTCTGAGAGGAGTTTTGCTGAAGAGGTCTCTTCAGAGTGTGGAAACCTGCAATTTGTTTACAAAAAATACTGTGTTTATTTAAATAGGGTGATATATAGTAGACACAGTTTGGTTGATGACATATAACGTGAAAAGTTGGGAGGTTATATATTAAGTTATATATAATTACCCTGTGCTCTCAAGGCTGCTCCCTGCACTTTTACTAAAGGTGTTTTCAAAGCCTGCACAACCACCAGATTTCATGAAGCTTCATGTAAAATGACACCCGTGCTTATGCAACACAGTATATTCCTCCAGTTTTTACAGAATATAATCCTACATGCTGAGATTTTCCAAAATCAGCATAAATCTAGTTTTTGCTTATTTCTATTCAGAATAAAAATAACTCAGAAGCATACTTCTTATTAGGGACAGGAAAATCACCATGCATTTTTTGCTATATTGAAAGTTAGTATGTGATTTGCTAATTTCAGAGTTAGAGACATTATTTTGTGAAATCAAATTTTGTTTTGCTTTAGTTTTTTAAGCTCATTTGTAACATTTCCATACAGAAAGTGAAATATTTTTCAAAGTGATAGTTTGATAGTTTTTTACTTGGACTGGTAATGAAAATTTAATTTCAGCATGGAGATACAAATTTGAAGTTTTAAAAGTTCCACAAAAAGAGGAATAACAGTGTAATGAGTTGTAAGAAAGGAGTGCATTCTTGTTTTCACTACAAGTATTCTAATTAGATTTTTTGTAAACCTCCAAATTGTTTCTTAAAATATGTTTTGCATACGATCCCTGCAGTGTGGCCTGCACCCTCCTGAGAGTGCTTTAAATCAAAATGGTTCAATTTATCTTAAACTAAATACTTATATCTTGCAATAAAGGAAATTTTGACGAGATACTTTTAAATCATTACATCTGATTAGTCTATCATGTTAAAAACGTGCAATATGGTTTGTAAGTGGATATGAACAACTTCAGATGGATATTTTTTTTAGTTTACTTGCCACAATTTACACAAAAATGAAACATATTTTACAGAAAGTATTTTTTATTTCACATTATAGAAAAATAAAACCTTGCTCCTCCATTAGCACTTACTTATTATTTAGTACTAAATATTTTAAATGTATGTGTGGTACATATTGGTTTAAAAAGAACTACTCCTGCCTTAGAATTAGTAGGAATATTAATTTTTAATTATCTGAATTATCTTAATTGTTTGGGGAATAAGAAAAAGAAAATCTACTGTTTCCAGAAGAGAACAGTGCTTGTTGTGGTATTGTTTGGTAGGAGAAATCATCTTCCATTAAATAAGACTTAATATGCTTACCTGTAAAGTTCAGTTCAGAGGCATAAAAAAGTTAAACACAAAGAGAAACTGATAACCCACAGTTTCAATACACCTTAATTTCTTGGCAAGACTTTATGGTAGCTCCTGAAATTCTTCTATCTTGTTCTTTTTAGAACATGTATTGCATATTGCTCAATATAGATTAAACTCCAGAATTTTCATTGTCAGGGACTACAGAGTGGATTTTTGCTTGGCATAGATAGTCAAGATGTCTTTTGCACAGAAATTTCAATTCAGAGACACTGGATAATTTCAGGTAAATATCTGGGATGACAGCGCTCCTGCTAGTTCAAGCTCCCCCACTAGCCCTATGCACTACTGAAGCAAATGCCCCACGTTACCTGTCCCCTGCTCCTCCCCACAGCATGCTGCATCCTTCTCTCTGGCTTCTGTGCACTGGAAATTTTTGACAGTTCGATCATATTTGGCTCATTCTGACTTCTGATTGTCACCTATGGCTAGTGAGAAAAAAAGGTTGCTGTGCACATGCAGCCTTAACTTATGGTGGAGTTTTGCAGATCTGCAGACTGATCTGAACTTGCACAGACTTAATTGTCTTGCCAACAGCTTTAGTTCGGCAGTATGTTTGGCTGGCTCTTCCCTAGGAAAGAGAAGGCAAGGTCAGAGTTGGTCCTCACTGGAAAGGGAGGCTACAGCCTTACTGGAATGGTTAAGACTTTTCTCTAGGTCTTAACTAGGACTTTGAGCTGGCTGCTGCAGTGCAGTTGTAAAGAATGCTGCTCTGCAAGCTGAAAGAGAAAGGTTGATTAGGCAACACATGAAAACAAAACCCTCCTTCCCTTTCTCTCCCCTCTCCCTTCTTCCAGCCCTTCCCTTCAAATAACCTCCTGTGAAAAGATAAAAAATATTACTTGAAAAAGTGTGACACGTTCTGAAGAAGATTGCTGGAGTTAATTTTCTTTCTGTTATTCTTTACCTCCCTGTATAACCTTTAATGTCATAGCTTATAAGCTGTTTTTGGCAAGAGGAGAGGGTTGTGTCAAGAACAGAGATAGCTAGTGATATGCTTTAGTGTATTACAGTACGTATGCAAACACATGCCTTGGGTAGCAGGCGAAGAGATCTTTAGGACTGCTGGTGGGAAAGAACAGGATGAATTTGGCCAATGAAAGGTGCCTCTGTAGAATGTCATCATGCTCCTGATGGTGCAGATCTTGGTTACATCAGGAATTTCTTTTCTTACAATTACTTTTGTTACACTTATTCTTGTAGTAATAGACCACACAAAGATGACGGCTGTTGAACAGTATCTGTCTCTTCTGTGTAAAACTGATCCACGTAACAAGCAATGAGTGCCTCAAAAGTGTAGTCAGTACCATGTTAGCCATCTTTGGGCATTCACATTTACAGTGCAATCCTCTCAGCATCACCTTCTTCCCAGTATGATGTCAATAGACGTTAGCTCCCACCAAACATCGTAAATGGCAATGACTCATGCTGAGGCATATGTAATTAATTACGGTTGTGTTTTTGATGCTGATACTTGCTGTTGGCTCTTTACATAAAAGAAATGTGAAAGAAGGAAAAGGGGGAACATTCTCCTCTCTGGTAGCTACATTACAGTATTTGTAACTTTCAAAATAAATGACTGTTTTTTTCCAATTTTTTTGAAGGGGGAAAAAATCCTTCCAAGATGCAATCTTAAGCAAAGTACAAGAAGTTCCCAAAGGATGCTGAACATGAACAAAAACATTTCCAGCATTCCTATAATAATGTTGTGTTTACTTTGTCAATTAATGATTCATTACCCCAAACAGCTTGTGATTTACAAATGACTCTGCACTGTATTTATGGAACTGCAAACTGTAAAAGGCAATGATGGCTTCACTTTTCTTGCAACTATTTGTTTTTGTGAATAACAGAAAACAGAGTTGTAGAGAGGGTGTAGTATATCATGTTTGTTTACTGGTCATCCAGTGCCTTTGCTTTTTGATGAGGAGCTCCTAACCCATAAAATTTACCACCATAAAACTACCATACCTGGGTTATCTTTATTTTCCTTTACAAAGTGCTAGTAGGAATGTAGCCAGGGCTTGCAAATTGGATATACTGTCTGATGTTAGTTACCTAAGTTTGGGAGTATCAGGCAGAGGGTGACATGTTGTTTCTAGCCCCGTTTCTTTAGCTCTAGAGAGCTTCAGCACAACCTCTGCCACTGCCATGGGTTAACAGGGCCTCCCGTTGGGTCTGAGCAGAGACCTGGCCCACAAATAATGTCTGTTTCCCTTTCAAGAAGACATGTTACCCCATTACCTGCATGGGCAGAGGGACAGTGTGACCCCATTATTGCAGCGTGCCTAGAAGCTAAAGGCACAAAAGCAATTGGTTTCCAAGAGGCATTAGAAGTCGGCCATGCAATTACTGCAAGACAGGAAAGAGATCAGACCAAAGATTCAGTTGGTGTAAATCAGTCCGGCTTGTCACTGACTTTAATGGATTTGGTTGATTTATATCGGTCGAGAACCTGACCTATCACAGACAGAGATGGAAAATGTAGCGCAGTTGGCTTCAGTGGGAGTTGCGCTCCCCTGTCCAAGGCGCAGCGTAAGCACATGTATAATATAACTGAGTTCCTGCAGCTGTGGGAGATACATCTCGAATTTCCCCACTTTGGTGTTCTTAAAATTATAGCAGAGCTTTTCAATCACAGAACATTTTTATTTTATTTTATTACCATTAGGCCATCTGAGCTTGGCTAAACATGTGGTTGTAACTTTATTAGATTTTTTTTCTAAAATTAATTACACTCATTCACCCTTGATGGCTTCCACCTCAATAAATTACATCATAAATGGACATAGGTGAAAGCTGGAATCCTCTAGCTTTAGTCTAAAATAACAAGTGTGCGGTTTTACTTTGCACATAATGGTTACAGAATTTGATCAAAAGCCTAACACAGAGAAACTTTCTTGTTTTTGAAAGGCCATGCTAAACAGACGTTGCCATTGCTGGTGCCAGAAGGTTCAAGTTGTTTATTTCCAGTCTTATCTTCAGAACAGTTTGTTTGGCATTCAAACACAAGTCCACAGAAGGATTTACTCAAAAAGCCTCGGCCACCCAACTCTTCCAAGACAGTCCAAGGTGCACAGACTCCATCTTTAACATCCAAAGAAAAAGTCAGTACTTCTGGATGGATTGAAAAGCTCCCAGCATATTTCATACCAGTAAGTAGAGAAGATGAAGGGCAGCAAGTATCTCATACCTGAAAAGGAGGGGAAGGACACTTTGCTGAGCATCACGAAGTTGTACTTCTCTCCACTTGGAATTCATGTAATGGAGCTCACTTGTGAGTTGTGAGAGAAGAGAGCTTTGTATTCTCTTGTAGAAGCTACTGTTGGTTTAAAAACAAATCTGCCATTTCCTGACTGTGCATATTTGCACATTTGTTGACTACTAGTGTATCAACACAGTGATATTAATATATAGTACTAGATAGAGTCTGCAAGTCATCAAATTTTTTCCCCCCAGAATGATTTTTTGGTTTTATGGTTATCAGTTTTTCTGAGTGTTATGTATCTTATGAATGCTGGCTAACTAGGGTGATATAAATCTTAGAGCTGTGAGAACTCAAAAGTCACTTGCAAGCAATTATGCAATAACTATATTAAAATAAAACAAACTGGGTCCAAAGTCTAGACTTTTGCCTTTCAGTTATGTGATTCTTATCTCTGTCATTCAGTTTCTCCATGGAGGTTGTCACTAAAGTCTCCCCACAGAAAAAATGTTAAAAGGTCAGCAGCACAGTTGGCCAAACAGTGCAGTTTAAACAAGTATTGTATCATTTTTCCTTAATGAGTTCATGTAAAAGCCAAATTATGCATAATTTTCTCATAAGCTTTCTGAATATTTCAAGGGTAGCTCTTCTGCAGTCCAAAGAACTCAGGTCTGGATCCTTTTAGAAAACAGTAAAATGATGTTAGTTTCCAGCTAAGCAAAGGTTAGACTCAGATACAGAAACTGAGTAATGACTTGACTCAGCAGATTGGGATTTGAGGGAAATTTCAGGGTATCAAAGGCAAGTCCATGCTCTCCAGTTGGTGCCACAGCATCATTTGGCAGGGACTGCTCTTTTCAGGTTTTCCAGAGACCTGCAGGCATTTCATCAATGTGCCGTTTCAGTTTCAGGATGTAGAATTACTGTCATCTTCCCAGAAAAGACATATGAGTTGGATGAAAGAAAGACCGTGCAAAATGTAGATTTTCTTTAGAAGAGCTTCTCCTGTGAGTATGCTGTGTGTCTTTGCAGACCCTTGCTGATAACCTTTCATTTCTTCTGCAGAATTTGGGTCGGTTCTTTGAATCAAGGGCTTTGCATGAGTTAACGCACGATGTAAGTAAAGTGTGCCTACAGGTACAGAAAAGACAGCTCAAGAAATAATCTTATATAGAGTTATAAGTATGCAGTGGCCCGAGAACGTGTTCAATTTGCTTACATTAGGAGTACTACAGAAGCCACTCCACTGGATATTGTCACATAAGGTGAGAATTGGGACTCCTAATTGGATTGTACAGCTCTACAGTGATATATTGTGAAGCGCTTCGGATGCTGTAGGCAGCTTCTGTCCTCAGAGCATATAGTGGAGGAAAGCGCAAAAATAATCTTTTTGGCAAAACCAGCATTGAGAGAAGGAAAGCAGTCTGATGTGGTTGGTACTGACCATAAGTCTGATGGGATCTAGTTGTCTGTTTCTGCTGAATACTTCTCTGTGTTTCCATGGTGCTTTGATTTACGAAGAACACTTCTGGAAGCTCCTTTTTCTAACAATGGAAACTAAACAACCTCAGAATACAGCAGATGTATTGTTTCTTCAGTGTCAGACAACCAGATAGAGTGGTGGAGAAGTTACATGCTCATATTTTTTTTTTCCAAAATCCTGTTGCCTCAGGCTACCAGAGGTGCTAAGAAGAAAGATGAAAGCCTACTGCTATACAGGAGGCCTGGTGGCAGTTTCGATGGATAAACCTGGACCAATGCCTTCATCTGTAGGTTATCTAGGTAAGTTTGTATTGCATTCATTGATGTCACAGTACATCAGCCACATATTTGAATATTGTTTTTCTTTTAATGTGAAATCGTATTTGTCAAGTATATTATTTGTATTTAATGGCTCCTCCTTTTGAAAACTCTGGATAATCACTAACATGCAGGAACTACTGAGGATTATTTTCTGTCAAGTAATTATGTTTTCAGTACTGGAGCTAGTTTGTTTAAAGCTGCAACAGTTTTATCTACTTGAGCTGCAGACAATTCTCTTGATCTTTTCTTTTTCAAGGGGGAATTAGAAAACAATTCCTGAGAACAAATATTTTCATATGTCATAAGAAAGAGGATCATATGATAAGAGAATGGCAAGAGAATTGCTTACAACACCTAACAAAGTTAGCTCAGAGGGGATTCATTACTAAGCAGTAGGTAAATGTCTATGATATTTTGAAGCAAAAGGGAAATGCTTAAGATATGGTAGAAATATTGCCTGCTAATATGTAAAATGAGAAACTGTGGTTCTCATGGGTTCTTATGAATTGGCAGGTTTAATAAAAACATACTTTCACTGTTTCCACAAATTTTGCTGTTTCGAGAACGGAAGAGATTTAAATGTGCTCAAGCAAAACCACTATGTGTTTTTACAATCAGGTTCATGACTCCCAGCTCAGTTTGCTCCCTACTTTATCAATTCCCTCCTACCACGATATCTTGTTGCAAACAGGTGGTGAAAATCTATGAATAAATCACATGCTGACACCCCAGACGTAAGGTTTTGAGGTTGTTTTCTAGCTTATTTCCATGCTGAAGTCTCACAGTCATGTTTCTCTGTCTAGCTGCTAATACTATTGCTTTTCTGAGCATTGTTTCTTGACCTGCTTGACACTTGACATAAAACCACTTACTGGTTCCACCAACACCACTCATAAGAATGTCAGAGTAAAAAAGACAGAGGATACTATCTTCATTGGAATCAGTAAAAATATTCATTGTTTTCTAAAACCACTCAGTTTAACCTTAAATTGCTTGTTTAGCATTGAGTGAAATAGCTATAGAAGTTATTTCTTCTTGGGTGATTCTTTTGTGCATTTAATTTAGGTGGGAACTGGGGCTATTATCATCTTTTGGAATGTTTCTTTCACCATTACATCTAATTCTTCCAAATTGCTCAGCTAGCATGTTTATAATCACAATTGGTGTCCCACAGGAGTTTTCTTTTGGATGTCTCTTTAAACAAAGTGATTTACAGGATTACCCTGATAAAGTCATGAAAATGTGCTTCACTGAAAGACAGACATGGCTTTCAACCTAACTTAAAGTGCTGGAGCCAGTGACAACCTTTTCAGGGATTTTTTATTCAGAAGTTTGCATGGGAGCTGTGTTTAGTGTTCACATGAGTGTGTGAATACAAGTGGAATAAGCGAGTGCCAGCCCAAGTATTCTAAGCACCTTCTGACATAGCCTCAAGAGAGGCAAATAATATTTAAAGTTTTGAACTATTTAATAACTCACCACTGCTAAAACTGACACTTGACAGCCTGCATCCACTCTGATACAGGCAGATGAGGGATTTGACATGTGAAACATTAAAAAATTCTTCCTTTTGAAGTCCAGTGTCAGTGCTATGCTTGGATACAAAATTTCATACCCGCCCTCCAGAATTTGGTGTGTTAGCACCTGAGGTCCTGGGTTCGGGCTTATTGCTAGTAGGTGCATTCTCAGCCCTTATGAACCCCACAGAGTACTGCAATTAAACAACCTGAGCTGTTCCTACCCTCTAACACCTTCCTCATCTCAGTCCTGGACCAGAAAAATTGAGAAGTAGCATATTTCAAACCCACTAGAAAATAACTTTTGACATATGATAGTTAAAGCTCAAGACAGTCCCCATCTCATCTCATAAATAGAGAGTCCCTACTGTCTATTTATGATGTCTCTTGAATTCAAGCACATTTTGGTTTGACATTTTTCTCAGGAGTTACTGAGGCTCATATGAATAGTTTTTCTACTCCAAAACTCTGGTACAAAATGGAAGGCACTAAAGATTTAAACGATAAACAGCTATGTAGTGAATGCTTAACCATGTCATGACAGGAGAGCTCCAGGACTCAGTTTCAAAATGAAGTTTCTTCTTCTTCAATATCTGTTATAATGCATTTAGTCAAACCATGAAGCACAAAGTCCTGAATATACAAGGCATCTTTAAATGCTTTATTTTAATAACTAGGGGACATGTAATAAATGATCTGGGGCTTTTTTTTTGGTAGGCCAACTTCCTGCAGGAGCTTCCTCCTAGCAGAGCAAGTGTGTTTGTGGCACAGCCCCTTCCCTCCCTCCCCACGGCAGCCTGTGTGGGAGACCCTGCCACACTCAGCTCTGTTCAGGCTTAAAACAGCAATCAGCCTCACCATGTTTACACTGGGGAAGACCAGCAGCTACCTTGTTAGTGAAAAGTTGTCTGAAACAGCATGGTAATTTCCCAAGATGAACCAGTACTCCCTCCCTCCCTCCCCTCCTCTTCCCACCCAGCCTTCTCTTGTTGCTTTATCTTTCAAAACCATCCCAGCAAAACACAGACTGACTTACTATGTAGCCAACACAAGCAGTGCTGTTTCCTGCCCTTTACTTTCCGTGTTCCTTGCCTTTGGGAGACTGGCACTTCAAATATGGCAGAGCTGTTGGAGAATGCCTGCTTTTTGAATCTTCATCTCCTCCGAGCAGCAAGCAGCTGGTACACCTTCCACCTGGGCTGAGACCTGTGCACTGCATGTCACTGCAGACTAAAAACGTTGAATCGCACAAACAACTGGGATAAAATCCCTGAGCTGTCTCATCCCCTTTGGAAACCTTTTCTGAGAAGACAAGGAGCTGTGCCCAGTTGTCCTGATGGAGAGATTTTGAAAATATTCCTTAGTCAAGGCTGAATTGACACTTTTGGACAATCTTACCTAAATGCATTTTAGCCTTGTGCAAAATTAAACCCTTGTGTAAGTGTTTTCAGATTTAGTCTTCTTAGGAAGACTGTTTGGACATTATGTTGGGAAGTGCTTGCAGCCCTCTGCTTGGAACTTGTGCAGCCACATCTGAGGCACTATGTCCTGCTTAGAACTCCCTCATGTAAAAGACATATTTGATAAACTGGAGCAAGTCTACCAGAAGACCACTTAGATGGTTAGGGAGCTGGTTCATAAAGAGTGACTCAGGTAACTGAATTTATTCAGTCTGGAGAAAAGAAGGTTAGGGGAATCTAGCTGCCCATGTCATCAGCCTAAACATGGGAGGGTGGTAGAGAAGATCGGGCCAGACGCTTCTCTGAGGTGTACGGGAGAAGGATAAGAGGCAACTGTCGTAACTTGCAGAAAGGGAAATTCTGACTTGAAGGTAAAAAGAAGGAATTTGCAATGAGGCTGGTTAAGCTTTGAGCTGAATTTCCCAGTGAGGTTGTGGGCAAGGCCTTCATGAACCTCACTGAACAGTGATGCCAACTGTGTTTTGAGCAGAATGCTGAGCCAGATGACCTTCACAAGTGTCTTGACCTTAAATTATTCTATGATGCATTGACCCTCTCAATTTTTTGTTGCTGGTATTTTCAATATGAGCATCAGATTATTCCTAAATTATGGTACTTTAAGCATATGGAGAAAAACAGCACAGAACCTATTGCTGCAGAAAGTACTGCCTGAAAAAGGATTTAGTCACGTGATTGCAAATGGTTGTACACTTCACTGAAACAGGAATCAGCAACAGAATAAGCTCTACTATCATCTACATTCTTTATCTTCTGCTTCAATCACAGAGGTCTGTATATGTACAAATTAAAGGGATACTACATGATGGAAGAATCATTTGATTTTTAAGTCTCCAGCTGATCAATTATCAAAATAATTTCTAAAATGCAGTCCTAATTTTCTGTTATGCACTTATCTTTTTATATTTTATTATTGTATTGAGATGTTTAGATTGCTATTTTTTACTGTCATCTTGCAATTAAAGCTGGTTATTGCTTTTATTTTCTATTTGTTTAAAGAAGTTTGGAAATATTGCAGGATTTTTCTGGTCAAATTTCACAAGAATTTACTTCTATCTCTTTCAATGTTAGTGCTGTAGACACTGAGAATTTGCAGCCATACCAAAATTAGTTTCAAGGCCAAGGCTTCTGTAAATATTATATTTTTTTCCCTATTTCTACAGAAATGTGGGATAAAATACCATTCTACTTTGCACAACCCTTTCTTTATAGGGCAGATTAGAAAAGGAAGGGCTCTTCCAAAGGGCTTATTGTTGTTTCTTATTTCTGTTACAGACATTGGAGGCCCCAGTCAAAACCATAGGCATGTTATTCTAGGCATTAGTTTAATACATAGAAGCAGTTCTTTCTCAGTTAAGTTATATTTAAGAGTCAATGCAAATAGATAAAAGGAAAGAAAACATTATTATCCACTTTTTTAAAGGCAGCTTGAACTTTATCTTCACTGCAAAAAAGCAACACCGCAAGTGTTCCTGAATCAAGACTGCTAGTTGAAACTAAAATTCTAGTGAATCAAAGGAGCAAAAGCCATAGCTATCTCAAAGGATGAAGGTGTGCAATGGTGGAGGTAGGACTGATAAACATAAAATGTGCTGCCTAGAATTCTACTTTGATCAAAATTACTTGAGACAAAACCATTGTCCTTCTAATTCTTCCTACCATCCTCTGCTTTTAATACCTTAGCAAAGGGTTTTAGTGTTGCTTATGAGGCCTTTTGTAGTGTGTAGGAATGAATTCCTGTCCTGAATGTCCTGAAGCACTGATTGAATAATATACTATCTAGACCACTCCCCTTTCTTAATATTAAAAAAATATATTAAAAAAATCAGTTCCTGTAGCTTCATATTCTCTTCATGATGCTACATTTGGTACAGATACTGAATGGAGGTGAGAAGCAAACTAATTGTAAACGATTTTAAAAAGTTAGATGTATCTTTGTTAATGTCTTCTTTACCTTGTCAAAAGATTCTGCCTGGTTTTGGTCTATGTTTTTATGAATATGATCATATAAATGGCATTTGTATGAAAAATGAGATTAAGAAGATCAATTAAGCTCTTAATCACTTTCCCTGTCCGATTGATTTTAACCACATCTCCATGCATAATATGTCTAGTTAAGTACCATCTCCAAAGCTAAATATTGATTGATTCTGATGTTAGCTGGCTGGATAAGAGAGGCTACCTTCCACCAAATACCCATGTTCAAAACTAACTTTCTCATATAACAAAACCAAAACAAATTAATTATTTCAATTCATATTTCCATCCTATTATAGGTCTTTATAATCTATTCTAATTCTATTCCATCCTGTTATGGTTCCAATGGGGTGCTCTTCATTGCCATTGCTGACCCACTTCCAATAGTGCATTAAGCTATGTGATTAACATCTGTCACATGTTGTTTGTTCTCTCATCTTCTCTCAAGGGATGTAAGTGTGTGCATTGAAGTGTCCTGTTAATTTGTTATTTTAAATATGCATGCTGCTATGTATTTACTAACGAAGGCAAGGTCAGGGAAATGGGCCTTATATTTGGACAAGAAAATGAGCAGGTTTGTGATGCATTTTTTCTTCAGCCCTGATGGAAAATAATAATATTGAGAGTAAAATGAATGTAGAGATTTCATTTTAGAGGAGCAATGCCACGTTTTCTTTTTACATTTCTGTCAGTGTTTTGTTTCACTACATTTGTTCTTACAGGAACAGACATCTACTTACCCATGAACTATCCTGAGTTCAAAATATTTTTGGATCATATATTCTTTTATCTGCTGTGGCAACACTGAAGATATCATAAGCACATACATGTATGGTACTATCTAACAGTATTTTAACCTTAAAAGGATTAGAACTGCCAGTAAAAACCAGGCCTTCATCAAGAAGCGATTGACAAAGTTTTACCGCAGTTTAAATTTTTATCTCATTTTTTCTCATCTGTGGTTTCTGAAGTGGTTCCTCATGCAAATTGTCTTTGTTTTCCTTACTCGTTTTTGTCCAGTTTATTTCTGGTCAGCTTGGCCTGCGAAAAAGCTAGAAGCTGTGAGCCATTAGCTTTTAAAAATGTGAAAACTTGTTTTTGTAGTTATTGGGCTGTTTCAGACTGCAGTGTTGGAAACAGCTGGGAGGCTAATCAGTATCTTTCTGAGAAATACTAATTAATGAAAAAATTTAGTGGCCTGGATTGCTTTTAGAAAAAGAGGCTCATTCCTTGTCAGGTTTCTATATCCATTGGATGTTTGCTTTGTTATCCTAAGAGCACTTTCGAAATGGAAAAAGGAAAGTTTGGAAAAGAATGCACGATAACAGAAAATGAGAAGATTATAAATATGAACTCTGGCTCTCACACTTATATGGCTAAACTTTAATTAACCTCATTGGGGCCAGGATTTCATTCTGAAGGTTTCTGACAATGTTTTTCAAGCCACAGAATGCAAGTGTGAAGAAATACTATTATCAATGATACACAAAAGTTGAGCGTGCCAAGAACTACAACATATTTTATGAAATTCAGAAAGTCTCTATGTCTTTGCACTGCCACCAGACTTCACACATGGGACTGATTTTCTCTGTTGCATTCAACTCCTTGAAGCAATCATAATCGAGAAATTTGGCGTGTCAGATTTCCATGCTGCCGCTCGCATCCCTTCTCCTTCACTCTTCGTTGTCTGGCCTAATTTAATTGTTCATCTTGTTCTGTTTTGGCCCAGGATAACTCACAAACTACAAAATATCCATTAGTTTGGTTAGGGTTATCTAGGTTTTCAAAGCTGATTTAACAGTTCCTGTTTCATGTTATATTTTTCAACTGAAGCGAGACCTCTGACCCACTGTTGATATAGCAAGGACGGCTAAGATTACAACAAGGAGAAGATCTGCATACAGGAGAGACTATTTGCTCCACAAAATCAATTCCATCATTTACCAAGCTAGGTTGAGAAGCTGTCATTCATTAGGCTGTTATAACAAGATACCTTTGAGTGACCATATCCTCAGGCAGAGACACACAAAATTAAACCATTCTGTCCGAGTAAAGCAGGATAGAAGACAGCCTTAAAATTGGAGATTTTTTCAAATTTAAAAAGAAACTTCTGTTCCTGAAAGGCTGTCAAAACTTCTAAAGCATACTTGACTTAAACTTTCTCTCCCATATCAGGTACTTAGGAGTCCAGAATTAAAGTTCTATTTTTGTGCCGTAGTCTCTCTTCAGTTTGCCCCTAGGATTCAGCCATCTTCTGAATCCTCTCATGCTCTGCAGCAGTAGGACATGATAGAAGTCTTTCACTTGCCAGAACTTAGTACCACAGGCATGTGGGCTACCCAAAAAATTCTAGGCCTCTGTGGTCTGGGTGGTGGACCTTCACCCTTTGTGTCAGGTACTCAACCACTTAGCCAACAGTAACTTTGTGACTACACATAACACTGAGCATGAGTTACTGAAGATACTATTGCTTCCTTTTGAATATTATAGGGGTAGTTTCTCATGTAGTCTAATGTCAAATTAAAATTTGCCAGTGTTGATTATAATTGGTTGTGTTTTGCTGCTCGTGGAAGTTCTTAATGCTGCGTTGTTTAAATCATAATTCTGGAGTAGCAGTTAGGAACGATTCTTCGTAGTGAAGAACTGACAACTATAATTATGTAATGGGTTAATTGAAGCAGGTTAAGCAATTAAGGATTTCTATTTATAGCCAGAATATGTTTCTCACTGTTCTTCCCATCCTTGTTATTTGTCTCCTTATGTACAAGAGAAAAAAATACCACAACTTGCGTTCCCACGGTCTTCACCAAAAATGATGAATGCTTTGCATAAAGGTAGAGTTGAGGTCTGCGTTAGACATAGGTCTGAATTTGGGTTTGATGGCCAAATCAAAGCCAGGGCCAGGTTCTGAATTTATCTGAGTCAAAGAACTTGGCAAAATTCTTGATGAGATTTCTCATCAGAATGGGAGTGCCTTCCCTTATGCTCATCTACTGGGACAGTCCTCGTCTTGAGCAATGTGGGTCAGCTGCTTTTTTGTGAAAGTTTCATCACTCATTTCAGGCTCAGGAAAGTGACAGTGTTCCTTAAAAATTTTGGCAATAGCTGAACTTCACTGGAAGAGGGACCTCCACATTGTTTGCACCGGGGCCAGGGCCAAAACCATGAATCTGGTTTGTGATTCAGGGACTGGAGTCTGAATAATTTAAAGGAATTTGTACTTGGAGTTCTGGTTTTGGCCTATGGTAACTACTTTCTTGTTTTTATTTCTTATATATTGATGGGGTGTTTCAGCAGTATAATTCACAATGGATCAAAAAGTATATGACACAGCCTAGGGCAAAGAACATGGGGTTTTGCTTTGTCGTCTGACTGCTACCTACCCCTTGGCCAATTTCATGATCCTAGGAAGACAGGGTCCATTTTTCATGGGAGGGGAGATGATTATCACTAATTCAGAGAGAGATAAGAGATTGTAATGAAAGAGCTAAGGTCATAGTCCATGGCAAACAGGTGAAATAAAATTTTAGCTGCTGTAAAACTGGTAACTCTTTAGCAGTTGGAAATTAGTTTTTGTGAGTTGTACTTTAGTCTACCATTGCAATTTTTTGTCAGAGCAAGGTGCATATCAGCAAAAATCACCATGGTATCTTTCGTGTCCTATTTATTTTATTTATTTTAGTTATGGTTCTAAATGATGCCAAGGGTCTTCTCTTGGATTGCTCTTCATATCAGAGATAACATTTCTTTGCTGTATCATTTCTAGATCTTGGTATTTTAATTTAAAAGTTAAAAATTAGTTTTCTTATTGTGGCAGCAAATTCCTGTTCATTTTGTTTCATAGTGCAATTAAAGTTCTTTTCATTTGAAAGATTTTTTAAGGTCTGAGAAGCTAGTAAGTCTTGAAAATTGTTCATTGTAAACTCAGTTTTGCTTCAGTAATAGATTAGCATTAGTTTTCAAACACTTCTATCCCTTTTTAAGTTCTTGTGTTTTTAAGTTAAACATTAAGCCCAGAAAGCATTATGGTCAATTGCCAGCAGTCCAGATAAGATCAGGCTTTACCTTCTTGCTGTTTCCAAAATGACATGAAAACAGTCCTTCCTACTCATCTAAAAAAATAAACAAAAAAGCGTAGGTATTTCTGTTTGTCTAGACATAAACCCAAGAATTTCTTTTTCTGCACTAAAAACTTTTGCTGTTACTATTATGTTAGCATTTAGAGACTAATCAAGGGCAGGGCCTCAGAGATGATTTCTGTCCCAACAATCTTACTGTTAAAGGTGGTTAGAAGCAATCTGGCAAGTCATTTCCTTGCTGCAGTCTCCCATTTTGACAAATCTTCATGAGGAAGGCTGAATTCTGGTTTTAGATCTTCTCCCACCAAGTGGCTGTGATTCTAGGCTGTGTGTCCCTAAATGTGCCACCAACTTCTATGTCAGCTGGGTTTCTGGGCTTCCTTGGCAAGTTGCTACAAACCCAAGATCACTAAGGTTTGAGCCAAAGTAGCATTTTGCTCTTCTGGAAACATTTTTTTTTTTTTTTGCTTTGCAGAAAAATTAGTTATTTTTGTTGGCTTATACTCTACAGAGATAGGCATAAACCAGAAGTACTGCTGCTCCTGTGAGAAGCCCAGCTCATTTGTAGCCTCACTGAAGAGGAGCCAAAAGCTTGAGGAGCCTTCAGTGTGCACAGGAGGGCACCGTGGCCTGTGTGCCAGGTGGGTTTGCTGGGGAGGCAGCCCTGTGCCCCCAGGATGCTGTACCTCGCTCTGCAAAGAGAGCAGACCAGACCCAGGTCCTCCCACTCTGCATGGCAACAGCAGTGGCAGAGTGACAGGAGGGCTCTGTCTCTGTGTATTGGTCACATTGCCGGTGATAAGATAGTCAGGCCCATTTGCTCCTAGCTGCATACACTCAACACCCGGTTTCCAGGTCCTGGGAAATGTCTGGATGAGCTCTAGAAATAAAAAGTCACCACCTTCAGTACAGTTGGTAAACTGGGAAAAAGTCTGTATGGGGGATCTGAATGACGGTTCATATAGAATTTGGTATGGTATTGGTGGGGACATGCTGAGGAGTGTGACTTAAGTCAGCCAGTATTGTGGGAATCTTCAGCATGAGGACAGTCATGTTATCTTGGAGCAAACAAGACAGGCAATCCCAAACAAAAATAGCTGTATAGCCAAGAAATTTGTCATTAGACTGTCACTGCGGGTCTGCTGTGCTTAAGACCAGATTCATAACCTTGCTGAAGGCTCCTTTATTGCCTACACCATTTTTCATTGTCCAGAGGTTTCAATTTCACAAATTAAAATGAGGAAGCATCATTGTCTTTATTGCTGAGCTGTGCTTTGTTGCTAAGCATTTTAACTTAAGTGTTTTGAGGTTAAGATCAAGACAAAGTATTTTAGTGTCATCTCTTTGCTAAATCACTCTCTGATGTCTATGATTGCAGACAAAAGGACCTAACCACTGAGTTTTCCTGCATAGGTACTAAGATGACATATGCTGAAGAATTAGGAATGCTGCTTTTCAAAACTGTAAGCATGAACTTTGTCTGCCAATGCACCAGAATCTTAGGAGCTTAACATCATGGTGTAGGATGTGAGAAACAAGGATTATATAGATTTAAAGATGCTGACTTCCATACCTGAAAAAACAAAAAACCATAAGACAAGTCTATCAGTCAATTGCCTATCAGATGCCAACAGACAGAAACAAAAGGACCATGGCATAAATTCTTGTCTGCAGGTATCAAACCAAACATCTACTTTCACGATGAAGTGGAGAAACTTCAGAAGGTTCAGAATACTCCAAAAAAGGGCTTGGAGGCTTTGAAACGTTTGAACTGCCTGGTGTTTTTACATGTGTACAAAATAGAAGATGACATTCTGGGGTGACTGTTATCAATGAAGATGCATTCCAACAGTTTTTCCTCACTACCCTCCTATGACATCAAGTTGGTTACACAGTCTTGGACACTACAGTAATTAGGCTATGGACATTGTAATCAGACATGAAAGGAAAGTTTTGACTTTGCCTTTCATCATTTCAGCCATTTTAGTGCAAGAGCCTCTGGGTAAGAATTCGTGCATGCTCTTGGGAATCAGTCAAAAGCATTCATCAGCAATCTTTCCAGGGTTTTCCATATTACCAAATCCCTGAAACATTTTCTGGACAACTGTGGGGCTTCCAGAAATTGACAGCAGTATTCCACCTGATAATCACTGCAAAGGCCAACAATATCTCATCTTTATACCCAAAGGATGGTCAAGACCTTGAGACTTTTGCTGACCAAGCAATTCTTCAGCTGGTCACACAGAGTATCCTCTACATTGACAGCAACATTTAATAAGCTTAATGACAGTGTGGGGATTTGTGGGGATTGTATCATTCCTGTACCCACTATTTGCTGAAGGAAAAATATTTCCAGTACTGTTGCACCTTTACTGGTAGGTGATAATTGACATCAGTGATGCTGGATGATTACTAGTTTTTGAAGAGCTTCCCAAATCTGGTATCTCCAAATTGCAATTTTTACAGTACCAAGACTTTCAGAGAGTGTTTGCCAGAATTATAATCATCATAGCATCCTTCAACAGTGTGCTGACTTGACTGTAGGTGCAGCTGAGCTTAAACTTGCTAAGTGACTTGAAAAGCTCTAGGTAAATTTGAGAAATCAGATGTTCTGAGTTAAGAAGGAAGAATATGTAAGTAGATGAATCGATGTTGTTTTCTTGTGCTGTGGCAACAAAATGGCAGTGATGCATCTGAAGACAAATTCAACAAAGGCAAATGTCTTTCATCTAGATGGAAAAAATCCATGCAGTTGTGAGGTTGGAGGCCAAGTGACTGGAATGCACCTTTGCAAAAATGTCCTGTGGGTCCTCGTGAACAGCAAACTGGACATGAATCAGCAGTGTAATCTTACAAGAAAGAAGGTCAAACACAAACTGGTTTGTATTGGTGAAAGTAGAAGCAGGTCAAGGGAAGTGAGCTTTCCCCTCTATCGCTCTAATCACTGCTACAACTTTGTTTCATAAAATTCAGCAATCCTTAAAATGCTTCACTGCCTGTTAGTAAGGGAGATCCTTAGAAAGAGATTTGCCAGTATATAGAGGCATTCACAAATATCAAGCAACTGCTGTCCAACTCCACTCTCAACCATCACAATGAACAGAGGCTGTTGCTGATTACTAGCTATGCATCTTTTTGTGGTTTTGGAGCCATTCTCAGCCATTCATTAAGAGATGGAATTGAGGCACCTTTTTCTTTCTATTGAGGAATGCTGACACCAACTGAACAAAATACAAATTGATGAAAGGCTTGCCACTTCTAAGGCTTTACTTCAAAGACAAGCCAACAGCTTCAGTCATATTGCTGTGCATGCAATGATAGAGTTGCCTGTATGCAGTAATTGAATGTTACTCTAAATGCTTATGATCACACAACTTTTTGTGAGCCAGAAAAATAGATTATAAATGCCAATGTGTGGAGATGACTACCACCGCATATGCCAGATTGTGCTTTTCCACCTGCAGCTGAATTCTCAGTGCTGGAATTCCTCCCATGCCTTTGCAAGCCAATCATGTCATGAAAACGGCTGCCAATGATCTATCCAGAGCTTGGCATGAGTCCTTGGCTTTATGGGGAGGAAGAGGTTGACCAACACAGTAAATGAATACAGTTGAAACAATTTTTAACCCAGCAATCTGATCTGTCTGTTTATGAAGAAAAGAAGAAAACCTTTTATTTTGCTCTTCCTACAGGAAATAAAAATATTATTTCAGGTTTAGTTACATTATCTGTAGCAAATTCAGATATAATGCACCTAAAAACATTGAACAGAGGCTGCACACGGTGCTCTGGAATCAGTGCTGTGATGGCCACAGTTAAATGCAACAGCCACCAATAATGACAGTGTTTCCTTGGGACATGGAAAACTTCAGATGTCAAGAATCAAATTCACTGGCCTCTTCTTTTGAATGAATTTCCTGAATGTTATAGGTTTTCATACAAAACAGCTTGAACTGATTTTTATTGTCACTGTGAACATTCATTTCAACAGCCTCTTCTATTTCTCAACTATTTGCACATCACAGTTACTGAATATGCTGTATTTGACATCAGAACTGCTTCAATTCTGATAAGTTCAAGGGCTTTCCCAAAAGCAACCTGATTTGAACTGTTACTACTGCATCATGTCTTTTCCAGGGAAAGAGTCTGGTCAAATGGCTCAGTCAGTCAGAGATGATTAAAACCGGTTATAATAGGCTCACTCATTAGTCAGCCTAGTTACTCTTGTCCAACTACTGGAGTCAGTCCAGATGAGCTAAACTTGGGACAGGTCAAGCCAAACAACAGTCCTCTCAACTGTGCTCTGACTGAAAACTGTGTTACAGGCAAAAATAAGCTGTGAAGTCCTCTCTATCATTTTACTTCCTTTGTTTTTGCAGAGTAAACCATCTCAGAAGTGCAAGAATCTGTGAAGCTGGACCAAGTTAAGTTCCTTTAACACTTATTGATGTAACTTTGTTCAAGCTCTTTGGAGTCTTTATATAGAAAGAACGAACGCTACCAAAGTGTCAAGCAACATATAGAAAGATCACAGCAGAAGTGAGTGCACGATAATAGATGACTGTGTTATCTATTGGTATATGCACAAGGGGAGATCATAGGACAGGAGGCCATTTGTGATGCTCTGTTGATACACACAGGAGCGTATGCTCTCAATGCAGAAAAAGTTAATGAACTACTGAATGTTGTTATTTCCTCTAACTACTGCCACAGTAGCAACCTGAGATACAGGAGGGCTTCATTCAAGGTTAATTTGATATTATATTGGTGATACTCCAAAGGTCATGTTCGCTTGCTATTGACTGCCTCAGTTTGTGTTGTGCTTCTCAAGCACAACAGGGAAAGAAAGAGAACATATAACAAGAAGAGTAATGATGTGAAACCAATGCATTAATTCAGTTATTATTTAATCTGTCATTTAGTGTCTTCAGTAGGTTTTACAGAGGATGGGATCAACAGGAAGAGAAAGGCATTGAGAAAAATATCTGAAAGAAAAAAGACAAGGTTTTCAGGGCAGTCAGAACCTGAGTGACAAGAACGTGTGAAAAGCATGTAGCACGAGACTAAGATGACAGACTCTTTTATATTTTGTTGTTGAGCTAATAACTGAAGAAAAAAAAAGGAAGGAATTGCACTGGTCTTCTAGGATCCAATTATCTGTATAGACAAATTGCTGCTTTGGTGGGACTGATGTCCTCTGGAAGGGATAGACAAAGAGATCACAGCTGCAATGGCTCGGTGTATGGCTGTTCCCTGTCGGGGCAGAATACTTCTGGATGCAGCCTCCAAAAACACTCTACAGGTGTCCAAAGCCACTGCCAAACCTGCCAGCCTGACTTTCTTTGCTGTTAAAACTTTGTTTGCCAAACCTACTCAAGCCTTTAGGTTCAGGCTCCTGCTAGAGGTTGGGGCAGGAAAGAAGGGTGAACTCCAATACTCCAGGGGTCTGGGCTAGTAAGAATATTTTGGTGGTTCTGAGAATCCCTTGTCAACTGTCACTGACTCTGTACTGACTTCTGAGGCTTCCTAAGTATTAACCTCAGTTCCTAGCATGAACTGACCTTCTCCTTCTGAACTTGGTTTGCTAAATTAGTTTTGACATAGAATATTTTAAGTACAAACAGTCTATAAAATGTTAATGAAAAATGGTTTCTTTTCCTTGACATAAGATTAACAAACCCAGGCAACACTACCCAGTGCTGTGCAGCTGTATCTAAACTGAATAACGTGAGCTCTTACAACAACCTTTGGCATATAAATTAAATAAAATTTCCTTAAGAGGTTGTTGATGCTTCCCATTATACCACAGTGCATATGGTTCAATTAATTCAATAGATTTTTATATAAAGAAAAATTAACCTGTAATTCTGCTATTAACTGCCAACAATTAACATTCCTTTTGTAGAAGGGAAGTTTCCTCAGTTTCATTCTTGATAATTCAGCCCCAGAAATCGGTGATTTATCTTTATTGCATCAGTATACCTTAATCAAAAACAGAGAATGCAATTACTTAAAATGATTTCTGATTTAATTATGTGCTTTTTAAAAAAGGGTATTTCATATTAGTGATTTCTTATGATGGGAGAAAAACCCCACTCTGTAGCCTTTTGGAAAACACGGTATATAGGCAACAACTCTTTAATTGTATTTTTCTTTTCAAAAACATCTATGAAATGTTTTGAGAATTAATATGTAATCTGTTAATCTGAATAATGCCATAATGGAAGTCTGTTTTATGTAGCCTCACCATAACGTGCCTATGAGTCTTCAGAAAATATTAGAAGATCCCTATTGCTTTTGCAAACATGGGGCCAAGTTGTAAATGTTTTTGCTTCTAATTACAAATTAGTGTGTTCTTCTTTAAAGACCATATAATTTGGACAATATAAAAGCAAGAAAAGAATAATAAAGTCAGAAAGTTCACCAAGAGAGAACCCCCCTGACAGATTTTTGTCTTTATAGGAGAAATCATATTTACAACTGGCTTTTTACCCTTTTTCATTTTGATGCCTGTGATATAAGGTTTCCTACAATGAAGGATATTTCTATGTAAACTTTTTTTTTTTTTTTTTTTTTTTTTTGGTCACAGTGAAAAATATATACTAGGACTGTCTTGCTAATAGTGAGTAATACAATATCTTTTCTTCTCACTGTTCAATTTTCAGTAAATACTTGTATGAACTTGTAAACCAAATTATATTGAAAATCATAAACCAAAGAAAACATAAAAAGAATCTTCCAAAATAGGTAAATATATGTGTATCTCAGGTGAGTTTTGTGTAAGACAGATTCCAAGAATGCACGCACATTTTTGCCACTGACTCACTGGAGGTGATAAGAAGAGTTAGAGTTCAGAAACATCACTTTAAATGCCAGAGCTTCTATCCCTCTTAAGTATTACACCAGGTTCATCATATATCCTCACTCAAGCTCAGGACTGCTTCATGGCATGCCCTGGGGTCCTGATACAGTGATCTTTCAGAGCTGGCTGGAGCACGCTGTACATCCATTCTGCTCCTCTCAGCCCAAGCATAGAAAGTGTTGAGAAGTAGCTGGTATGTATCTGGATTTTATCATAATAGGGGCCAATATGCTCAATGGTTTTTTTGAAGCACTTCCAGAATGAACGATTTATATATAGCAGGTGAAGAGATAAAGATGACTTACAGATTGACTTTGATATGATAAAATGAATTATCCTTATGGTATATGATATAATCCAGTACCGGAATGCTGGAAAATAGCCCTAACCAATGAGCCCTGGGAGCTGCAGTTTCATTCAGTCAGCTCGGTGCTGCCAACTCCAGATCAATGCCTAAAGGAGGCTAGGTAAGAAAACCACTTTGTCACACTGCCCAGTTTAGTGAGTAACATTGGGGGGTGTGTGTGTGTATGAATCTTGTGCTGACCTTACCCCACCACACCTGCTACTCATAGTTCAGATACTCCTATTAGATAATATAAAATCATAAAAGTAGAAGGAACTAAATGACTTGATGGATTCAAAGACATTGTCTCATTCAGCTGTTTTTCTCATCTCTTGTCCAGATTCTCTCATTTGTTCTTTAAAGATCTCCAGAGATGGGAACTCCCTAAATATTATTATATGCTACTTCATGACTTTTCTCCAATATTTTTTTTTTTGTCACTGTCATTTAAACATATCAACCAGAGCCATGAAAAATGTTGTTATTATTTTTGGTTTTACAGCTTTTTCTATAACTGAAGATTTCTGTCATGTCTTCTCTCAGTTTGGTGGTTTTTTGTTTTTCTATTTTAGGTGGAGCAATCCCATTTTCTTCAGCCTTCTCTCACAAGTAACGTTTCCTTGGCTTATGTTTAGATTTGGTTTATGTTTATATTATCCCCTTTTCGCTTGTCCCACTTCCTTCTTGAAGCATGGTGCCCAGCACCGGACAAGGCAAGGACAGCCTCTGTACCTTTGCAGAACTGAGCCAGCATTTCCTCCCCCATGTTCACTTTTTCAGCACAAGATGAAGGCCATGTAGTTACTCCTGTGAAATATTGTCCTCTTTTCTTGGACCTTCAGCTCTCTAGTTTGTCACTGTGAATTGTCCCCTTCTCCAGCATATTAGCAGAAGTTAACCTGCTACCTCCAAGACAACCTGTTCTGGAAATATTTTTTGCTCCATCATCCTACAGCTGCTTATGGTGGTGATGCTGCTGCCCCTTTTTAATAGCTTTGTTCACAATTTTGAAACTGGGAATGGAACCCTATTTTGGAATTCACTCATTTTCTTTATAATACTGCAACTGAAAATATCCCTGTACACCCTAGAAGTCAGATAGGTGTCCAGCTGAGCATTTGGGGAGCAAAGCACTATATCTTGGCAAGAAGCTGCCTCTGGAAACTGTTAGCATATGATCTATTCTGGCTTTTGGTGATGGAGGGAGAGCTCTTCATTAAAAGACACCATGTTGTCATAATTCTGCAAGACACTGTCTGAATTTAATGACATCTATGAATTTAATAAGATCTACACAGACAGTGGAGCCTCCAGTGCTAATTCTGAGAACTAAGATCATGGCTTCACTGACACCATGACTACCTCAGGTTAGGTGCCTGAAATCAGATGTAGCATTTTTCCCTCTGTGCCCCAACAATCCTGTGGGTGTTACTCTTTTCATGTAGATTCAGCTGCTTGGGAGCTAAAGGCATCTAGTTTAAGCTAGATGTCTAAAATCACGTTGTAGTCAGGGGACCCTCCAGAAGGATCATTCATCCTGTCTCAGCTATTCATCTTACTTTTGAATGAATTCTTCCCTGGTCAAGTTTATTATATTTTCTTGGGCATTGAAGGGGCCTAGATGACTAAGACTGAGACTGTTAACATTAGATAGGATTAACATAGTCTTATATTTGACGTTATTCATATGTAAAGCTAGGTAATTATACTTCATGAGGACATTTAAAGCATGAATGGTGCTACTGAATGGACTTAGTTGATAATGTATTTTAGAAGTGTGAAGGTAAATCATAAAAGAAGGAAGGTATTAATCTTGTACCTTTAGGCACACAAAGAGTTTTTGTCTTGCTTTTGGAAATGGTCCATGAAATGGCAATGAACAGAAGAGCCTCCTGGTAAAATGAACAATTTATGCATTCTACTGTGTAAAAATTTGTGTCCAATTAATGGAAAAATATGATATGGCTCTACAGGCTGGAACAAGTTTTGCAAAAGTATATTAGGTGACCTTTGTTGTCTTTTCCCTTTGTGGGATTATTCAGCCCACTAAAACAATGTTACTTTAGTCCAATTAAGCTTTAAGAAGCTTGGTTTTGTTTGGACGAGATGAATTCTGTCCTGCATTCTGTATATCAGAAGATGTTTTCATCTGAAACATATTTTTTTAAAATCTGATTCAATATCTGTTAAATCAATGACTTTCAGGGAAAATTGTAAAATAAAGCCACAGTAATTTATGGATGGTCAGGGGAATGAGAAGAAAATAGTACATGAACAAAGGAGAAATAACAAGATTACAATCATTCCTGCTATTATGGGTTCAGCATAAAAAGTTATGCCAGTTATGTGGTGGTGGTGATACTGAATTGAAAGAAAAGTTGTTTATTGAAAAAAGAAAGGTTTGACTGTTGTTTTACACAGAAAAATGTTGTGATGTGGAAGAGCTAAGTTCTTAAATATACGATTGTCTTAGAACTGTCATTACTCCATCTGATGGGAGTGTAACTTTTCGTATTTATTACTTTTCTGAACAGTGGAAAATGATAAATGACTTTCTGAAATTGGGAAATAGCTCTGCTTTTCATTCAGGTATTATTTATGGAAATATGTTTTTCTTTACACAGTTAAAATGTGAACATTAAAATATCTGCTTATCTCATATTGACACGTGGGTGACAAAGGTCACCTGAGCAATCCCATCCCTATACATTATCCATGTTTTTAGAATTATTTTTTTCTTTTATGGGATTGATCCTAGCAGGTAGTGGATCCCAGCAGAAAAATCAGAAACTTAAATGGCCAGATAAATAAAAACCCACAGATTGCATGTATATTTAGGAAAATGATTATTAGAGAGAGCTTTTAGCTACAAAAATTACATCTTGATCCAAATTTACTAAAAACTTATAGATTTTTCTCAAGGTATCCCTGAACTAACACTTGAATAAGGTGTTTCAACTGTTGTAAAGTTGAAAGTCTTGTAGCCACTTTTCCACATTCTGTTTTTAGTAGACCTTGGGTTCAAGGGATATTGGCCACCCCTGATCCGTGTGAACAGTCTGAGTCCGTATGAACAGTGAATATTCAAAGATCTGTGTAGTCAAATATCCAAATAATTTTCTCTAACTTAAAAAAAATTGACCTCTAAGAAATGCATAAGCCTTACAAGGGGTATCCCAAAGACCAAATTTCCCTCCCTTCCTTCCCCCACTTTTTTTGTCCCCTCTGGCAATTTTGAAATTAATACACACCCTCTATTCCCAGTCTGTTACATCCCATGAGACAGTCTTCGGCTTCTGTGCAATGAATCTAGGGTATTTCATGTGAACAAGCTGGGAGTAGTAATGCAACATCAATGCATTAGGTTACAAGAAATAGTTGAAATCTGTGATAATGTGGGGTTTTTTGACATTTCTTAGGTGCAAAGGCACCATTCACTTTCTGTATCTATATTCCTGCTCTGACATTGATTTCCTCCTTTCAGAATTCCTAATCCCTTTGGTTACTGTCTCTTTTTTTTTTTTTTTTTTTTTTAAAAAAAAAAAGAAAGTCTGGCGGTTGGGATAGCAAAAGCTTCACACACACTGTGTGAACATCTGGGAAACTTTACATTAAAGTGTTGCATCCAGCAGCCATGTAGCTGGCTAAGCCCTTTGCACTGCAATTGCTGTGTTATCTCTGTCCTTGGATGCCAATATCAAGTGAGTCTTTTTTTAAGAGGATTGGTGGAAATATCATCATGGAAGTATTTGCTTATCCTTTCTGCCGCTTTATAGAGTATGATGAAGTGTTGGAAAAGGTTCAGGACAAACGTTGTAACAGAGGAGACTTTCTGGTCTATGTTATGCTCAGCTGTGATTCTGTCCCCAGGCCTGGTGCAGTGGTGGCAGCAAGCACACACTGTTGATCCCCAGCTATTCCTCATTTCCCCACACAGCTGTGGGAGTAGTTCTTATGCTGACATAATCTTTCACTGTGACTAAAACCAATTTCAATCTTCACCCTGAAGTCTGATGTTTTTAGTTTGTTTGTCTCCTTCTATATCTTTACCTGATTTTTAGAATTGTTTTCCATCAGAATCATTGCTTATCATAAAAATTGCCATTGCTTTAAGATTATCTCAGGATTCAATCTAAGTTTACTGCCTGACAAAAACATAACAGATTCTGAAGGCTTAAGGCTTTCCTGAGTTGCTTGTCTTAGCACATTGTATGACTAAAACCAGGCGAAACTGAGAAAAGCACAAGGCAAGGAAGATATTTTGCTACTTGCCTTCTACCAGGCAAGCTTGCCACCAGCATGGCAAAGCGTTCAAATGAGATGAGTTTATAGAAGAAGAAGAGCTGGTAATAACTAAGCTAGAGGGAGACAGGAAAACACTTGCAGTAGTTCGATCCCAGGAAGGCTGTGCCTTTGCCTTTATTTCTTTATTTTCTGTTTTTTGCAGGTCTTTTTACATTACCTTTCCATCAGCTAACATAGTTGTTATCATGTAGCAGATCAGGTGTTCTTGATTAAAAGTAACACATCCAACCATGATTATTATGGATGATAAAGAAGTAAAATTGAAAAGTCTATAGAGCAAGCATGCAAGAGTGCTGTAGAGACACCAACAGAGAAGCCGGCAGACCAAACCTCAGAGATGGCAGGTGAGCAGTCTGTCCAAGTTCCATAAGATTACCATCCTGTATTACACTCTGACTTGCATTAGGTATTTGTTAATGCTTGCACAGTGCTGTAAGGATGCACATGTTATTTAGCATGAGTTGTATCCTTTGGTAGAATAATTTATTTGTGATGTAATTTATATTGAATGCGCCTTCCATAAAATCCAAGTTATGCAAATGAATATGACTATTTCTGTCAGAGCCCTGAGGGGTCTGATGGCTCCTGGCTACCCTCTGGGACTCCTTCTACCTTATTTATGGCCCAGGACCTGTTCTCAGCCGCCCAAGGCCCCATTTCAGCCCCGTGAAGCCGCCAGCCCCCACCCCAGTGCCACGGTAGCAGGGCCAGTCTCCAGGTCCCCAGAGCCCTGCCCTGCCTGTCCCCAGGGAGGTGCTCCATGCTTGGGTCTGGGGCTGCCCTGCTGGCCAGGGACCCCCTGCACCCCCTGGCCCTAGGCAGCTGCCAGCCCATACTGCACACTGCCCACCTGCGCTGTTATGATTACCCCAAAAGATAAATTTACACACACACACACAAGTCAGTTCATCTTAGGGAAGTATTTACAGTTCCCTCTCTGAAACTTCCATCTCATTGCATCATACACTGAAATACAGTACCTGGAGACACTTGATACCTTCACATGCAGTAATGCCTCTGGTCTTCATTCCTCAGGTGTAAAGATCCAGAACCTTTAAATGTCCCTGGAATGCTTCTTTCAAGACTACCAGTCCACAGTAACTAAAAATACTTTTAAAAGCATGGTTTTTATGATACAGACAGATGTCGTTACAAACAAAGATTGAAAACATTACCAAACATAACACTTAGATGGGGTTTCTCATCAGTGATCTTTTTAATGGTTTTTAGAAAATAAGATAAAAGGTACAAGGAATAAAATTGTAGCTGTAGCTGTTTAATTTTGCTAATTATAGATAAGTGCAATTATGCTAAATTGTATACCTATTCTGAGAGATACATCTGGAGTACTGCAAGTACTGCTAAGCAGAGTGAAAATATAGCGGAAAAATTAAATAAGGTCATAAAGAAGCTCTGAATGTTCACATCATGCTAGTAGTGTGAATGGCTATATTACAGGTTATTTTAAAAATAGAGAAATTAATGCAGAATTATCAACATATTTCATACAAATAGTAGTAATCTCCCTTACATGAATATGAGTATTTATTGAGTGTAAATGGCAACGTTCCATAAATTATATTTCATGTGATGAACAAAGCACCTGCTTGCAGTAGGAACTCATGTATACATTGCTTCACAAGTACTGGTAAAAATCTGCTATGTTTAAATTTTTCACCCATCACAGCATACAGATATGCTTATTGTTAGAAATTTATAAACCACTTATTAGTTTGGACTTTAAAAATACAAAATTGTGCATCAAAGCTCCCTAAAACTGTCCTGGTTTACATTAACTCCTATAAAACCTGCAACTGGACTCACAGTCTGCTGTTTCTCTGCCCTCTGCTAAGAAGCAGGCCTTCTTGCATCCCTTTTTATAAAATACCTGATGTGAGCTTCCCAGCTTATCCAGAGGGCTGACAGATCAGATGCATAATAGGAGAGATGCAACTTTTAGGTTTCTAGGGAGTGCTAGGGTAAAAGCTGGCTCCCGCATCCCTCTTTTATGTACCAGCAAAGCTTCAGCTCAGATGTGGTCACCAGTAGATGTGGTGACCCGTAGATGTGGTGACCCATAGATGTGGCTCTATGTAGCTTATAACCAAAGTTGAAAACATATTCATGCATCTCTGCCAGCGCTCTGAGTGCTCTTTGAATGTTTTCCTTAATTATTTTGTTTTGAGAATTTTGGTTTGCCTTGGGAAAAACTCCTTAGCTGTGTCTTACAGGCTGTTCTTAACAGTACACTCTCTGCAAGCAGACAACTGAAACATCTTGCTATAATGTCTCTTCTCTTTGCAGTTTCTTGTTTAAGTTCTGTCTTAATAACTCCAATTACTTTTTCATTACTTTTTTTCCAGGCTTCACACTAAAAAAGTCCTCCAGCTGAGTTATGCCCCTTCGTCATGGAATTCACGCCCCACCCCCTCCGCTGACGCAGACTTTGGAGAGCAGGTCTATGGAGGATAACCTAAGCGCTGCCTCCAGAGCTAAGTGTGCTGTCCTTGCTTGTTATTATAACATTGATATACATATCTTCCTTTCCTCATTTGTTATATCCTAATGTCATTAGGACAAGCCTGCAGCAATTTTAAAAGCTGGCTGCACAACCTCTTTGACATCATTACAGAAAGGTCTCAACTGTAGACCCTGCATATACTGTCTGTGATACAGTGTGTAAAAATCGTGTCAGTGCTGGCCCTTGGGGAGCACTGGAAATGATTCAACTGTCTGGAATGGGCAGATGGCTGCTATCAAAGTTTTATTATCACCATCTTTATTATTACAGTGGTTTGTGACAGATATTGAACTTTCAGACTGGTGTTAAAGCTTAAGTATTTGAGCAACACTTTCTGAAATTCACATCCCTCAAATCCTTTCCAAGCTGACTCCAAAAAGTGGGAGTAAGTTTAAAGCTAATTAGACAGATTGTTTGGTTCTGCTCCCCACTTCCAGAATAATTATCTCAAAATTCTTGTTCACATGTAAACGCAACTGCTAACTATTTTTAATTGTCTTGATTTATTGCAGAACTTAAATTCAGTACGTGTTGAATGTTCAGAAGAGTGGAAAGAAAATTTGAGCTATTTAAGGGTGCATATGGATTGGATTGTCTACCATGGCTTGTCTTTGGAAAAGCTCGTAGTTAACTTAGGCTACTAGATACTGCCTGCTGGAGGTATCCTCTATAACTAAGCATACTGAGGGGTATGGGATTAATTTATACAGGTTTCTTTTACACAACTGAGTATGCAACATGAGAGCAGATTTACTTGGACATTTTAAGAGTAACATCTTGGTTTTATCTTGTAGCAGCTGTGCACATTCTGTTGGGTATTTGGGCTTTGCACTTCTCATGATTCTCTGGTAGTACATCAGCAGATGGGTGAGGCTGTTTCTGGGTCATCATGGCAGCGGCTCAGACTGGGTTATGCCTGCTGTCTGTTGCTGCTTTGGGCTTGTCTTTGGTGTTGTCCCCGCTGCTGTCCTGTAGCTCACTAGTGTGAGATATACATAAACCACCGCGGCATGTGCCGTTGCCTTTTTGTGGTTGTATTTAGTCTGAACTGAAGGTAGCGGTGTTGGCTCTTGGATTCTTTGTTTGAGTCAAGTTTCCTGTTTAACTCGGTATGCTTTTTGCTCTGTCAGCACAGGTGCCCTGAGCAGAGCTATGATTCACTGACAAATACGGAATTTCCATTTCCAAGAGGGCATATCTTGGCTGGCCAGAATAGCCAGGCAGACATCTTTCATCTGTTTTGCCTTCACCATCAACCTCTTTCTCCCCCACTTAGCAATATCTTGGGCAAGGTATCTAGTGGACAAGCTTTCATGCACTCACTAACAGCCAGTTTCTGTCATGTTTATCTCCTCTTAACGCCATCTTCTCCAGTTCCTTCATGCCCTGCAGTCCTTTTCAGTGTCAGAAACCCTGTTATGCACCTGAAATTACTTCTCTAGCCTAGGCTGGGTCTGATACGCTCTTTCACAGAGACAAAGGGAAATAAAACCCTCTTTCATTCCTCCTCTTCCTACCTCTGGGTCTATTCTTTCTCCTGTAATGAGTACACGCGTCATTTCACTACCCTTCCTCTGTGGCACATTTGTGGAAAAGTCCGTTGCACATAAAAGTCTGATTTTGAAGGGGGGAGAAGGAGAAAGGAAGGTGGCTGTATTACGTGACAGACTGGAGCTACTGTACTCTGGCTTCAGCACATTACTTATAACACCACCAAAGTTTTCCCCTTAACCAACCTTCCCCAGGCATTGATTACTGCCAGTGACAGAAGCTGCAGTCTGTAATGGATCTAGAGGTCAGCTTCCAGTGATGCAGTTGTGAGGAACATGAACAGACCAAGCCTGAGCTCCAGAAAATCAATTGGAGGGAAACGGCTTCCAGTTTGTAACCATCAGAAACTGTGGCAAAGGTGGGGCATTACCCCACGGCTTGTCAGCTAAAGGTCTTTTCCAGAAGAGCAGGGTCAATCCCTCTGCAGCTGTTTGGAGTGCATCACCTGTAATCAGAGGTAGCTGAGCAGCTAGAAAAGTTCATGTAAGGAAGGACTAGTGATTTCCACAAATGTTTCTTTTTCCTCTGTCATAACCCTCTGGAAAGTTACTTCTCTTCGTACCTGGCTTTCAGCAAAATGAGCTGTGTAACCCTCAGCAGAGCCAGAGCTCACCTCTTTCTGCTGTTCAGGGAAACTCACTGTGTCTGAGCCTTGTTCCTCCCCTTTGCTGCCTTTGAGCATGGCTTTGTCGCGGAGGTCACAGGCGTCGCAAATCTCAGACTGGGAAGGAAAGGGAAGTGTATGTTACTCGCTGTTCCAGACGTGACTGCTCTCAGAGTATCATTGGATGCTACGTTTTAAGTGGAGTGGAGTCTCCTGAGAGATTTAAAATAACCTGATCACCAAATGAAGGCAAGTTTCATGAGCCTACGTCTGTGTTCTTTTCAGTTAATTTCCCTGGCAACCTTGCGTGGTCTGTCAGGGGAGCTGTGTCTGTATCCCCTGAAGTTTTTCTCAAAGTCTACTCCCACTTGACAGCAGGGAAAAAAATGCATGTTGCTGACATCTTTCACATACGTTCTCTTGTCTTCCCCAATAATTAACATGACAGATAGTGGCACAGAGAGATAGTTTGGTCCACGTAGACTAATTTATACAGTGCTTAAGGTTCAATGGATTGCTTACTAAGATATATATCATTTTTTGTACCCCCTCGCCTAAGTTATTCAGCCTGACTTACATCCCTAGCATGACAGCTTACTTCTATGGTTGTGCAAATGTAAGCTACTTGTCAGATGTATTTGACTTGCCTTCAGAGGAAAATGAGGCTGCAAGCAGATTTGCCATCAAAACCAGTTAATGATAAGGTGGAACCATGTGAGAAGAATTGGCTTAAAAGGATAAATGAATTTATGTTATGTAATGTTGCAACTGGCTTGTTAATCATACCAAAGCTAGTTCACTAGCTACTAGTTCAGGTAACTCCTTGCCCGTTTCTGGGACAGCCAGCTTTTGATACAAGTTCATAGGATCCGCACAGGTACAGCCAGCTTTCCACACCCTCTGAGCTGCATGCCCAAATCTTCTTACAATCAAGCCCACAGAACACATTTCTTGAGCTATGAGGAGGGTGATCTGCGGGAAGACTTTCACAAGCAAGGCATGATATTAACTCCTAAGAGGCCTCATCGCTGCACCCTAGGGCTGTATCTGGCATGCAGCTGAGTGGCACAGCAGGCTGGCCATGTCTGCCTCGGCAGCTCCTTCTGGCCTACTCCCCCCCAGAGCTGTGAGTGATGTGTTGATCCCCAACACTGTGCTGCTCTTGCTAATGGCAAAGCCATGCTTAGACTGCTCGTAGACAGCACCTGGTTTGGCAGCAGTAGCTGGCCCTCCTAGACAAAGGAGACCTCCCAATGAATGGAGAACTGAATGAAGAAGGAATTCTTTTCTGCGGAGTTTGTGTCTGTCCCAGGCTGGTTAGCTCATAGCCTAGCTATATCCAGCAAGTGGTGCCGCTGTGCGGGGCTCCTGAATTCCAGCCCTCAGTCAGCAGCCTGTACCTTGATTGCTCATTCATTTCCAAGCACTGCTGTGGTGGGCTGGAACCAGGACAGACCATTCGGATTAATCTGACTGTGAGCCTGGAGTCTAAATGGTCTGAGTTAAGTGTGCTCTTGAGATAGGTTTGGCCCACATGAAAAAGGAATAAAGCCTATTTTGCATATTTTGCTATAGGATTAGAATCAGAGAAATCTGAACAAAACCAGACCTTTATCTTTTTTTATTATGTGTTTGGATATTTTTTTTTTTCATGGAAATCCTGACAGGTGCTTCTTTCCTATTGCTTTAAAATAAAAGTTGGCATTTGACCTATTTTCTTCTCAGGTTTACCTACATACAGCATTTTCTGTAGCTCAGGAGAACATGTCAGCTGCAGACAAGAAGAAAAAAGTATTAACCTCATAAAATTATAGTATGACCTCTGAGTTTGGGTGGTGACCATGCTTGAAAAGGCACAACAGTCAGCACACAAGGTCAGTTGTGAGAGACACTTCATGTTCTCAGGCCTGTTTATATAAAGAAAATCATTCCCCTATGAACAATGAAAATGCATGCGCACAGGTTTAGTAGTGCAGAGTTAGATGTGTAATAGGTGAGGTATCATATCAGGGGATGAGGCGAGAGAGCAGGGGAAGGAAGGAAACAATGAAGTGCTCAGGAAGGTAGAAACACTATTTTTTTCTGTAGCAAAACAGTAGATGTTCAAGTTGGGGATCAGTATTTGCATAGATATCTAGTTTCATTGATATATAACAAACAGTATTTTTGTAGATGCCAGGAGTATGTCTGTGTGTACTTCTAAAAATCTGCAAAAAAAACAATAATAGGATTTTAACTCACTTGATTTGCTGAAGCTTTATTGCAGAAAGAACCCCAAGGACCAAGAGATGACCTGGCATTTGAAAGAGATAGATGGATAGGACATGCAGTGTATGGACATTAGTTTTCATTTGAGATCATTTGGCTGCAGCATCTGAAAAGAATATTTTCATCAGTTATTTCTCAGAATTTAAGAGTGTGGAATAAAAAAGGCAAAAATGACTGTGAAATACAGTCTTTAGATATAGTTAGATTTTTTTGGCCATGTTGGTTTCCTGGTCCTCTGTATTCTACACACAATACTGTGGCCAGAACAAGCTACTGTAGATGTGAGAAGAAAACGCAAATCATCCTGATCTAAAGCACATGTCTCAACCACTCCATCTTTCCTCAGCATTTAGCCAGTTGTAACACATTAAAACACTTATGAGTCCATTCAGCACAGAGCTGAGTTACATATGTATGCTGGCTTATTCATTAAAATTCAAACTTGCCTACTACAGGGATTTTTTTGTTTGGATAGTCCAGACAGGCCCATAAAAGCCACCAGTGCTTTATATTCTAGATCCAACTCTGCAACAATAAAGCTCCTAAAAATTGCACTGATACGGAACTAAACTGAATGCCATGATATAAAGAAAACTGTAAAAGCCCCGCACCGTATTCTTAAACTGCCAGCTTAATCCCTCCCTGTAAGGTTAGTGTCTGTGCAATGGCTGAATTAAAGCAGGTCTTATATTTCATGGCTAGAATTCCAGTAAAATTGGAGCATGATACACAAATATTTCTCTCTCCATTGAAGACTTTATACATAGCCTCAAAATTAATCATTTCTGGAAAGAGTGTTGTTTTTTCTTTTTTGAAGAATGGTAGCATGAATAAGTGATTAAACTAGGCTAGTAGGATATATAATAGACTGCCACTAATCCTTTTAGCTAATCCATCAATTTTATCATTCCCACCTGAGAAGAGGTCTTTTTTCTTCACTTCTCATGGAAGGTTTAATGTTGGATTTGCACATTCTACAGAAGACTTAGCCATGTGTGTAACATAACAAATATGTGTAATCCTGCTGATGTGATAACTGCTGTGAATGAAGTTTTGGACCCTGTGGCAGAGAATCTCCTGTGACAACCTCAGAGTGGGTCTGCAGGCAGATGTGGGTCTAGAAAAGCTTTGCTTTTAAAATGGTTTGGGTTTAGAAATGATGTACAGAGAACTTATTGGAACAAAGTGAAGTAACTAATGAACTATCTAGTTAATTATGACAAGATTAGATGATACGAGTTTTGCAGCTAAAATGACAATCATAAAAAATGGAAGACTCATTGAGGCCTGTATTATGGAAGAATTACTATATTTTTATTGTATCAAGTTTATTTTAAATTCTCAACCAGAATTACCTTATAAATATACACATAAATACACATGTACATACTTTAGCCTATATTAGCAGGCTATAAATTATACCTTTTGAAGGTGAATTCTGCAACTAGACCTAGAGGCTTTTTAGCAAACCCGGTAAACAAGAATGTGCAGCAATGATGAGTAATCACTAGTATTTCCATACGGTTTTAATTTTTATATTTCAATTGAATTTATTTTTTAATTTTCCCTACATTTTCACATCTATATTTCTTTTTTTTTTTTCTTTTTCTTTTTTATTGATAATCCGTAGTTTGAACAGCTCTTGGGAAGGTACACAGAGGTTAGGGAGGAACTTTGATCTCCAGGCATCACTGGAAGGGGAAATTTGCAGTTTTGCACAGCAGTAGCAGTTGATGTTGGGACAATTAGTGGAAACTTGTTGAGCACCTTTACTCTTTCTGTCCCCTGTGAACCATGATGACAAGTGACTGTGTTTATGGGTCACTTGAATTTCTGCTACTTCCCATGTGACATACCACAGTCTCTACCCTCCCTTTTTTTCTAAGACCGACACTTAGTATGTCCTCTGTGGTTTTAAGCTTTCTGCCTGTCACGCTGTAATGCTCCTGCATTCAGTGCTACCCTAACCTAGTCATCTCCATAGCAGTGCAAACAATACAGTGGTGATGGTGCAGAGCCTGGTGTGTGCCAGCAGTATCTCGGACAGGCCTGAAGGTTGCATTCAAGTTCTTCACCTCTTCAGCAGCATGCAGAGTACTCCCCGAGCTGCTGGTTTTCAAGGTGGTAGCTTTGCAGGGGTTTCCAGCAGCAGGTGCCCATGGCCATTCTTCCACATACTCCTTCAGAAAGGAGATGTGAACATGACATGTAGCAACTCCTGAATGTCTGCAATTTGCTTTTTGACTATCAACATAATTTGTGATTTTCAGTCAGTAAGTCTTGGACTCCAGTGGCACAATGCATGTCCCATTCAGCCTCCTCCTTGTTGGGATTAAGGTAACCTCTGGCAGAGGAGCAGGTGGGAGGCTGGGTGTGATGACTTCTGTAGCTGTCCCAATGCCAAATGTGATATAGTGGGTTGAAGATAGCTTAAGAACATCTGTGAGCAGCACTTGAGGAAAGTACAAGACCGCAGGTATCTGCTTAGAAGCCCAGCTAAAAGCACGTTGTTCCACTCAGAGAGTCCCAAATGAGACATAGTATTAGATTTAATGTCATATGATATAATTTAATTTAATAAAATAGGTTAAAGGAGAAAAGACCTGTTGTGGTTTAACTTCAGCTGGCAACTAAGCACCACACAGCTGCTCTCTCACTCCCCTGCAGTGGGACAGGGGAGAGAATTGGAAGGGTAAAATTGAGAAAGTGAGAAAACTCATGGGTTTAATAGGTAAAGCAAAACCTGCGCATGTAAAGCAAAACAAGGAATTCATTCACTACTTCCCATCATCAGGCAGATGTTCAGCCATCTCCAGGAAAGCACGGCTTCATCACATGTAACGGATACTTAGGAACACAAATGCTGTAACTATGAATGTCCCCCCCTTTCTTCTTTGCCCAGCTTTTACTGCTAACCATGATGTTATATGGTATGAAATATCCATTTGGTCCGTTGGGGTCATATGTCCCAGCTGTATCTTTTCCCTGTTTCTTGTGCACCCCCAGCTTACTCACTGGTGGGGTGATGTGAGAAGCAGAAAAGGCCTTGACGCTGTGTGAGCACGGCTCAGCAGTAACTGAGACATCCTTCTATCCTATATCAACACTTTTTCAGCACAAATCCAAAAGTATGATAAATAGGCTAAACAAGAAAAGATGCCTCATTTTTATAGCTGCATGAAACAAAAGATAAGACAGATTTAGCAAGGTTTCCCCTAGCTGTATCCTTTTCTTCCGAACTGTTTAAAAAACAAAGCAATGGACTCTGTGCAGAGATGCAGCACAAAATTTCTTTTTCTCTTTCCCTTTCCTGTTTCACTTCCTGCTAAAGCTGCTGGGTGTTGCAAATAGCAGTGCATCCTACAGGCAAATACATTGCAGCACAAAGGAGTTCATGTAAAGAAAAAATATTAGAAAAGTCTGGTCTTTCTGTAAAACCATTTCATGCTGTAGCTAGAGAATATGGCAGGGGTCTTTGAGTTTTCGTCACCTTGAGAAAACCTGAACCCTTTCCCTTCTCACAGGTCTGATGACAGGTCTGATGTTCTTTCTTCCTCTTTCCCACTCTCCGTGTTCCCCTGTTTACTATGCCCTGCCTTACTGCTGCTACTTTAGGCTTTCAGTGTGAATGAATCTTTGACCAACCTTCCTTATACCTTCTCTGTGGCATATAGCTCTGTCAGGTCTGAAGTGGTTTATAGATTTTATTTGTTTACATAGCTCCAATGTGAAGATGTCTCTGTGAAAGTTCTCAGAGCCTCCTGAGTGAATGCAGGAGTTCAGCTCCTCCTTCAGGACTCTTTGTAATTGACGTACTTTGAAGAAAAAAAGGTGGATTTTTTTTCTTGTAGGCTATCTGGGAAAATATTACTTTCTCACAGTAAATATTACAGCACCTTTCATTTTTGACCAGTGAGGCGGCCTACTGACAGGGCTATGGTTTCTGGTATATGTAGTAAACTGAGACTCATGTCCTGTCCATCACATTGTTATTACAGGCATAAATTTAAATAATATATAACTGTTTCAAATAAATTGCATAGTTATGCTCTTGCCTTGCTTTTCTGCAGCATCTGGGATCCATCAAATTATTATACAGCTGGTTAGATGTCAAATACATTTGTGTACTCAGTGCCTGTATTTTCTGTGAATTGGTGGTGGTTTATTGCCTCTTTGTTTCAAATAAGCAAAATTTTAATACTCTATATTTGGATTGTATGGACAGCTTAGCTTGGTAAGTTACATCATCCTAACAAAATTTGTATAATGGAGAGAATTAGGTGACATTTTATAGTGTGAATCTATCCTTAATTTGAGTCATTATGAGAAGCAAAAGTGTAACTCCTCATAGGTATGAATAGATATGCAAGCACAAATTAACGTTATTCTGTTTATCTGTTATTGGAAAGAAACCCCCTATTTATGCTTAGAAGTATAGCATCACCAGTTTTAATGTTATGGTTCAATTATGACTTGTTTTAAATTGGGCTTTTTTTTCCAAATTTGAGGAGCTACTTGGAGAGAAGAGTTTGTCTCAGAAGCTGAACCAGATGGTGATCAGGCCAACAGGGACATGTATTCCTTCACTCAGCCTGCCCTTCCTCAGACTGAAAGCAGTACATCAACACTAGCAATGCCAACTTCCATGACCTCAGTATTCAATGATGTTTTTCTTAGTCTTACCATTTTTTCAATCCCATAATTTTTTGAAGCTCATAATTTGAAATAGCTGAGTTTAGCAAAATGGATTTTCACCAGGGATAGTGACTATAGAAGGTGTCTGAAGTACAAGTTGTGCTTTCTGCTCCTTATAAATCTTAACATGCTGACAGCCTTTCCTAGAGCAATTCAGGTGTTTCAGTCAAGGATAAAAAAATTCCTATCACTGTCTGCAGCACCAAATATTCTTTGTATTCATGAAACAATTCTGGTTGTCGTCTCACTGCTGGTGGAAGAGTTAAGGAGCCTTTCACTGATTTTAAGCTTCATGAAACAATGCCTTGTCTTTGCATCAGCAGCCCTTAGGTTAATAACAGTGTTTCAGAGCAGTGTGGTAATGAAGCTGATGTAAGTTCATGATAAGGGACGCATTGGTCATCAAGAAGAGTATGTGGTTTAGAGGAGTCTTTGATGAGCTTGACAGGCAGTCTCCACTCCTAAAGGCAGTTTGCTGTGGGATCACATGCCATTTGTGCAGTGATGTGTTTGTTGACAAATGTGACATAAAGAAATTTAGGGGGAAAAAGAAACCACATTTTCTTAAAGCATTTTAGATCACTTTGTGGTCTAACCACATGCTCAAAAACTTCCTGAGCTGGAAACAGTCTCCAGATGACCTACAGGCTTTAAAACTTACCAAAACAAAAAGTTCTCTACCACAAAAGCATTCCAATGGTTATACTCGGGTAGAAAATAGTTTCTCATCATATGCTTTAACACTGAAAAACGTTCTGTTTCCTTGTCACCTTTTCTTCTTCTGCACAAAATATAAACTTGTTACAGTTTAACATAGCTTTTGGCTTATGGGATAGTTTTGTATACGCAGCAATAAATTGGGGCGTACAGTAAAACTTTTCGGTAACTTGCCAAATTATCTTCAATGTCAGCCAGGCACAACTGTTTTTCTTGGCATCAATTTCAATAGCATTTAAAATGCATAATGCACATTTCTAACATCTCTGTTGTAGAAATAGCAGTTTCACTGGAAAACTTTAATCCACTGGGAATCTGGGGAATAATTGACCACCATGTCCAACAGTAATTTCAATTTAACAATGTAATTTATCCATGATTTCAGTGGGGCTTTGAGCTAGAGGATTTATCATTGAGGCTAACGTGGGTAGGGATTTTTTTCCTGATCTTTGACCCGCATGCTTTCTTTTACAAGCTTCTACACTGTGAGAGCATCAACACTTTCACTGTGAAAGACACTATTGTACATTTCCTTGGGAGTCTGAGTTTCTTTAAACATACTGAATTGTACAGGTTATGTTTCTCCTCTATGCTGTGAAGCGTGTCTGTACTGTAGTCAGATATAAATGCACCTCATTTAGACTTGCCTGGCTTTAAACCAAATGCTTTGGGAGTGACAATCTAGAGCTCTGCACAGCCCACATTAACCTGCTGAAGAAACTTGGCTTTATACTCCCAGGGCTACATTGTTATCAATACTGGGAGGAGCTGGTCTAAACCCAGTTTGGGAGTGTTCCCATGATCTATTAACACCTTTCTTTACAGGGTAATATACTCTTAACTAGTTAAATGTTTATTGAAATCCAAGCTAACATTTGAAGCCTGATTCTTCCTCTAGCCCTCTCAGTCTTGTCTTGGTGGTTTAAAGGGACCCTAAATGTGACGCATGTTACATAGGTAAGAACCTATGCAATATCAAAGCAGGAGTAAAAAAAAAAATAAGGCTTCTTAGCTTAATATTGTGAAAGTATTTCCTGCTTGAGACTACAGTTGTGCAGCTTGTACAACCATCTGTAAGCTTAAATAGGCACAAGTCTTCAAGAACTGTGGTCACAGTCACTATTGAACTGTGACACGTCCTCCCTTTCTCCCAGCAAGCAGTTGATCTTGTTTCTGCTCATCTGAGAGGGCAAACATAGGACATCCTTCAGTCCTGGTCCCTCCAACCACAAGTTACACTGTGCAATGAGTGTATTTTTCACCAACTGACCAGGATTCATCCTGAAAGTCTCTCTCTCCTGGTCAATAAACAGTCATTCTGAAGGATTTATCTTTATGTGCTTCAGAGATCTTTACTTACCTCAGTATTATATGTGGCTTCATATCTGCTCCTAATAATAAAACTTACTGCAAAACCTAGAAGCAAAGCAGTTCAGAGTGGCTTCTCCTTTGCTGTGGAGATGAATAACAATGATCTAAAATAAATACAGTAAGTTGCAAGGTCAAAAAGGAACTAACTCTTTTTCAACCTTCTTCAAACCGTCTGCTTTTAAAATTTAGGTTGATTGGTGGAGGTAGAAACCTGAAGAATTTAGAGTAACCAGCAGCATATTTTTAATTATTTGTAACTATTTTTTATTACTTAGAAATAGTCTGCAGGCTGCCAGCATTGATTATCATTGTATTAGAACTCACACTGAGAGGTCTGGTTCTTGGGGTCTGTTTTGATCTCTGCAGGAGTCAGCCCCTGCTTCTTGCTAGTTATATGGCCCTGTTTTTACTTTCTTTAATCTTACAGATCTGTAGAACTGTGATACACCCTTCTAAGAGATGTTAAGCATCATAATTATTAGAGAAATACTGGCAAATTTCAGAGGAAAAGGCTAAGTATATTACAAATTAAATAAACATGATTTACTTACTAAAGCAAGAAAAACTGAACTTAAGGTTTGAAAAAAATTAATGGTGGGACAAACTGTACCTGACTGAGGTAGTTCTAACACTTGCAATTCTGCAAGATGAAGAAAAGAATTCTTTTAGTGCCTTTTTAGATACTCACTGGCAAAACGTCCTAGGATAGTCCCTGAAGTATCATTTATTTCCTTTTTGAAGCAACACATGCATTCAGAATTTTGCCCTGTCTGTGGGAAATACATTAATCACATTTCTATCATACATTTCAAATTTCCTTGCACTTTATATCAGTTCTGACCAGCTAGCTGTACTGTTGTGTCCACTAAAAGCCGGGCTGTAATAAGGTCTTGGGAAAGAGCATGCCTTCAGTGCATGCTTACGCCTGTGGTATGAGGTCCTGCTTTCTGCTCCCAGCCTCCCGGATTTTCAGATCCATTGCACATAACACCTCTGTGGTTCTGCTGACGTCTTTCCTTGTACTTTTTGGTGTGTTTTTTTATACACTTTGTTATAGCTGAACACAATAGAGGTTTGTGTTGGTGTACAATTAACTGTTTTCTCCTAAAAGATAAATGGTACCAATTAACTGTTTCTTTCTGCGTAAATATAAATTACTATAAGCAATTCCTGATTCTTTGTGCTGTGTAGTACGTCAGCCTGAATACTCAGTTACACAAAACCGAGCAAGCAATCACATGCACTTTTCCACCTTCCTTTTTTTAACAAAAAGTATGGTAAGTGAATTAGAGGCTACATTTTAAATCTTGATCTTTTTAGTGTTATTTCACTAAGCAGATTATGTGCTGTTTGGGAATGAATGGGACAAGTATATTGGCAGCAATGCAGTTTGTCTCTGGCCTTAGTAAGAATACCTGTGCTAATTATTCTGTGGTATTATTCAATGGTACTAGTTAATGCTTTCTGCCCAGAAATCGATAGCATGTAACAGTCTGTTGCCTTTGTCTCATCATAGAAAATCTATGAAGACAGTAGGTGTGTCTTTTTCTTCATAGTCACTATTTGGAATATGAATTACCCAATGCAAACAAGTTAAGACCTTTGTAAAACTACCAGTTCTAGTCCAAGCATTTTGTACTGTGAAACTACTGTGCCCTTGTGTCATTTTTTCTCCTTTTGACAAAGCAGTGGTTCAGGTTTAGTGCTTATTTAATTTGTGAACTGATGAGCAGTACGTGTGGTTTTGTGTTGCCTTGTGTAAATCAAATCAACATAAACCAAAAGAAATCTTTGAACATTGTTCCTTTCTCTCATTTGGGACTCGTTTCCTGCACCCTGAATTTTTATATATGTAAAACGTGAAGCAGATATGCGACACACAGCAAGTTTCAGTATCACTTGAAACAGAGGCTGTGGAGTGACTGATACAGAGTTTGCACTCCTTGATCTTAAAGTCTTAATAAACTTGCCATGCACTGCTTCTTTTCATATGCCTGTCTCTTTGCCACACCATTCATATTCATACCAAGGAATTTCCAATGAAAAAAAGCATCATCTATCTTCTCTCCCATTTTTCTGCAACACGTTTGAATGTGATTTTTCTCTAAGTAATACATGTTGCTTAAAAAAATACATACATCTCTCTTCCTGTTGCCACTGATTTCAAAAGAGATAAGGCCTTTTATTGAATCCACCACAGACCTGGGATTTCTGAAATATAACACTTGACCTTGAGTTCAACAAGGGTCAAATACACTCCTGTGCAGTGGGTTAGCACAGATCTTATCACTGCATAAGTGCCTCATAAATCTTGAGAATGGGAATTTTCACTTTATGGGGAAAAATTTTGCCTAACTCAACCAACTAGTTGGAAAGTATACCTTATAGTGAATGTAGATGGTTGGAAAGGCCTTTGAGCTTTGATTATAGTCAAGAAGTTGAGAACCCTGCAATACAGATATTGTAGATACAGATATTCAAAGATATATGAAGAAGATATTATCTGTATACAGATACAGATAATAAAGTCCGATCTTTATTATTCAGTGATCATAATGCAGATTTATTAATGAAGTTCAAAACATATAGATGTGACTTACTAGACCAGACACTGGATGTTCCTGAGTGCCCAGTGCAGATTTGCCATTGTTCCATGTGTAGCTGGGGTGAGTCACTTAACTTTTGTAGGTGTGGTAACTGTACAATAATATGCATAAGAATATTTCCTTTGTGCCTAGTATGGCAGCAGCTATTAATTAGTTAACGCTTCTGCAGATTTATAATGTATAAGTAATATATAAAGCAGCTTCTATGGAGTTCTTTCCTAAAGGCATAGAAAGCCTTGTCTACTGAGTTTTATTTTCTCTGTGTCAGCTTTTTTAATCTTAAAGGGCTGGAATTCAAGCTGTGTTTATGGATTACAATTTATCACAATCTGTAAGACCTGTATATCTCTGACTATGCAAACTTAATTCTGATCCTATGTTTTAAAGAAACTGCTTGTGGAGGCAAGATTTAAAATTTGTTTTCTATTAACATTTAAGCTTGAGATTAAAATTTACACTAATGAAGTGCAGATGCACAATTTTACTTAGAAGTTGAATATGGGAGGGTCACCAGGCTGGCTGGAAAAAAAAAAGTAATCAAGGAAGCATTTATAGTAAATAGACATTACTTACCTGGGTCTAACAGACAATTTAAAAACAGAGCATGTTTTGAAGGGTTTTATTACTCTCACCAATCATCTCAAGGTTTTGTTGTTGATTGTTGATTTGGTCTTTGAGGCTGCATTTATTTACATTCAAGCTAATTGGAAATCAGAGTCACAGACTCATTAAGGTTAGAAAGGACCTTTTCAGATCATCTCATCCAAAGCCTCTACTCAAGCAGGGTTTCCTAGAGCAGGTTGTCCAGGATCATGCCCAGTCAGGTTTTCAGTATGTCCAAGGGTGGAGACTCCACAGCTACTGTGGACGACATATTCCAGTGTTTGATCACTCTCACAGGAAAAAAGTGTTTTCTTATATGAAGATGGAATTTCATATGTTTGAGTTTGTGCCCATTGCCTCTTGTCCTGTCACTGGACACTACTGAGAAGCAGTCTGGTTTAATGTTTTCTTTCCATGTACTGGTGCCTGGGGTTATTCCTCCCCAGATGCATGACTGGTCACTTGCCTATGCTGAGGGATGACAGAATCATGAGATTCCTGTTGGCCTGTTTCTCTAGCCTGTCCAGGTCCCTCTGAACTGCAATATAACCATCTCATGTACACTCACTTGTCTACTTTTCATATCATCTGAAAACTCACTGCAGGTGTACTCTGTCCCATTGTCCAGGTCATTAAAGAAGAGGTTAAATGGCAAGGACATGGCATTTACCCCTGAGATACACCGCTAGTGGTTGTCTTTCATCTGGACTTTCTGTGGCTGATTACACTCTTCTGGGCTCAGCATTTTAGCCAGTTTTCAATCCACCTCATTGTCACTTATCTAAGATGTAATTAGTTTATTTGTGGGTGTGTTATTTGAGAGAGCATCAAAAGCCTTATTAAAGCTGAGGTAACACCATCCATTGCTCTCCTGTCATCCACCGAGCTAGTCAAGCTACCAGGTTGGTCAGGCACGATTTCCCCTTCGTAAATCCATGCGGACTGCTCCTGATAACCTTTAGGTGTCTGAAAAATGGTTTCCAGGATTATTTGCTACATTAACTTCACATGGATGGAGGTGAGGCTGACCAGCTTGTAGTTCCTTGAATCCTTCTTCTTGCCCTTGTCGAAGAAAGAGGGGACATTTGATTTCAACCATTCCTTGGGAACATCTTCCAGTCGTCATAACCTTTCAAAGATAATCAAGCAATGACATCAGAAGGCTCTCTCGGCTTTCATGGCTGTACCCCATCAGGTCCTATGGACATGTTTATGCCCAGTTTGCTTGATTCCTAACCTTGCTCTCTCCAACTGAGCGTAAATCTTTCTTGCTCCAGAAATAAATCTATTAAGATGAAGATAGAGCAGCATACAGCCATCTGTATTAAGACCTCTGATTTAATCTAATGGGGCATTCTGATTTTTTTTTTTTCCTGTCAGAGTGATCCTGAGCATCCAGATGCTCTGGCAGTTTTTTGGCATCTGGATTCTCAGTAGTACATTGTAGCATCGACCACTCCAGAGTTGCTTATGAATTTAATGTGTAAACTTGAGGAATGTATCTTGTAGATATGACATATATTTTGTTTGTTATTTAAGGCCGCTTTATACTTGATCTGATCTTTAAGGTCAGGGTTCTTGTCTCTTTTTTAAGATAAAAAAATCTGTATCCTGCTTTGACCAGGACACTACATCTTAAAAATATGTGTGACAAAGCCACAGTTTACATTATATCTGTGTCAGCAGTTGGTTCTGATAGCCAATGGGAAGGCGGCATAGTCTCGTTCCCTGCCTGGATTTATGACTGTGCCTTCATCATTTCTGTAATTCCTTATTGCAGCAATGTCCTGGGAAAGTTTTTATCTGACTAGGGTAGGTGATAACACACTGGTCACACCAATGTGAAAAAATGGTAATGTTAATGTACAATTAGCAAGTTTTGCAAGCTGTTTTTTTCCCTCCACACCATGTTTGTGTTCTTTCTCAAGAACCTTCATGCACACACAGAAGGATATACTGACACTACTCTAAAATTTCCATGCTGGGCCTTTAACAGAAAGAATTAGTGACACTTATCCAGGCAATTTGCATATGTCTCAATATATTTATATTGCATGTTTTGTTCATGATCTTTTTGTGTATTGTGTTGTTAATCTTCTCTCCCTTTTCACTTTGCTCATTGTGACTTTCTGGAATTTTCTCATTATATGGTCACCACGGACCAAAAAGTTAGGCTAAAATGTTGGTCAGTAAACAGAATTTCTGGGGAGAAATTAAAATTTTAGAAATTCAATAAATGACCAGAAATCTGAAAATTTTTACATTTCTTTGTAATTCATTGTTTAAAGGAAGTATTGTATGTAATATAAGATTATTTGAAATAGTGGTGACACAAAAGGAATCAAAATTATGAAGTTCAAACTATGTGCTTTCTTTAGAAAAGGCAAATAGGGATACTAAACCATAAGCTGTAGTGTTTCATCTGAATATTTTTTGCTGTTGAAAATATATTAGAATTGGCACATTATTTTAATTTTTGTAATTTTTCCCTGGAAAACTGGTCCTTTCTTAGTAACATTAATATTTTATCATTTAATTTTATTTATTATTTATTTGCACAGGTCTTTGCATTATTTTTTTGTGTTCTGATTGGAGAGCAAGAGAAGTTAGGAAAAATTCTCTATATTTACAAAGAGTTTCATCCTAACTTTAGTCTGTTCTTCCCCATTTGTCTCAGCTGTGTAAAAGAAACTCCAGATATGTTAACAGAAGGTCATTTCTAAGGGAGAGCCTGCTGGGAAGAGCTGGCAATCTAAACAAAAAGAGAAAGAGGGGAGGAAATGCTAATGTCACCATTTTACCAATGGAGTTATGATAGTCCCTGATTAACCCTGTGACAGAGCCAGAAAGTGAACCCAGAAACCCAGTCCCTGGCTTTAGCAAAATAATACCGTATTTTAATAAGAAGCTTTGCCATAGGTGGCAGTGAGTGAGAGGCAGAAAAAACTGAGCAACTTGTCATTTATTTCTTTACAATGGCTTACATCTTACACCTGTAGCGTCAATACTGAAATACATTTATAACCATTATTTTAAATAAACTGCTTGTCTCAGCCATAATCTCTTTACCATGAAGGATCATTTATTTCATTATCAAGACACTTATATTACACAGCACCTTTTTTCACACACATACACACACACACAAACAAAATTCCTGGTCCTGGTCTGACAAAAATAATTAATGAAATGCTTGCCCCTACTTCAAATTGTAAATAAGTTTACTTCTGTACTTCAGAAAGCTACCATTGTAGCAAAACAGTGAGAACTTCCGTCTATTATTTGTAAACTGCAGGAGGATAAATAATCTATTGCATTAGAAGCAGCACTCTCACATGCAGATATTCACATACACTGCAAAAGAATTGGTGCTTTGTCTGGAGTAAAATGAAGTCCCAGGGGTAATTTCTGTACTGTGTAGGAAATAATGTCTCCTGCGTAAAATTTATGGCCATGATTGTTTGCAAGAAATGAAAAATATAGTGTTAAATGTGTTTAACAAAAGCATTCAGTTGTTTCATATTTTTCAGTTGACTCCTACCACTGCCAAATTATAGAAGTTACAAATTCTGGACAAATTTTTAGGTCACTTCATAAGAACTAGTATGACTAACTCCAATATATTGTTTTTGTCACGTTATAAAATGATATATTGAATATGCATTTAATTTGAATTCGTTGCTGGCTTACACTGAAAATAATAGAGTTTTACCAAAGTTCATAAAATGCCATTTGGGAATAGCATTCGAAGATACTAGAAATAATTGTTTATTTTTAATTAGAACTGACAATAAGAGTTATCCAAGAAGTTAGTGTATTTGTCTTGAGAATGGTCTTTTCCACCCGTATTTAAATGTCACGGAATGCTATAGATGTGATGACCAAATAGGAAAAAGCCTGTCACTACAAATCCTGAGGCATCCATTCAGTTCTTGTCCTGGGCTGATACTGCCGACATCCTCATATGACCCTCCTGTTGTTGGGCTAGAGGCTTGAAATTGATCAGACACGGTAATAGTTATATGGTCCCTTGCATGCTGTTTCCTATAGAATCTGCCATTGAAATCCTTAACCTAATGAGTTTTCTCATATGTTACAACAGATTTACAATACAGCTAAGCATCATCTTCATCTGTAAAGAAAAAAAAAGTCATCTGAAATGCAATTCAAGTTTCTACTCATTTGCTTTAATCGGAACTGAGCTCCCCCCCCCCCACCCCCACCCCCCAAAAAAAAAAAAAGAAAAAAAAAGAAAAAAAAAGAAAGAAGTGTGTGGTTTCCCAGCCTGACTGCTCCCTGGAAAAAAAAATTGAAATAATCCATTTTGACATGTTTTTTTCTCTGCTTATCCCAGAATCCTTAGCACACTTCTGGGGAGGTGGATCAAAACCCACTGTCTTACCTTTACAGTCCTTCCCGTTCCAGCTGTCCTTCTCTTCTGAGATCTCTGACAATGTTTCTTTGGAATTTTGGGTGATTATCAGCAGGTGCACAATTTCCCTTTCATTTTAATTTCTCTGTCAGTAAAAGGAGAACAAAAACAGATTGCCTGTTTCCCAGCAGCTGTGAGCTAAATCTCATGCTTATAAAGCACATTACGCTCAGTACACACCAATGTCAGGTAAGGGTAGGTTAGTGATTGTTATTTCTTTGGATTAATTGAGAATAGGAATAATTGAAGGTGAAGATAAAATTTAACCCTTTGGACTTATGTAGATTTGAGAGGCTGTATTATTTTCATCCACTGACTCTTTCTGCTGAGGTGAATTTTATCCTTGAGGAAAAAAAATTATTCCAGGAGTAACTGAAGAGAAATCCTGTAATATGCATAGGGAAAAAAAAAAGTCCTAGATGCCCTTTAGATCTTCTGTCTCTTTCTCCTCAGGCTTGAATCCCCTTTTCCTTTATATAAGACTGCCATTAAAGTATGAAAAGCTCAAGACACTTGTGGTCTTGCAGTCACCTTTTAAGGGATGTTGGAAGTCAGAGAGCAGCTCTAAACTGCTTATCTAGTGATGAGCCAAAGCTATCATTCACTGTGTGGTTTTTGGACCAGGCAATGGGCTTATTTTGACTCCATACTTGCAGACGTTCCTCACAGTATCTTTTTTACTGCATTTAAATCCCTTAACGTTATCCAAGTGGCTCACTGAGGCCCAGAGAAGCTTTTTTTTTTGTTGAGCTTAGAGGAGACCTGGGAAGTGTAGATGAATGATGGAGGCACAACCAGGTATTTCCCTGTGAAATATCTATCCAAAAGCTATTCAACCTCTCTTGTTTAGGTAAACCAATAAATTAAAGATAACCATCAGGCATTTTTCAGCAACCCCCTCACTGAAACAATTGCGTGTTTCATAGTTTCCAAAAGCTTCCATGAAAGTCAGCGGATTTAAGATTTATGATCACATTCATTCAATCATATCACATTCAGCAGCTTGCAAAAATAAACTTCCTCCCAGATTTGATGTTCCCTGATCATGGTGTAAGGTTGTTTAAAGGGCAATTACTACATAAGACCTTTGTAACTGCTTAGTTGAGAGTTGCCTGTTGTCTCAATAAAATGTTCACACTATCTACTTCTGTTTGCTCTTGTATGCACTTGAGGTATGCGTGTTCACACTACTAAATGCAGCTCATTGCAAATAGTTTGTGTAAAAGCTGACCTTTAGCAAAGAGGAAATAATCCTCAGCCCTTGAAGACTTAGAAATTTCCGCCAAAATCAATCATCACTTCTCCAGTAGCTCAGCAGGCCTTTTGGGGCTGGACTATGCTTTTGGGACAGAGCCCTAACCTCACAAGGTCACAGTCCTTCCCACGTACTTCTTGCTCTTGAGAAATGTAGCTGTAAGCAGTTCTGGAAAAGGGACAGATGTTTTTTCTCTCCAGGTGCCCAATCCGGTCTCCTAGGTGTGGGTATCTCACTCTCATTTTTACTTGATGACTGAAAATGATGTGAGGAAAATTCAGCACTAGACCCAACCCAGTATTTGGTCAAAGCTGGTGTGTGAAGTTAATAGGGCCTTTACCATCTTCTGGCTCTTCTGTATTAAAAAGAGATGTGCTTTCTTCTTTGCATAAATAATCTTTGTTTGCTTAGTGCCTGTATTTGTCAGTTATGGTCCCAATGTTTCCCTCCCCCTTAGGGAGCTAAAATCTACTTCAATCAAAAGATGGCAGCAATGTTTGAACTTGCTTATATGGACTGGTTAAAAATAACAGTGTAAATAAAAATGCTTTCAGTTACTCACCAAATCATAGCCCCTAGAATGCTACATACTACTTGGGAATATAACCACAGCAAAATGAGGAAGCTAGGAGATCTCTCAGAAAACTATCTGGACTCTATTTCACTTATTCTCCGAGGTACCTTTAAAAATTTAGTTATGTAATAAATGTAGTCAGGAATTATTTGTTGAAATGGTTTATATGTGCGTTGGAAAGTGGCACTTCATCAGAACCACAACTTTTTTTTTTTTTTTTTTTTTCTGAAATATTCCAGCTTCAATAAAACTTTCAACAACACAGAAACTTTGAGTCTGAGGCAGAATTTGGTGGGACTAGAACTGGAGCTGGTAGCTGAGAATGCCTGCCCTAGGAAAGCTGCTGCCCCAGAGGTTACAGTGTTTGCATAAAACGTGACAAATTGGACTCAGATTCCTGGCCTGATCAAGCGTGAGTGTCCTAGCTACCAGGGTGTTAGCTAGTCTCTCATAGGCATTAATTTCCCTCTTGCTTTCACTGATGTAAACAGAAAGAAATTAATGTACATGGCTCATAATTATAGTTTAACTGGAAATTAAAAGACGATATGTAGCAATGGGAGGATTAATGTACTAGAACACCTTCCTAATAGGAATAGCAAAAATACGAATCTAATAAAGCATAAATCCTAATTTGGCTAATGTAGGACTTCATAAACTTCTGTTTGTGAAAGAGATTATGTATACGTTTGCTTGTAATAGCAGAGAAGGAATGAGATACACCAGCAGGACCATTACAATCTCATATTTATAAAAAGCTTCCTACATTCTTGTCTTCATCTTGCTTATGTATGGGGACAATTTTTTAGCTTAAGGTGAGATGGAACAATAAAACTGTTCCCTTCATAAGTCTATTGGATGAAGATTTGTAAACTCAGGTTTTATACAAGCGTTGAATTAGTTGCTCAAATGGCAGCTAAGTGATAACATCTAACTTCTTTATATTTTCGTGCAGTTGCGTGCCTAGCTATAATTGCATTTCTTGAAGCACCAAAGCCAAGGTACAGGGAAGATGTGACAAAGAGCTGATGTGAGAGACAGAAATTATCAACATAATAATCCAATAATGTTTAAATGTTTTTCATTAGCATAAAAATTCTTCAGCTTCTCTTTCATGTTTGTTTATTTCTGGTCTGAAAAACCTGCAAAATTTTATAAAGGAACGCATCATATCTTCCGCAGGAAAATGTGTGAAAACCTTGGAAGGCAGAATTATAACTGCAGTAAGGCACATTATATTCTCTTTCTGTTCCTTTGAAATGACAGACAGAATTAAGAAATTGTTATTTATGTGTTGTGCCATTTTAGAAGTTAATAAAAACAAATTGGTGCCATTAAAAACATAAAAATCCTCTTTGAAAAAGTTATGGCACAATGGGTTCCCAGTGAATGTAACTATCATCACTAGGGCAAAACTGACTCTAAAACTAAATTTCAGGGCTATCAATTTTAGGCTTCTAAGAGAACATAAATTCATTTGAATTTTAAAAGAGTAACAGAGAATGGTGGGTGGTTTGTTCTATATTCTCAAAAAGAAAAAATCTTCTGGGCAAAAAAGGTGTGAGAACTAGACAGCTTATTCTGATAAAGATGTATTATATGGAGTATTTGTTTTCAAACTAATGCAGGAAAACATGAAGAATTACAATTAATTAATCTAAAATAGTTACAGGTACATCTTATCAGCTAAGTGGTTTGTCATTCACATTCTATAAAGCCAAACAGTTTTAGGACCTAAAATGCTAACAATGAAATGCTATATGATAAGATGTACCAACAGACATTTATATAAATGGTTACTGGACAAGGACAACTGAGGTTTTACACAAAATAAAGTAACTATTAATGAACTCTAATTTTTCCTGTCACCTTTGAACACATGGTGATATTATTCTGACAGGATACGAAAGAGCCCATTCATTCTTACATGATTTATGAGAGGTCAGTTCCAGTAATGTGTCCTAATTGTATCATTTTTAGCTGACAGAAGAACACTGTAAAATTTTACCAAGTCTTAATTTTAACTAGTTATGTTCATAAAATACCAAGCGCCATGAACACAGCCATATTATCCATTCCTCCCTCCTTTACAGTGCTCTTAACCAACCCAAATCCTGCACTAAGGATTTGGTCACAAAGCCCTGACCCAATTGCTATAAGCCTTGAAAGTTTGAGTTTGATGGTATTTTTTCAGTTTTCTAATTTCCTCAATCCCAAAATACCGAGGCTATGAACTGGCTTCACCCTTCCCGACTTTGGCCTCATTATTATTTTGGAGATGCCCGATTATTTTAGTGAACTATTTTAGGGATGGGATTAATTTCTCCCTCTCTCTCAGTCACACAAGGAGCCTAGATGAGTTGTAGGGCTTCACATGGGAAAGGTGTGCTCCTGCCAAAGATGAAATCCAGAAGAGACCCGCTTGTAGTACAGAGAGAGCACAGCAACTGCAGTCTGTATGGTTACCTGAAAAGTCCAGCTCTGCAAAATTTGTGATGAGATTGAGTCACTGAATAGCTCTTCCCTATTCATCACCATTTTTTGTAATCACAGTTTGAGTTTTGTTTGCTCTAGCTATCTTGTGTCTTTTAGGAGAAACATAACTGTTCTGCACAGAACTACAGCTCTGTCGGGGGAGGGTGGGGGAGGGGGTGGTGTGATCTGCTATCGCTAACATCAAAATAGATACTGGCTTCAATAAAAGCAGAGTCTGGCCATCATGGCTGTTGCTTCATGTGTCCTGTTACTTGACTAGTTTGGATTCCTTTGGCATGCTAGCTCCCTGTGAGCTCCAAGGTTTAAACTGGCAATTCTGAGAATGCTCAAGGGCAGGTGAAGGCATGGGTTTACTACATCTGCTTCCTTAGGACTCTCTAACCTTCCTCGGTTATTTCATAGGTTTGATTGAATGAATACCTATTTCAATAGCACTTGAAACAGATATTTCATTTTGGATTTTTATTTACTTTTGAAGGGGATTGGGGTAGGGGAATGGAAAAGCATTCCTAAATAGAAAAGGTGGTTTACACTGTAATTTACCAGCCACATAACCGATGGTGGTAGCATTCAGCACCAGGAATTAAAAGACATGATGGCCATGCATTAGTATGTGGTGGTATTAATATTGCTGCAGAATTTACTGGTTAGGGACTGCAGCTGTTTAGTTTTACTTTACTTTTTTTGTTGAATGTTGCAGAATCCTTCCTGTTGAGATGAAGAAAGGAGTGTGATTGAGAGAAATGGCCATCAGCAGAGGATCATCGAGGCACCAGATCTGGGGCTTGGAGACCTGTGCTTAATTTTCACCTCTGACAAGGTTTCTTGACTCAGTGTGAGCAATTTGCTCTTCCTTGGATTGCATCTGCACATAGAAAATGAGCCTACTCCTGAACAGAAGTATTCAAAAGCTACATTAATCTTTGTGGGATGCTCAGACATGGCACACTGAGCACCTGGATAAATGGCTGACAGCCAGGGCTCAGAAACTTAGTTGCTTGCTTTCAGCTCAGGTCAGGTTTTCTTGGTTTGGGTTTTTGGTTTGGTTTTTGGGTTTGGTTTGGGGTTTTTTTTTGAGAGGGGTGTGTGTGTGTGTGTATGCTTTGTGACTTTGAAGGCACAAAGATACATATTTTAATTATGAAGTATGTGACTGTAAAACAGGTTTGTCTATGACAGAGCCATGGTAGAAGTGAATGACAAAGAGAAGCATCACTTTTCTGCTCTATTACTTTTCTTCACACAGCAGAACGAATGTTAGCTACATGGAGATTTGAACAATATTGCGCAGAGGCAAATAGGAAAAAAAACCCAAGGATTCTGTCAAGAGTACCTTCCTGGGATGTGATTCCTCTCTCAAATAAAATTCATACTGGGATATAGTAACACATGATTTTCCTTACGAAATACTTGAGCCAACTTTTAATTGCCTGCTTACAAAGATTTGCATTGAACTAGAACTGATCCTAGTATCACTTTTCTTTCAAGGAACTCTATTGTGCACATTTTATTGACTGAGTGCCTACTGTATTTTAAATTTTTTTCATATGCTATCACCTGGTTTGTTCAATTAAATACTTTGCAGGTGTTCCTGTTCCTTGGTAAAAAAATCCCTGGACTTCAGAGGAATACATAATGATGCTTCTGACAAGTCATTCTACTTTTTAAAAAGTGAACAATAACAAAACCAAAGAAACCAAAAATACTTGGAGTGCTAATTCTGGAGCCACATTCTCACAGGACTATTGCTACAACATAGGAAAACTGAAACTACATTTTTCTGCTAAACATTAACAGCAGCAACACAATTACTGTTACTCTGAAATGTTGACAGTGTGAATCCAGAGGTAAGTGATATGTATGTTTCAACCGTTTGGGCTTTTGACCTTTTCAATATTTGTTTGCCATTTCATTCTCCCACTATAATCTGGAGATTTATGGCACAGTAAATTTATTAATCCTAACAACCATATTTTCGTTTGGAAACTGGACTGACTGCCAATAAACATCAAAAGAACTACTTGGTCTTCAGGGGACACCTGTTAAAAGAGAGGGTTCGTGCATCACATAATATTACTAGAGTAAAACCCTTTTATTGTGCTGCTTGATGACACTTGGGAACCTTGCAGGTCTCCCCAGACATTGAGTAGCTGAAGACTGCAAATCTCTTCGAGTTTTTTTGTGCGTGTGTCTTGTATTGGCATGTGTTTCAGTAAGGTCTTCATCTTTTATGTTAATCAGAAGTGGGTTTTAGATCTATGCCTACAGCACTTCCAAAGGCAAAGAGTCTTTACAACGTTGACTGAAGTTGGCTCATGCCAGTGAATATGCTGAACATGTTACAGACCCAGCCCACAGCCCATTAAAGCCAACTGCAATCTTTCCACTGACTACTGCGTATTTTGCCTCATATCCTTGTGGTGAAATTCTGCCACTGTGAGTCATGTGAATAGATTTTGCCTTACAATGTGTCAAAATTAATTGAATTGCTGAGACTACTCATGTAATCAAAATGGTAATCAAGATGAGAGAGAGTAATCTGCAGTGAATACTGTCATTACCACTATGTAGTCCACATTTTACATTTATCCTTTGACTTCTTTGTTATTTTATGATCAGGAAGTAACAGTTTGTTTTGGGAGTATCCTGCCTACTTGTGTTTGTGCAGTGTGCATTTTTATAATATTCATGCACCAATGGAATTTGTGATATTTAGTCAAAGATGAAAAGGTGTAACTCTTTAAACTTTAAACAGTTTTAGTGCAGAATGAAATCCTCTGATATTGCAAAAATTTATAAAATTTAAGGCACTAGAATTACAAACATAACAGTAAAGTGGTCTGAGCTTCAAAAATACTCAATCCTTTGGTTACTAAGATAATAATCTAAATTTTTGTATCTGAACGCACCTTTTAAAAATAGTCTTCTTTTCCCAAAGCTTAAGTATCTTTGCAAGAAATAGCTTTGGACTTGACAGGCCATGGATTTTATGTTCTGTTTATGTGCAGGATTTCTAGGTGCCAGACCCTATTCTTACAGAAATGAGTTGATTCTCTTTGGCGCTAGAAATACAAGTATTTATCTACATCCAAACCTCTTTTTCAAGACGGCTGTTGTCTAATTGTGATGTTTATAAATAAACAGCTTAATGCAACATCAGCTCTGAAAAAATTCTGCAGGGAATCCCACCCATGCACCTAATATTATCCCAAGTGAAGTGTGCATCATGTTTTCACAAAGTACTTCAGAATGACCTCCTAGACAGACCAGATTATTTTGCTTACCAAGTGCTCCAAGTCATTATTATCAAGCTGACTTCTGTGACCCTCTCACCCCTTACGTTTACTTTGCAGTCAAGGTGACTCCAGCATGCCACAGCACTCCCAAGCTTGCTTGGGTCTAGGTGCTCCACACAAGATTAGTATGATCCAATGCAGGTGTCATGTGTCTCTGGGAGTACATGAACAACTCTGCACTCTACTCACGCTCATGCTTGCTAGCATCCATGCTGCACTGACACTTTCTGGCCACTATGTAGCCTTGCCTGCCAGAGCATGGCATCCCATGAGTGTGAGCACCACATCCAACATCCAATAATCATATTCTCTGATATCCATTTCTGGTTATAACAGTTTGATGCAGAAACAAAAGGTACCTACTGTTCTCAGAAGTTTTTTTTTTCCCCGCAAACTCGTGCTTTTTTAATCTTCCTAGGATTTTTCTCAGTTTGTTTTTAAGGAGTTTATTTGATTTATGGTTTTATTAATTTTCCAAGAACTTTTGCTAGTAGCATGATTTGCATGTGTTTTTCCAACAGGAAATGAAATCAAGACTGGTGCATGATGCCAATTGTCAAAATTCTATTAACAGTAGAGAAATGTTTCTTGGAGAAAAGTTGAGTTTTACCACCTGTGTTCTCAGTCCTGAAGGCAGTTTTGTGTGAGGACTTGGGCAAATCTCCACACAGCACTCCATATCTGCATAAAGTGGGGACAATAGTGCTTTAACTGGTCTAGAAAAACACAGTTGAAGGTACAAATAGAAAGCCTGATGATAGGAATTAAAACTGTTTTATCTGAGACAAATTTTGGAGCCTTGTTGAGTTTTTTACAAAGCAGCTTCTGATGTTCTGTTCATGATTCTGAAGAGTTAAAAAAATAAAAAATTGAGAGAATAAAGCCAAACTGAATTTGACAGAATTCTTCACTCACTTTTCATTTGGACGACATCTAAATTGACAGCCAGAGTTTGCTTACATGCATGCTGAGCAAAAACTATTAGGTCATTATTGCTGGAGTCTCTAGAGGGGGAAACCATTTTTTACTGTAGTCTGTGAGAGTGTCCTCTCTGATATCCACCGGATTGGATGGGTTGGATTGCATTGTAGAAGAGAAGAAAAAAGGCAACCAAATTCCAAATTCAAATACCACATTACTCATGGAATACTCATTACAATGGAAATTTACTTCCAAATATTTTCAGTGTTAGGGTTACCCTTATTACAGAAAAGCAATTGCTTCTTCCAGCTGGATAATACGAAATTGCTCCCTGTACCAAGATAATACTAGCAAAAATAATTTTATTTTACTAAAGCATGCTAGTTCTACTGTGGTTTTGGGATTTTTTGGAGGGGGGTTGTTTGGTTTTTTTTGTTGTTGGTTTGTTTGTTTTTTTAATCTTAGTTTACATTTATCCTACTTAGAATTAATACCAGTCTCCTGATACAGGTCAAAGAACAGAGTTATATCCTGTGTCCAGAAGTTTGTGCCTTAAGTCATTCACAAATCCAGGGAAAATGCAAGGATGGTTATCATCCAATGCACCTGTGACGTAGTTTGAAGCTTAAGAGATGGACAAGGGACTCACACAATGAACAGAACATCAGTGATACGATATGTTTTTTAACAAATTCCTCAACAGCAGTATACTGGCTTTTTTAAGATAAACTAAAGTAGATATTAATTGGAACCATCTGTATGCTTGACAAAATACAAAAAATAAAAAATGTTTTAAGGAGAGATCGAATCAAATTAAAAGATTGGGTCTAAAACATATAATATAATGCTGACAGGCCTGAGCAAATGCACTGGAACCTGAAATATAATCAAAAGAGCTTTAACTGAGGTTCTGAAATTGAAGACTGTAAAGCATATCTTGTAGTCAACTGATCGATGTTTGAGGGTTTGGCACTAAGCCATCCAAGTATTGAGTTTAAAGCAGGTGGTAAGGGTGTTACAACTTTCAATATGCTAAAAATAATATTTAAGAAAATTACAATAGACTAATATTAATCTGAAAAACAATGTCAAAGTGATACTTTTTTTTTTTCTGACACCAGTAGCAGCAAGAAAAATATGACTGTAAGTGCTGGTCTTTCCTTCCACCACTGATCAGAGAGCTTTCCTTGTCTCTACTGGATTGACTCACAAAGTGTCTTTTTATAACATGTTATTTTGTTTGCATTTTCTGTGTATAAAACTTTCTTCTGTAAAATGTGTGTGTGTTTGCATTCCTAGTTTATTATACTCCTGTTGCTGCTCTTAGTGGGCCTGTAATTTTTACACGGTGACAAGAAGAGGGAACTTGGTTTTAGTGCTCTATTCTTTGTGTCATTTGACATAGAATTAGGGAAGACTGATTTGGGTGTGACAGTTGTGCATGGCAGGCCTGAGATAACATGCTGTTATATACATCTACAAGGAGGAAGAAGTGAGAAAATCCTTGGAGATCTATATAAACAAAACCTGGATTTTGATGACAGTATATGGAAATTCACATTTTCTGTCCACAAGGAATTTATTTCTCCTGTAAGTTTTGGAAAAAAGCCATGCAGGTAGTAATATTTTTTCCATACCAATGGATCCCAAAACACCTTATAAAAGCATACATATGTAGCAAAACAAATATGGCTCTGTATGTGTTGCAGCATAAGCCACACAGATAACCAGTGCAGAGCAAACCTGCAGGTACAAAAGGGTTTTTTTTTGTCTCTGTACTCTTTTTTATCCTTATTAAAACAACTTACTTTATCAATGTACCACAGACATAGCCAGAATTGTTAAGGTTTGCCAGTTAGTTATGTTAAAACAACCTAAGTTAAGTAGGTAAAATGAGATTTACCAGTCTGGGTTGTACACACTGGTGTAACTGGTGGAGTTAAAGCAATGTAACAGGGCAATGAATTGAGCCATTTTTTCACAGAGCTGGTTTTTTAGCAACTTTCACTGTTACAAATTTGAATAACACATTTGTGAATTATGAATTATGGAATTAAAAATTGAGGATCTACGTAGCTGGTACTTTAAGGGCTACCTCTACCATTAAGTAAGAAAGAATGTCCCTGAAAAAACACATTTGAGCCTGACTAATATTTCATAGGAAGCAGAGACTGTTCCATAGGGGTTTTTTATATGGAACAGAACCTATTAAGCACCTCATGATGTGGAGGCAATTCCAAATTACGTGAACAGAGTTTTCTTGATTTACTGGCAATGTTGTTTTTTAGTGCTACAACCAGTGGCCACCAGCATGCTTTAGAGCCAAAACGACATTCAAGTAGTCCCACCCTGGCAATTTTCTAGCCTGGTTTTGGATACAGACACTTAGAATTCCACATCTAGTAAAAAAAGCAATAACAACTTGCCTGTTCCTTCCTCATAGTTCAACAGTATTGTCTTTCTGGAAAATGTACTCTTGTAACTCAATGCTATATTAAAGGAAAATGGCCAACATAATCATCTTTTTAATCTGAATCATATCTCCTTTTAAGAATTCACTAAAAAACAGTAAATGTTAATTCATTTTGATCTCCATGACGCACACAAGATAGGGCAGAGTTGACCAGCTGCAGTTAACCTACTGCTAAGTTCGGCCAATAGATTGCTCCATACTCCAAGCAGATGTTTCTCTTTTAGGCTAACGGAACTCTTGCAGGCCATATTCCTTCCCAAGAGAAAACACCAGCACAGTTGGAAGCTGGAAGGGCTCATGTCAGTAACAGAAGCAAGGTGCCAGCAGCATCAGCGGCAGTTTATTAAAAAAAATCCATGAACAGAACAGGAATCGCATTTTGGTTTAGCTCGTTTTTAAAAAAACAACAAACCAACAGAAAAAACCCACACTTTTTCTTCTCTGCACACCCCTCTCAGATGTAGCATTTCTTTTTCCTACAGCAATTGACTTCTGGTTGAGAGAACAGGAAATTAATCTCTTGCTGTTAGCTGTACTGTTGCTGTGTGTCAGTCATAAAATGGGAGAACTGTATTTATGTAAATACTAATTGTTAAAATTCACATGTCACAGATGATAATTGATATCCTGTAGCTATGTCCTAGCCTAAAATAAGGAGCAATTTATTATACTTCAAGAGCATAGGCTGGATTTTATTTGAATCTTACAATAGAAGTAGCTCTACTAATGTCAATCAATTCATACTTGTTTGTGTCACTGTAAGAAAAGAGTAATGCTGATTGTATTTGCTCTAGAGGATGAATGAAAGTGAACAGACCTAGACTTCTATATTAGACTTTGAATAAGAATTGTTTCCAGTTCCTGGAAACACTCTCTTTTTTCTTGGAACTTGTACACCTGTTTTTATCCAGTCAATGGTACTGAGTTACTTATGAAATGGTAGTCAATGCCAGGGTTTTATACGTTATGTAAACATGACCTGAACCCTAGAGAGCCAAGTTTCATAAGGACATAAAAGACAGGGAAAACTGTGGAACAGTGTCTCTTGCTTCATTGCCATTTTCCAGAAGCAGTGGCAAAGGACTGAATCTCTTCTATTCCTATGGCTGTTGAAGAAAATATAAAATTCTGCAAAGTCTTTGGAACAAAAATATCTCTACCTCTCTCACTCTCTCTCTCTTTCTTTTACAGTAACATAAGTAACATATAACAGTCAGGTCCAAACACTACCTGGCTCCTACAATGCATACCTTTCTCCTTGCGGAGATATGATGAGGGGGAAGATGTTAAGAATTTCCTCTAATAGCAAGAAGACAAGAGTGAGGAGAAATAAGATGTTAGTATCACAATACTGATTTCAGAGCTTTTGGGGAAGGTAGAGTACCCAAGAAAGCCTCAGCTCCAAATGAGAACCGCTACTCCTTCCAGCAGCATGCAGTGGGCAAGTTGCTGCTCATCTTCTCTTGTCGTTCATGTTCAGTCGTAAGGTAGGGAGTATTACCACTCAGATGTGTGGGCTCAGCTAAGAAATAAGTGCTATGCTGTGACTACCAGCATCATTTGTAAGCTGTTTTGCCCTGGTGAAACCTCTGTTATTAATGTCAAGGGAAAGAGTAGGGAAACAAGTAGTTTCCATTGTAGTCCAGTTGAAAGGGAATGGCAAACAACACTGTATCTCACTTTTCATTGGCAGTGTAGAACTGTTGGCTTTTAATAACATCTTCTTAAGATGATTTATACAGTCTATTTGCCATTATCCATATCAGTTCATGCCCCTTGTGTGTTTTAGATAACACTGTTGTGTTTCCTTCAACTTAACATTTAGTGTGCTGTGAACTTGCCAATCATCAGAGGAGTTCTGGGCTGCCTCAGTCTGATCTCTTCCATAAGTTGTTTATTAAGCAACGATTCATAACGACAGACTGTAAGTTCAGCTTTTGCACTGGAAGTCTCTGTAGCTATGCTTGCAGGTTCTCTTTGCCTGTGCTGCTTCTGGTTGAATTTATATCTAATATTTCAATGCTGAGAAATCTTTCTAGAGTGAAAGGGAAGAACTCAAGCAAAGCTCAGCAACCTTTCTGACTGATGCTGGGAGACTGTGCAATGGCCAAATCTGAAATTCCCTGAAGCCCGATCTTGTTCAGTTCTGGGATATAGATCTGGCTTTCTAAATTGGCCACCCACATCAGTTGTAATCAGATCCAAACTTCTGCCTGCTGTATGTCTCTCCAGCCAAATTTCAATGCAGGATCCATGATGATCCATTGAATGCAGTATTCAGAGCAGCCCCCTGTGCATTGGTAATACCGTTGAAGAGCTAGGATGGGTTATGGCACACAATCATCTGGAACAAAAAAAAATGTACATACAAAAATGCTCAAGATATCATCTAATCACAACCAAACACTTGGCAAAAATGAATATGAATACTGACTGGATTGCTAATGACTTGCTGATGCTGATTGCTAATGATTAAAATTGTACGGATAAGAAAGAAAAGAGTCTTTCAGGCCCTGCACAGCCTAAGTACTTGCTGTACCTGCAGAAAGAAGTTCCTGATTAGATGGGATGTAAACTATCACAGTTCTCTCTGCCTGCCTAAAAATAAATACAGAAAAGTGCAGCAAACCCAGAAAACAGCTCTTCTCAGACTACAGGCATCTATGAACTCTATGAACCATCATGAAGGCTGTTCTCCTCATTTCTGACTCCCCAGTCATTCAGGAGTCCAGCCACTGGTACAGGATTAGTACAGTCTTTTAAGATTTGTGGGGATTAAGAAAGGTATTATGGTTTGGTCTTTTTGCTCCTTCTGGATCTCATACTGCACATGAATCTGATTGCCAAATCATAACTGTGAGACTGTGGGACTTTTATTTGTGCTGACAGTGAAGCACACGGCACTTTATTTTTTTTCTTTTTGTTTTGATTTCAAGTGTTTGTAAAAAATATTCTGCAGCGTAGACTTTAATTTGTGTTACAAGACAGCCTGCCTCTACCAGAAGAAAAACAGTCTTTGGTACAGAACTTCCTCCTAAGAAAGGCTTCCAAAAAAGAAACAGAGGAGGAACAAATTATTCTTTCCAGAATCTGTGCTGAGTAAGACTCAGATTAAGTTCCCTCAGAGAGAGTACCTGAGAAGAAACTTCTCTCATTTTAGGACCGTAGAGGCAAGCTAGGGTGATCCTGTACAGTAAAATCCAGGAGCAGAAGGAGAAGGACCATTTGAGGCATTCAAGGTCATTGCCTTCTGATAGTCACCTGGACTCAAAAAAGCAAGCACTGCCACACACCACAGGCAGGATGCATTGCGTTGAATGCCCTTTAGTCATGCAATAAACCTGTTTATTGCCTCTTGGCGTGCTGGGAAAAGCAACTGTGTGCAATGCACCTTTGCACTGGCAATACCCATCATCCAGCTGAGACAATAGTGGCAGGTGGCATTGCACTAGGACTGAACCAGAGGAGTACAGGGGCAGCAGGCTGGTGACATGGTGTCTGAGAAATGACATGGAGAGGGGGTGCCAATGTAGCAGCTCTAATATGGCCATAGAACAATGATGTTACAAGTTGCAGGTGAACATTTGTGCCTAAATGAAGGAGTCCATTAGCATCTGTCCGCAATCCATGAAGGAAGTGCAGCAGAGGAGGAAGGCAGTATCAAGGGCTATGGAAAGAATGGTTGACTTTTGACAAGCCCACCAGCCTAGCTAGCAAGTCTTCTTGGGAAACAAATGACAGCTGAAAAGAAGGAAAGTTTTACTTAGTATTTGTACAAACACAGAGCTGATCTGTGGATAAATGCTGTGATCCTTTCCCCTTAATAAAATTGTAGGTATACATACAGAGTGTCTGAGCTCTGTTTGTACACTCAAGGAAAGGTGTTTAGTATTTCCTGTAAGCTGGGTGGAGTTTTTAACTAACAGTGCTGGTAATTTAAAAAGGAAATATAGATATGTAATTCTGACCCTTTTTCCTGCCAAGTACCCTTGGCAGAAGGATTACATTTCACTAGGCTATTCCCATTGACACATTTCCACAGCTCACTTGCAGCTCTTTGCTGGTTGCATCTATGTTCTTTCGCTGCACACAAATTCCTTGTCCCCATCCTGAAGGCTCTTTACAGTAATTTCTTTGCCTGCATCTCTGCTGTGCCTGCCTCCTATCTCCTGTCCTCCATTCCTTAGGTTCCTCTACTCTTTCATCTCATTGGTAATTTTCTGCTTTTCTCACACTATTTCCTACTTCCATGTTTTCTCCCGTTTCTTTTGCAACAACCCTGTCTCCCTCTTCAAAGTTTGCATCAAAAGTCTGTCCTGTTCGGCATTGCTGATATCTTGATCACTGGGGTCTTTCTATAGTTGAAATGGTCCTGTGTGATGATCATTTGCCCAGCATGGATTTTAAGCACTTGATAAAGGAAACAGCTCTGTGTTTTTATGTAATGTAAAATACCAACTGCATTTTCAGCTCTTTGGTATTTAATAAATGACGCATAGCCAGAGGACGGGTAGAACATGGTATGGTGCTGCACGCTCGTGATTTCATTGTGCCGGTCTGAATGTGAATACTCTGAAAGACAAAAAGAGTTAAACTGAGTATATATGCTCTAGGGCTTTGTGATAATGGAAAGCTGGAAGGGTGTTCATTTGTGTGTTTCAGGACAGAGTTCACATTTACTCACTTATTAACCACTCCCACTTCCTTCATCCATTCAGCAGATAAAGCTGCTATCTAAATCAATAGCTGCTAGGCTTAAGATATTTCCTACCATAGTTCTAGAACATAATTTCATTTGTTTCAAATTGGAGTCATTCTAGGTGCCTAGTGACAAAATAAATGTGTATACATACATGTCTATATATATGCACACATACACAAAGTTACACACTAGAAGTCACTCATGTAGTGGTGTAAGACTAGATATATAACATGAAAAATTGAACTGGAATGATTAAGCTATATTTATTAATGAATTTTAACATCAACAAAAAATACCAGCCTCTCTAGGGGATGCTGTTTGTTCACTGGCAAATTATAAACTGAGCCTTTAACTATCTCAGCAAAGGGATGCTTGAAATCTGAGACATTTGGAAGATTTATACTTTAATGTGTACTTATACGACTTCGCATTTTTATTCTCAGTGTACTTAATTCAGTGCTAGACTTTGAATTTTAGGAGCAGCAGTCAGATCCAGTTTCAGCAACTACTATTGTTATTTTGCTCATTAGCAAAGTTGTCCTGTCTCTGAGTTAGATGCCACTTTCTTGCCTTTCCCCTAGAAATTTCTCAGAAAAATTCTGAATGTGCTGCATGCCTCTCTAGCATTACATGTGGCTACTTATCTTATTTTTCCTCCTACTTTGCCTCCATTTCTTAATTCTGGAGGAAGATGCACAGCTCTACAGCCAGCAGAACCCGGCACAGAGATTCAGGCTTTCTCTTGTCAGAATACCTGCTTAAAAAATCTTCAATCTCTGCATGTCACAATCCTTTCTCCAGAGGTTATGAGTGTCCACCTTGCTCTTCACTGATTCCTGTCACTGTTCTCCGGCCTCATAGAGTAAATACACTTTTTTTGAACTGCAGTTAGCACATAACTGACCTGTCCTCTGTTCTGCTGCTTTTCAGTATTATTCCTGTGCAAATCAATCTGCCTCACTTTTACTTTTTTTTTTCTCCTAGGAAATGTTATGCCTTTCAGAGTCACTTATACCAATCCCCAGTTATCAAACCCTCACGTTACACATACCTTCCTTTTTATCCTATCTAATCCATTTGAAAGGCTGTTCCAGGATTTCTTCTTTCCAACAGTTAGCACTGAATAATTTATAGGCTACATTTATTTCTGCCTGGTATATACACTCACATTTCAATTTGTCCTATAGCTTTAATAGCTATTAATAGCAAAGTATGTACAGACATATCCCTTAAAATAACTTTTTTCTAGCCTAAACAATTCAAGATTTTGCTGTTATCATTTAAAATAGACTTTCTATTTCCTTGCTCATTCTGAAGGACTTTCTCTGTACCTGTTACAGTTTGCATTAATCTTTACTGAACATGAATGGCCATATATGAGAATTACTACTATGCCTCAGTTTATTTATCCAGTAAATTCCAACTTCCCTTCATCCATCTTTAATTCATTTCATTTTCTCCCACAACTACTATTCCCATTCTTCTCTGTCTCAGTCAGAGTCTCTTTACTGAGCCATTCGTGGTCTGATTAGTTCCTAAATTTACAACCTAATATCCAGATGTTGTTTTCCTCTTTAGTCTCAATCCCTTCCTTTATCCGTTTGCCTCAGTTTTCATTCCTCTCTTTTTACATCAGGTTTAACTCAGCAATCAAATCAGGCTCTGAGGGACAACAAAGTGGTTGCCAAAGATCCAGAGCTTTCAGGTGAGGTGAATGAAGCTTAGTCCAGCAGCAGCAGTGCACTCATGTCCCTCACCTGGAACATATCTAGTGAAGAGTGAGTCTTTAAGAAGCTGATTCGGGAAAATGAAATAAATCTCTTTTGAGCTTGTATTCACTTTGAGTTTTTAGATGGTTATAACCTGGCCAAATTTGGTGAATTTTCAGAGGATGAATAAAAGACCATTGTAAATAGCTGTTCTCCTTCTGTGTCAGAATTGCTGCTCCCAAGCATAAGAATGTTCTCTCCTTCTTGGAAAAAGGTAAGTAAATTGTTCTTAAAAAGTATAATAAGTCTTATTTTTTTTCTGCTCTAGATTTTACAAATGATTGGACTGGTTTGGCTGAAGCCTTACATCTTCCTTTCTGTTTAACTAAAACAAAATATCTGTCTGAGGAAGAAAATGAGCCTGGAAAGTTTCAACCAGAACGGTTAGTTTAGTAGTGTTGTAAGTAATGGGAAACACTGTTCAGTGAACTTTAGTAACATAGGTAGTTCCTATTTTACTTACAACAAGAATTTTAGTGTAGAATGTGTATTTCACAAAATAGGGTAAGCTGAAATCTCTACTATTTTACTACGTAATTATTATTGTATATTTAAATGCAAAAAAATTACTGAAACTGGGAAGCATGAGACTGTACTACTTCTCAAGGTGTTTCAGTTTAATAAACTTTATTAAAGCTTTTTCCAAACATGTTCCAACTCCATATGGCAGTGTGCTTGGCTTGAATTTTGGTTTAAAGTTGTCCTTTGTAAATAAACATAATCCATTGTTTGGGAACCACAGAAGTGATACTATGTTGATTCTAGGACCCTTTGGTAGCCTGACTGGGGCAGCATGTATTTTGTACTTGCACAGTTTTAGGGACTAGTATTAGCCTGTTCCTTGCTTCCAGAAAATAGACAGATATTTTGTTAATGCTCTACAGCTTCTGTGAAACTTTAGATTGAGTTGACATAATAATGTTTATTAACATGACTGTTGCATACATTCCTGGAATACTCAGCTGATTGCTGATGTTACACGTGTGTTATTCATCATGAGGTGCACACTCCTGTTCAGTACATGTCAGGAACCAATGGGCTGGATGAAAGGGCTTTGTCCAACTGTTTCGCCAGTCTTTAAATACAAGTTGTTCAGTACACTTATATACAAATCATTCAGCCCAACAGGTTCAAATGGACGCCACAGAAATCTGAGATTGCAAGAAACTCCCTTCCATGGTCCTTCTGTAAGGATTTAGCTCAACCAGAAAGTCACTGGTCCATGTGTATATGATTAAATGTCTTTGATAAGCTGTTCTTTTATAGTAAACTACCTCCAGTAGTCTCGAGTAGATTTAGAAACCAGCAATAAGATGGAAGATGGCGTATGTCTTATTTTAACTCCCCCCTCCACCTGCCCCCTATTTTTGACTTCTTAAACCTGACCACTTGGACCTCCTCCTGTTGTCTGTGTGTGCACTTTCCTTAGTGATGAGGCTTCCTTTGGGCAGCAAAGACTCCTGTTAGGAAAGCAAAATTCATGGCTTATTGAAACAGAGCCATATTGACCAAGCTGCTATAATGTTATTTGATTTGTTAGTAGACAGGTGAATTTCCTATGGGTTCAGTCCTGTTCAAGAAAAACACCTTGCTCCAAACCCATGTATTTCAATAAAACCAAAAAAGTATCATGTTTATCTGAAAGTTTCATCTGGGGCAACCCAAGCATTTAAGCTTCTCTTGAGAAGGAGGAAAGCTCCTTTACTCTCTTTCCAAGAAAAACTCAGGAACTATTGCATGAGTGTTTTCAAGAATTATGAAAACACTCGAAACCAATGGGGGTCTTGCTCAATTTACTGTAGTGCTTATAGTACTAGCCTGGAAGCTGGGATATGCGGCATTACTTCTACCTCTGTCCTGCTTCATATGATCTTTTAATTCTTCAAGCCTTTGCTTTTCTTCTCACTTCTTGTTGTTGACCAAAATGAAAGACTTCACTGTGCCAACATGTAAATGCATGGTTCATCCACACTTTTTAGTAATGAGTATATTTCTTTTCCTTCATATCAAAAGGGGCATTGTAGAACTAAAGTGGGTTTAAAAAAGGCAGCAGGGATATTGATTATACAGCATGTGCATGAAGAATGACTGAGTAATTTAGACTTCTCAACCCTGAAAAAGATACCATTTGAAGATCACCAACCTGGAGGTTGACAGTAATATCAAGATAGTTGATACATATAGGTTGTTTATCATCCTTTCCAACTGAGTGGACCTAATAGGAGATCATCTCAAAACAAAATAGGGTAGTTCCTCAGGAAATTGAGAAAAAACCTGTGGAACTCCTTGAAAAAGGATGCAAATGTGAGACGTTTGTGTCAAGGGAAGCCTGCATAAGTGTTTAGAAGACATAAAGTTCAGGGAACAAGCTGAAACAGAGATAGGAGAATGCTTATTGGAAGTATGATGTAGCCTTTCCTCAGCTGCTTAAAACTGCTGATTGCTGCAGGATCCATGTTCAGATGGACTTTTGGTCTGAACCAGTATGGGTATTCTTATCTAGTCCACTTTTTTTCAAGTTCAATATTGAGAATACTTCTCTTACATCTTTTTCCTGCTTAATGACAACAATGTTATCTTGATAATAGCAGTGGCACCATTGTGTCAGCATAGGAGACCTCAGTTCTGCTATGACAGAGGACAGCTTGGACAAAAACCATTCTTGGAAGGCATTCTGGTCCCTGTCTTCTTTAGAAAAAGACAAAACTCAACAATTAGAAGGGGCCTTTTACTTTGTGTGCTAAGTGTATGTGGAAGCACAACGTTTTCAGTATTACTTTACTAACTCACATGTGAGATAGACAAAAAGTTAATTCCCTAGCCATAGGTCTGAACCTTCACTTAGCCTGGGGGGAGGTGGATCAAAATGTACTTTCTGAATGTAACTTTGAGTTACATAGAAGCTCAAGAGGTTTTACAAATTGGGTTGATAATATAACTTGATAATTGATCAGGAGGTGTTCCAAGCCACATAAAAAGAAAGCCTGAGAAAACAGCCACAGGGAATTCCTAAAGTCTCTGATTTGGCTTTGAAAACTTTTGGCTATTGTGAGTGTAATCTTGGCATTGTCATGTAGCAACTCTAAACTCAGGTTGAATTATCCTGAGTGTTTTGGTTTCTGCAGTTTTAAAAGTAAGCAGGAGTTGCTGTAATGCATTCACAATTGCATACTGTTGATATGTACATGGTGGGTGGAAATCCCCAGGTGAGTGGAGAGAGCAGGAAAAGATTGTTAGTCTCAAGCAGGTGAACAAACTAAAATTATTGAGATCTTTGCAACTGAGTCATGTGGCTTTAGCTAAATCTAGTTGTTAAGAACATGTCCTTTGGAGACATCTGAGTTGATTTGCATTGGTTGTGCCAAGCTAATGAATGTGGTTCCTGTTCAAAGCAATCTCAAGAAAGCAATGATACATGGAGATTTCTGGTCATGCTTCAGCCGTGTTGCTATTTTTCAGGAGAAAGAAGAAAAGGTTAATTTGTGGCTAGTCATCTTGGTCGTCTTTTCTCATGCTTTGTTTCACGTATTTTTCTTTGGGGAAGCCATGAGGCTGTGTGCTTATGCTTGTTGTTTTGATAGATGTAGATGAAGGTTTCCACGTGCTTTCCCCTAATTGCTGACCTGCTGAAATACCTCTTCATTTTGAGGCAGACACTTTGGAGGCAAAGTGGTTCCTGGCAAAGTTGCTTCTCTTTTATCTGTTTTGTTGAATCTGTTCCATGCTCTGAGGTGAGCTTGCTTTAAGTTTGCAACAGTTGTACTAGTTTCATATGAAGTTGCTTGTAACATGTGGTATGATCTAAAACAAAACCGAGAAGCTGAAGCCCCGTTAGATGAGTTCTCATGCAGGAAAAAAATGGTTCCAGCCTAGAAGACCTCAAAAGATTAAGTGTAAGGCTAGAGGTAATAAGTGGGTGTGACAAGTATACAGCAAAGTTAGAATACCTTACAGTATGACACCTGCTTTGGTTCATGTCAAGTGCCTACTAGGTAACCTAATTTATGTGTGGCTGAAGATTTCATCTGCAGGACAGTTAACATGACATACAGATGCCACAGGAGATTGTCCAGTAACATAAGTGGGTGAGTTTGTCAAGTGAGCAGTCTTACATAGCTCTAAATGATTGATGTGCGACAGATATACTATGAAGCATGTTAGAAATCAAGACTGAGATCTGGAACCTGATGTAATTAGGTTTTTTATTGGATTTTTCTGCTTCAAAAATCACTTTGAACATAAAACTTAATATTTGCTAAAGGTTCAAATCAAAATAATTCAAAGTTCATGTTCTAAAATAGTTTCAAAGGTATAGATGTCATTTATATATTACATATTTCAGCAGAAACCCCTTTTAGTTTTCATAAAATAAAAGCTATTTTAAAACTTTATTCTATATGGAAAGGATAGGCACCATAGAGACCTTCTATCTTACAGTCCAGTTCTATTAAATGACTTTTGACAAATTTCCTTTTCTTTCCCTATAGTACTCCCTACAGTTTGAATTCTGCCCCTGCCCACCAATTACTTCAACCAAGTGAGATTGCAAGTTTGTGTAAATATTTAATACAGAAAAACTTCTTTCTATCTAGAGAAACATTTTGTATACTGCATCCATAGAAATTCTACTGCTGAGAGAAAGAAAGGATTACGTTTTAACTCAACTGGCTAAGGGTTTTGTTGTTTTTTTTTCTTTAAAAAACCACTTTTGGATTGTGTGTGTTTTTTCTTTTGTTTGTTTGCTTCCTGATTCTAAGGCAACTCATGCAGCCATATCAATCTTACCCTTAAAGCGTTTGTATCTAGGGAACATTCAAAGCCCTTATGGATCCAAATTTCTAGTCCGATTCCTATTCAACTTTATTATACTTTGAGATTCAAATGAACTCTGAGAGCTCAGGTCGGGTGGCTTGGGTGTGCATTCTCCAGCAAAGCAGCAAGGGGGTGAAGTACACTGATGGGCAATGGGCGGCTGAGGCTCTGGACACAGAAAGCTGCAGAGAGATACAGAAGGCAGTGAGGAAAGATTGGAGCTGGTACACCAGAACTTCTAGATGGAACAAAGTTTAGCATAGCAAAAGCAAAAGAAGTGTAGTAGATTATACAACACCATTTAGGCATGTCCTGAGTATGTTTGCTTTTCTGTGACATAATTTTATTTTATTTTTTTAATAATGAAATCCTGGAGTGTTCAATTCACTAATAAATTGTTCTTTTACAGTTAAAAAAACCAAAACAAAATAGTATATTCACTTGGCCAATATAAACTATGATTTACTTTCTTAGGCTTCATGTAGTGGGATGAGTCTTTACTGTATTTGTTTTTAAAATGACAAATAAGACTTTATCCTTGGCAGATACCTGTCAAATTGTAAACCCCTTTCTGCCAGTTATGATGATAAGGAAGCTTATTGCTCTCTTACTGTTATTATTCGTGACTATCCTCTTCTGTTTGTTTCAAAAAGATATTTAAATTTCAGCTGGACAGAATTAGACCCATAAAATTAGTATTTTGGTTTTCTCATTCACATAGTTTGGATATGCAGAGCATACAATGAACTTTCCATAGCTTAAATTAAAATACTGAATTTATTGTAATTACACTAAGCTGTAAATAGCTACCTGTTGCATATCCTACTGTATCAACAGAAATGAAAAATTATGTAATTTATACAAATAAATACAAGAAGGTTTTTAAAAAACTTCTGTCTACTAAAATGCACAGGTCAAGTACATAAACAGTCTTTGTAAAATTGCATACATTTGCAATACTGCGACACTGACTTGGTGCTTTTACCAACATACACTAGCTGAGTCAGTGGCAATACACCCAGCCCCTAGAGATACAGGGGTGGGTCAAGTGGAAGAGTCAGAACCTGGTTTTGTGCTACTGGTACTCTTCAAGCAAATGCGTTCCTCCTTCTCAGTTTGTTCACATGAGTGCTGGGTGCAGGAAAACTGCCTCTTACACAAATGTCTCTAAGGATTTCTATGTTAGATAGAGATATATACACACACACAAAAATAAATTATAATACATGACTAAGCAAGTGCTGGTGCATATTCCTTAAGCCAAAACACCACAGCTGATAAGAGCTGTCAATATTGGTGGACTCAAAAAAAAAAAAAAATATTCTTTGAAAGGCACAGTTTCATGCTTCATTCTTATTAGAAGAAAACTAGGATTTCAAGTTTTTTAAACTTCTTGAAATGACTTCATTAAATTTTGCTTCTCTCTTTGTAAATTGGATCCAATTTATGGGGCTGTTAGGCCAGTTGTCTTTGTCTTATCATTTTCTTCTTGTTATTAATGACATGAATAAGTAGTTTTAAATTGTGCTGAATTGAAAATAAGTTTTAAATTAAGATACTCAGGTTGAGTAAATAACAATCTGCTACAAACAGACAACTGAAAATGAGTCAAATGTGAAGTGAGTCAGAGTGTAGAAAACCACATTAGTATTAATATAATTGTACAGAAATTTCAGTTAAGCAGATTTTCTTGTGAAAGTACATGGGCATTAACAGCATTTTTAGGAGTTTCTGTTCAGATATTTCTGTATTTTTAATATGTTCATGCGCATTGTAAACATTAAGAATGATCCGTATGCCATTCATTCAGTGTATTTACAATAAAAATGATCTTCAAAGCATTTTCAGCTACATTTGCACAAAGGAAAAAATGAAAACACTTAAAGCTTTGTAAAATGCATCTGTTTTAAGCATGTCAGAAATAAGCGTCCTTTCTTCTACCTCCCAAAACAGAATTTCACTACATCTTCTCTAGTCAGCTGTTGCCATTGTGGGGTATTGCTGTCTCTGTACCTGTGCATTAACGCCAGCTCTATTTACCGTAGGGCTGTGTGAAGCTGGCTGGTGCACAGAAGCTATGGTGGCAAAGGAGGGTGACAATGGCCTAGCCACTTACAGCAGCAGGCAACATCAAGCCCTATTGTAACTCTGAAGCAGCCCTAATTGTCACTGTGCGGTAATGAGACAAGTTGCTTCCAGGGTACCTCATTTCTGATTTTATGCTATTACTATAATTTGAAGTGTCCTGATCTGGGACCGCAGAGATGTGGTTATGCCTGCTACATCCTGCTCTTGCTTCTCCAGCTGCAGATGAGAGCACCAAACTGGGACAAGCAGGATGTTTTTTTAGCTATGGAAGAGTGAAATTATTTGGATAGAATAGGAACTAGAATTTAGCTTTTAAATTGTGATTTTGCAATTACTTTCCAAACAAGAATAAAGAAACTTCAGGCTATTGACAGTCAAATAAGACATCATACCCTTTTCTTGGATGTTCAGCATTCATCATTGACTAGATATTATAAATCTCATAAGTGAAGTATTTTCTAAAATTATTAGCTTGTAAATTGTTCATGTGAAAAGGTGTGATTAAATACAGTCCATGCACTAAAGCAATCAAGAGTATTCCTGGATGAAGAGAAAATCAAACTAATGGTGGACTAGCCCCTAGCAATTTCCTGTTATGTTGCTTAAAAACAGACACACGATTTTATTTCCTTTCTGAATATCAGGATAATTACACATTTCTGGAAGGTTTGGTCTTGATAATGGAGAGTTACATATGAGTTCAGATCAGAATTTAATAGGATCCACAGTCGAGTGGCAGTGGCTGCAAGCTTTTGATTTGGCAGATTATGAAAATGTGGAAACACAAATCCAAGTATTGCTAAAATTCTTCAGGATTTGGTTCTGTGTTTCAGAGTTGGAGTTGCTTCTGAGTAATGTAAGTAGGAACTGTAACTGAAAAAATAAAAATAAAAAAATCTCTTTTTGTTGTCTTTAGGCGGCATACATTATTGTGTGCTCCAGGATTAGTATTAATGTTAGCTCAGGGAGCTCTTTCTCAGCATGGTTTTAACATGTAAACTATTAATTCAGTTAAAGTTAACCAGAAAAGTGTATTATTTCTTATGGATTTTCAGGTTTTGCCTTGACTACCTTACCTGGATGCATATTACTATGGGTGTCCAGTTTAAAAGTCCAGTTTATGCTACTGAAACACAAGTTTTCAATTTTTCCAAATTAATTGAAATATTGGAGGACTAAGATATTACTCAGAGTTGAGTGTGTTTGACCCTAATGGAAATGAGCAACTGTAGCACTGACAGTGTGATTGATATAATCACTTCAAAAATTTTTCCTGTCTTCATAAAGTTCTTATAATCTTTTTCAGCAAAGACTGGTTTAGCTAACAGAGTCTGAATACACTTTTCATTTATATTGAACGTCAGATGGTTTGTGGGTTTTGGGGGTTCGATTTGGTTTTTTGTTGGATTGGGTTTGGGGTTTCTATTTGTTTTTTTGAGTAGGCAACCTTTAGATGGAATAACCCATAGTTTTGGGGAATATTTTTTTCTTCATTTAATTGCCTATTCAGACTTTTATCCAGGCCACTATGTTCATAATCAAATTAAAATTAAAGAACTGCTTGCTCTTCTTATGATTTCGTGTTAGAAATGTTCTCCTTTCCAGGATTGAACTGTACCTTCTTAAAATATAAAACAGTTGGATCCACATAGAAGGATCTTGAGAACAATGTGCATTTAGCATACACATTCACATTATCTTAATGTGTTGGTTAATTTTGATAAACAATCTAATTTTCCATACAGAAAATACTTTTCTTTAAAATATTATTTAATGGAAGATACAGCACATAGTCAATTATTTATTCTTTCTTACCTTTTACTTTACCAACTACATTCAGTTCTAGGGCAGCAGATATAAGATGTACACCCATTTCCAAAGGAACAGTGAAATCTAAGCAGCTTACTCATTTACTTTACAGTGACCTGCTTGTTACAGTTCTCTTTGCCTGGATAAAGTATGAGGACTCCCTAACTCTCATTTTCAGACATTTTTCACTCAAAATAACCAAGCTGAGCCTAAACAGCGGGTTATTGCTAACCCAACATAGGAATGCATTGCTAACACCTATGGAATCCAGTGCCAGACTATAGTCTTGAGCTGGAATTCACTTCCATTGTTATCACTGTTGATATTTCTCCTCCTTTTTGTCAGGCCTAGGAGTGCAAAAAAGAAGTCTGCAGGCTGCATGTAAATTACAGGCACTTATGAATCCTCCAGTAAGAAAGATTTTATAGGAATGCAAATTATAATAATTATTGCTGGTATAATAATATACCACAACATGCTCCTTTGAAATGGTGATTGTGATTCAGAGTACTGGGAAGAATAAATCACAAGCCTTTTCTTCCTGTTATCCAAACACAGTACTAAGAATTTTACTCACAAGTAGTTGCTTACTATAGAAGGGTATTTACAACCACTTCTTAACATCAGTACAGCACAAGCTTCTGCTGCTCCCTATTCTGTTATTCCACAGCCTGGAAGGAGGTATGTTACCAAAATAAATGTTAAAAGAACCATATACAATTTGCAATATCAGATATGTAATTATTTTCACAATTAAAACAATTTCAGTATAGCCAAATACATTTTCAAACACTTCACTTACAAAAGCTTTTACACTAAGAAATGCTGACCATAATAACAACAGAATTTGAGTCTCCAGAGCTTGCTTAAAACAGAAAAGACTTAATGTTAGCTTGGATAATTATTTGTAAAAAGAAGTGATATAAAAGCTACGTGTTTGCAGAGGAAGAATAATACTGTTTGTGGCTCACCTGGTCTTTATCAGAAGAGTCAGGCTCTTGACAGTGCCTGACCATGGCAGCGTTGTTTCTGTGAATTACCTGGCTGCCTGCAATGTGTCTGCTTCTAGCAAACAAGAGTCATCTCTCAAAGATAGATGTAATTTAATTTGTCTTCATTATCAAACTTCTTAGGTATACAGAATGGATTCTGAATATTTGGGAAAGTTTTAGGCGCAGAGAACTCATTTATCATTAGTCTACTCAATGTAATTATTGGCTGCTGCTTACTTTTTCAAATCATTCTAAATTTGGTATACTTTTTGCTCTGTAGAGTTAGATTTTCCCCTTAGTTTTCTGATTATCAAGGAGACTAATTTGCATTTTGACAAGAAGTACAAGTTACAATATCCAAACTCTGTTGAAAATACATATCCATTGCTTTTCCCTGGCAGAACAGAGATCCACTTCCAAAAATATGTCTTTGCATATATTTTAATCTGTCATGTTAAAACTTGTTCCCCAAAATGTACAAAAGTTACTCAGCCTGTCCATAGCACTGTGAATTCTTTAGAAGATATCTTTAGAAGATAACATATTTTGCTTTTGCTTCTACATTTGGAAAATATTATCTGTATCAATATTTGTTGCTTTACTCTCACAGTAACTCCCCATCCACTTTGAGGTGAATATCTGCACTCAATATTGTTACTTCTTCCTTTTTTTTTTTTTTTTAAATATGCATTAGTTAAAAGAATGGAAAGACTTCTCTCAGATTTTTCTTCATCTGTGTCCAAGTATATTATCATCTGGTTTTAGATGTGGCAGCTGATTCCTGTAAAATAAGAATATCAGTCATGTTATGTCTGTATTGTGCTGATTCCAGGAAAGTTGTTTTGGAGCCAGAAGGGAAATGTATGGAAATTCTTGTAGCAGCACCATTCCCATAAAACATATCAAAATAGTACCTTCTTTGGGTTTGGAAGGGATATTAGTGTCGTAGAAAAAAATGGCAATAATTTGTTCTCATCAGAATAACCTGTGGGTGTTTTGTGAGTTGTTTGGTTTGGGGTTTTTTGTTTTGTGAAAACTGTAGCTGGTGAATGAGATAAGAAGTAATGTGCAACAATGAGGGCTTTCTTGAAATCAGGCATTCATCAACAATTACAGAAAGCATAGGGCTTGCAAATAGTTTACCTTTTTTCTTTTTTTTCCTCCCCTTCTCTCAATGGTCACATGCTTCAGGAGAGGCTGCTTTGTTAAATGGAGGCATTTACTGGATAAGTCTGGGGTTTTGGTTGTTCCCCCCACCACCCCCAAAAAAGAAAAAAGTTTCTTTATAGTTAAGGAATTGAGAAAACTACTCCTGTCAGACAAATATGTTCAGAATTCATGTTATGTTACCAATAATTAGTATTTTGAACAAAGTAAAGCCACTCATTCTTTGCTTTGCCTGTAAGACATTCCTCGGCATGCTTGTTCCATGATCTGTTTAGCCTTCGGTTTCCCTTGTGTTAGGCCAGCTCCAGCAGTGCCTGTTAAGTAGCTATGACTACAGACTCTGTTAAAGATGATGATCTTTGTGATTCAAGCCTTTCCCTCACCTAACATGTATGCTTCATAAGATATTTTTTGCTCACCTTTTGAGCATTGTGTTTTCTGTCATAGATGCGACACAGCTGAGATACACAACACAGATTTTTGCAGATTTCTAATATGATGACATTTAATTAGGACTAGACAAGAACTAAATGAAGCAAAAAGGTCAGAATATGTATTTCTTTACTGTTTTTTCTTTTTCCTTGATTGCCTCATTCCTTCTGTCAACTTTCTGCTTCTGATGTCATTTTTTTTAAAATGGCCAAGTGACCCTGACTAGGTTCTGCAGTGGAACAAATCCCAGCATAGTCCACAGGAGTCCTGCTTCCAGTGAATCGCAGTTATTGAAACTGGTTTGCAGCATTTGGGCCCTGTGTTTGATAGGCCTTCCTTTGACTGGACTATTACTAAAGTTTAAGAAGTTGGTTATTCATTCCCTTCTAGTTTTTTTCCTCAGCCTCAGGACAGAGGGTAAGTGGACATCACAAGTGGATGCAAATACAAGTACACCAAGCAAGCTTACAATAACTGGCAGCTTCATAGCCTAATAGATGAATTCTCCAACCATCACACTTGGTGCCATATATACCATCTGATCTTAAAACAAATGCAGCTGTTTCTTAAGAGGGAAATGATAATGTGTTGCTACATTAGTTTAGAAGCTCTTAAGTTTATTGAACAATTTTGCTGTCTGCTTTAAATTTATTTATAGTAATACAACAACATTTTACAGTGGTTTACAGAAAATGGAATTAACTCTATCTTGGAAATTGTTTGGGGTATTAGGAAACTTGTCTACTCTTTCAGTCTGCAGTGTTGATCTTCTTTTTCTCCTAGGTGTTTGAAATGTTGTGCACCTAAGTAGCTGGGAAAGCCAGTTTTACTAACTTATCATACAGCCTTAGACCTAACTGGAAACTGGTTTTCAGCTAATGAACCATAAATAAAAATTACTTTTTTTGTCAAAGCTTTTTTATCAAAAAGTTGATGGCAAATGTGTTAATATCATGATGTAAAACCAACCAAAATAAGCATATTAAACAGAGTGTCAGCCATGCCAGGGAAATTCAATAGCTCACTATGCCCTGATTATCTGAAAGCAACTCTATCAGCTAATCAAGAGAAAGTACCAAGAAGCTCTGTAGTATGGCATTTTAAATTCCTTGTAAAATATACATCCCCTGAAGTGTTGATGTGGTTTCGTTATCCATAAAGTTTTGATTCTTTTATGAATCATACTTAATTGTTGGCATTAATTCAGTCTTGTACCAAATAACTACATTGCTATTTTGAATGTAAATTTGGACCGTTTAGGGATGGACCAAAGGTAATTGACTTTGGCGGGAGAAAAGTGCTCTGAGTAGTCCCCATCTGTCTACAGGTTGTGTTATTTTATTTGAACTATTAGGTACAGAATATCACTTACCAGTTTGTCTAGTGAAATTGAACCTTGTAGCTCTTGCCCACAGTTCATCAACCTTTCCTGTATTTTGCGGCAAGATAGCAAGATTGTTTCAGTATGGCAGAAATGAGGCAGAGCTATGGAGTGTCTAAAGTTGCAATGAAAAAAGTCCTCACCACAAGCTGAAGTTGGCTGTGCTTTATGCCAGGGTATCAGCTGCAGTGAGATGCTGTCCATGCTTCAGTTTTAAAGACCCCTATTCAGATAACAAGCGACAGGACAAGAGGAAATGGCCTCAGGTTACCTCCAGGGGTGGTTTAGATTGGATAGCAGGGAAAAAATTCTCCACTGAAAGGGTGGTCAAGCATTGGAACAGGCTGCCCAGGGAGGTGGTGGAATCACCGCATCTGGAGGTGTTTAAAAAAACCTGTAGATTGTTGCTTAGGAACATGGTTTAATGGTGGACTTGGCAGTGCTGGGTTAACTGTTGGGCTTGATCTCAAAAGTCTTTTCCAATCGAAATGATTCTATGATTCTATTCTACATTGATGTTTACCTGGGAATCCTAGAAATCATCCTCCTCGCTGTTCCTTCCAGATAGTCTAAATCACCCACAGCAGGATTGTCTAACCTATTCTTAAAGAAGAGTTCTCAGTCTCTTTTGGTAAGCTAGTCCCGTGCTTCACTGTTCACAAGTGTTACCATTGTGTCAATGCTTAACTGTCGTGTCCAGTAATTTAAGCTCATTACTTCTTGCCCTGTTACAAAAGAAAAAAACCACAAAACACTTTTTTTTTTTGAGGTTAGTTTTTATGTATTTGGAGATTGCAGTTCATCTCAAATATCTCTGATTCAAGTGCTTTCATCACTTAACCTTTCCTCAGGGTCCATGCTTTCATCTGTTCTCATGGTGGAAATGAAAGCTTTTTTCACCGTTGTTTCTTTGTGCTTGTATATGCTACTAACTCACAGGTGCATAAAAACATTGTCAGGAAAAATTCAAGGCTGAATGTATGTGATATGCTGATGTCAATAACCCAGGCTGCAAAACAGCCTTGTAACCTGAAGAAAACAGAACAAGTCTATAAAAGCTGTGTGAGTAGAACCAGCTGGTTCTCAGTGTCGCATAATCCTTCCTCAAACACAGCAACCCCCCAGCACACCCACGCAGCTTGCTCAGCCTCGGGCTAGTCATACGTGTTCAGACTTGACTCTTTCCTCAAGTAAGCAGATGGAATACCTGTGCTCAAAGCATGTCTTATTTCCTTGCCAGAAACTCTGTTGGATGGGTTTCCTTGCACTCTTCAAGACAGTGACAGGCTCGTTCTCTCTGGCATGAGACAAATGAGCCCACAGTCCAGCTGCTGCCTTCTTCTGGACATTCTCTGGTGTCTTCAGGTCTATCCTGATCTCATGTGACTGAGAACCTGCAATCATCTTGCGCAAGGCAGCTAGCTTAGCCCTTGAAAACACAAGCTGTGCAGGAAGGGTTTTCCAGACCACCTAGTTCTTAATAGGTACCTTTGTTTTTCCCTTGGTGTGCACGTTTTCATGTTCACTTTAAACCCACATCCCAGGGGCCTATCAATAAAAGGGGGAAACCCATCCCTAGCCACAGATCCTCCTTTGTGTTGACATTATCATCTGTAATGTGAACAAGATCATTGGACTGATCCAGCTGAAATTTATTTCAGTAACAAAACTGGCAATGATTTTTTTTTTCTTTTTTTTGCACAAGATCTTCTCTGTTTTGCTGTGGGATGGCATAAGCACTATTGGAGGAGTAAGGAATAAATTGGGACTGGCATGGGGCCAAGGCAGGGCAGCAGCTCAGACTTAAATTCATTGAAGTCACTGCAATGCCAGTCTTATAGGAATTTGATCGTTATTCATCACAGCCAGATAATTAAATCTCATCCTTACCCCTTCAGTGGAGTGCTGCAGTGGGTTAAGCTTCCTCCTTCACCACATCTCTGTGTGACTGTGTTCTCAATGCCATTCCCATGTGCTGTCACACTATTAGGCAGGATGTCACCCTCTTCTGCCCATCGCAGCACACCTGCATCACTGGGAGTGTTGTTTCAGATGTGTTTCTCTCTGCTGTTTTTAATCCTTAAAACGTGCTGCTTTTACGGGTTCATTCCTTCCTAGCTTGTCAATGTCTTTAGAGCTCATAACTAAGATAGGTCTTTAATGTAAAGCTAGGTAAGCCCAGGAACAGAATAAAAGAGCAGCTTGAGAAGGGAACAGCAGCTTGAGAGCAGAGGACACATGCACATCTCTACCTCTTTGGATACCAGCAAATTTCTGATGCCAAACCAGTTCTGCTGAACTGCTTCCAAAGTGCTGTGTTTCAGCATAAGCGCAACAGACACTGCATCCCTGTAACAACTTGGGTGCCTTGCACATTTCTTGAACTTAAGGCACAGATGTTCAAGCTCTGTTGAATTTGGGCTCAATTGACTTACCCTTCAAAGGAGACATGCACCTAAAAAGCAGCTGAGGCCACATGTCTATTTTCAGTATAGCACCCTATAGTCAAGATGTTGGTTCCTTTTTGCATCTTTTTTCTAAATGTAGCATTGTGTTCTGGATCCTATGGGACTGTCTTTTCAGAGCCAGGTAACTCAGTTAATATTTGTGTGCTTCCTATTTAACACAATGTGCTGTACAGCAAAATAAGGTATTTTTCATCCTTGTTTTCCAGATCATTACATTTCAAGAACTGCCTTCTACTTGCACTGGTAACAAAATAAAACCATGCTGCTGTATAATTTTATTTTATTTTTTTACCAAAGCCCTTTTCCCATAAAATCTTACGCTGAAATATTCAACACCCTTAGGAAACCGTGTGACTTCCCCTCCTCCATTACTGCCACCAGAAGCTGGCTCCCCTATTTAAAATGAGACCTTTAGACCATTTGGAGTTTATCATACCCACAATAAGCCAACAGATGAGGTTCTTCCTTGACCCTGCAGCTGATCATGAAACTATCAGGAGAAAGTTATGCACTTCTAGAAGGCATAAATCACATAGCAAATCGTAATTAAACCTGCGGAAGTTAGACAGGAATCAGTTAAAGGCATAAAACCAGTCTAGCAGCCACTGCAGCTACCCTTTTTGCAAACTGATTATTTTGGAAAAGATATGCATCCAAGGAAAACCAAATGCCTTTTCCTCAAATGCACACATTTCTAATACAGAGGTGGTTGGCTGAAATCCCAGCTCTAAATAATTTCATTTGCTTTATTAAAAACATGAATTATAGGTGAGGATGGGAGTGGGGGTTGCTTTTTTGTTGTGGTTTTTTTTTTTTTTGGGGGGGGGGGTGTTGCTGGGCTTTTTGGTTGTGTTTGGTTTGGTTTGGTTTTGCGATTTGATTTTGTTGTTTGTTTCTTTTAAATCACATTTGCAAAGTTCCCTGTCCTGGCTCAACCAACAGAGTTTATTGGAAGACAAACTTCTCCAGACTTTTAAAATCCATTAGATATAGGATTGAGTGAGCACAGACCTGGGCTTGGAGGGGATGTGTAAAATTCAAGCCTGAGTTTTCAATTTGCACCTGAAACTCTAGGTGTAAAACTTTCTGCACTCAAGAGATTTTTGAGTCTTGTGTTAGGATTTCTGTGAAAAGGTTTTCCTGTGGCTGTTACTTAAGAACTCAGAGCAAGTGGAGCAAGTGCAGTATTGCTCTAGCCAAGCAAAACTACAGAAAGTGGGACTTGGTACAATAACAATTTACTGCTTGACTGAAGTGGGGGCAGGTAGGGGGGTAGGTGACCAGGTCCATACTGGGATAAAAACAAGCAGATTACCTCAATGTATTTATGTTATATTAGTTTAAAAAAATAATAATTGTTGATCAAGAATAAAGACTTGATCCTGAGACTGCCTTGTCTAGGGTGAGTGCCAAGATCTAATGTACTACTGTTTCTCTGGCATCTTTTTTTGAAATCTTTTTAAAATAGCTCTATTTTATATAAATAAATATATGTTGGAGAAGAGAGTTTATTCCTCATTGGATGCGATGTCCAAGATAAGTTAGTATTCTGCAGCAAGTGGACTGTGGGAGCATTTTATACCAAGGCCCACTGGACGTTAGCTGTTTACGCAAAATAAAAGATCTGTGGTAGGAGAAAGTGAGCAACCCACCAGTAAGCCTGCTAATAAGCTCAGCCACCTGGTACACTGGCATTTCAGTGACTTCTGTGGGTACATTCACTTTTGATGAGGGGAAAAGGGAAATCAAAACTTGCTTATGTTATGGAAGTGCCTTAAGCACTGGACTTCTCTGCTATTATTTTTCTCCTCTGTGCCTCTCATGTTGTCTCTGATTTTTTTAATTTTTTTTTTTTTAACAACTGGAAATTACATCTTTCTTGATGCAACTTGCTTTGTGCCTGGTACTGTTCCATGAAAAGTTTTGCTTTCATCTCAACAGTTTCTGACAAAAGAAATCACTTCATTAGAAAACCCCTGATCAAGCTGTAACTGGCACACTGCAACCCATAGTGCTTCTGTACAAAAAGAAAGAATGCATATTGCTATGCTCTACTCCTAATGGTCTTTATCTCTAATTAAAGATGCCTGGCCATCTGTGAAACACTTGCAGCAAGAAATGTGAAGACTCCATTTACAGTACAATCCCTTCTAGCCTAAATATTCCTTTAATGCTTGCTCTTTTGTGTCCAGGTAATACGGGAGTAAAATCCTTGGTGCAAACACTTCTTGGGCATGGCCATTTCTGAAATGTCTGGATTACTGTTCTGTGTTGTTCAGGAAGTCAGATTAGATGATCACAGTGCTGCCTTCTGGTCATAGGCCCTATTTAACATTTACTCTTTTCCTTTACCCCTTTCAAAGCATGAAATGCAGGCTTGTCACTGCTCAAGAGCTCTTTGTGGAGCATCTTTTTGTTATCCCCCCTTTTTTGGATGTGTTTTCAGCTACAACTTCCCAGAAACTCTCTGGGATAACATGTAGTGGAGGTCTACCAGCCCAGGAAAGTATGCTTAACTACGACTGGTCTGAATTCAAAATGTACTCAACTCTTTTGGAGAAAAGACCTATAGAACTGATAGGAATGGTAAATGAAGTGGGTTAGATATTGCTAAGCTGCTGTAGCTAGTTTTTTATTATTATTTTCTTCCAAACAAACAAGCAAAAACCCAACAGGATTTCACAAGGACTCTACCTTCTGAGAGAGATTTGTTGGAGGACAAATATCCTCTTTCATTTCAGAGGATGATTTAAAAAACTTGCAGAAAAGTAGAGCTTTTCTGTGATGGTCTCCAGCACCTGCTGGTGTCTAGCAGATGGTGCTGAGGAAAGTAGATGTTTATCATCTACAAAAACAATAGTGATCTTATTACTGGGCATGGGTTTCCCCATTATCCAATGCAATCTTTATCACATCTGCTGCATACATGCCAAGTGGCATGAAGGAAACTTCCTCAACCATCAGCCCACTGGAGATGGAAAAATTATGGCTCTGTACCCCAACCAGGAATGTAACCTTCCCTGGGGAATGTTATGCCCTGCACTTGATCTAGCATACAGCCTTAGACCTTCATCTTTTGTAAAACTGCACAGCCAGCTATAGTTACTTTGCAAAATGCATCCTGTGCTCTGAGAGATAGGGGTTGGACTAGACAAGCACAAATATATCCCCAAATCCATAGTTTCGCCTTACACAGATTTACCAGAAAAGTTTCTACCTTTGGCTTGCACTGATAATGATCTTATCAGCTGGCTGTACGATATGTTGCAGGCAGAGCAGAACAAGTAGATTAAAAATTTTGAAAGCACTTGTGACATCAAGGGATAGATGAAATCACAGAGACAATTGAATCGTATTTGCAGCAGAAGACAACATTGCAAAATTATTAAATCCACAGGCCATTTTGACTGCCTTGTTTATGTTCTATGCTTTAAAATATTGAGGCCAAAAATACCAGAGACCTCTGCTGCTCAAAACGTCAGCCTGAATAGTTGTCTAGGGCTATCAAGTCTCCTCTGAATGTAAATGACACCGAGGCTTCAGTGTGATTCAAGTTAGTTGTTTTGCTTCCATATACTGTTTTTAAAGAGGAAATCTTAATCTGGAGTCTGGTCTCTCATATTGCTGCTTTTTAATGAAGTTGAGCCTGTGCCATCTGCAAGCCACACAAATTACTCTAAGAACTTTCATGATGCTGTTCACATAATAGTTGACACCTAATTTATGTTTTATGCTAGATAATCACCTTGAGGTGATTTCTTCACTGATTCCAATGAAGACATAAGTTGTCTGTTGCTCTAGCCAATGCATCTTCTTTATTATTTTTAAGTAAAAACTTAAAGAAAAAAAGTTAAATACATTTCCTGTCATAAACCTGAAATCTTGAGCCAGTACCTTAAAATGCAAGAACAAGCCATTAAAAACCACCTACAAACAAGAATCAACTGTTTTAATTTGTTGCCAAAAACAGTTTATCAGATTAAGATAGCTGACTGGCCTTCCTAATGGCTGTGCTTTAAACTTTTTCTGGTCTGTGTGGGATGCTTTTGTGTTACTAGTTTAAGAGCCTGACCTTTAGTTATGAGAAACAAATATTTATATTTATTTTATCAATAGAACACAAGGGAAATATAGCTTCATTTTTCACTATGCTAACTTTAACATAAAAACTGCAGTACAGCTGAAACTGCCAGATTCCTACGGTCTACGGCAGTGTTATTGAACCTCTCCTTACCTCTAGGTAAGGATGTTGAGTATTGTCCTGCTATACAGAGAGAGGGTCCATTTCTACTCCAGAGATCTGCTATCTTTAGTAATTGTTTATCTGTTCCTACGATGCTGTGAAAATGAATTTGTGTTTGTAGAGGGTTCCGAGATGATCAGATGAAAGGCTTTGAATAAGTACGAAGTATAATTATTAGCCAATGTTTAACAAGGATTTATGTTTAGCATTCTGCCTGTGTAAACAGTATTTAACTTCAAGTTAACAGAGTGGGAGCTGGGCACCCCACTTCACTACATGCTACTCTTTTACTCACACTGAAAATTTTCTTACAACATTTAAGATCTTTGCTTTCAGTTTGTTGCAGTTTAGTCTAAAATTCCCATTTGGGAGGCTACTTTGTTGATAAAACATTGTTTATTTACATCTTAAAAACAGGCAGGAAGAACTACTTGATTTCAACAGCTGCTTTTACAAGGGTGTCTTGGCAAGAAGCAGTCATTTTTTCAACCATCAACACAGAATTAATGTGTTATAGTAAAATTAGAACATTTTTTAGGTTATCTAAAGAAATGCATATTTATAAGCAAATCTCTGTAAGTTTAACATACTCATGCACACTGTAGTACACACTAGGTGAATCTCTTTCTGGCTTAAATTAGCAATTCCTGGGTTTCTAAGGAATTTTGCTGTTTTGCAGTAACTGCATGTCTCCTTCCTAACTGCTGTTGGTACTTGACCACCCCAGGAACAGGCTATATGGCATACATCACCTGACAGTGATGAAGTTAGAAATACTTTGATTGAGGACTTCTTATCCAAAGAATACCACCAATATTTCTTGTGATTCTCAGTGCTTCAAGTATCACTGTGGATACAATTCAGACACTTCAGATTTTAAAGGTAATATTTAAGGTAATAAAATTCAGCAGGTAACTAGATGTACACTTTCAATGACACGAGTATCATGATCACATATGCATGTCTATTTCTGTAGTCCACCTCACACTGTGAGTTGTTTTGCTCCCTGTATTTATTGAAGATCGGTGCTGTAGTTTTCATGGGAATATGTACTTTTCTGCTGCCTGTCAGAACTGACACTCAAAATTTTCTGCCTAAATGCCTACAAGTTCATTAGAGCTTCTCTGTAAGCTGCTTAAGCTGTTTTTTTATCTCATTACTTGAGAAAAGTATTCTCTTTTAATGCAGCTGAACAAGGGTTAGAGAGAACAAAATAAACTAATTTTTTAGGCTTTTTTTATTTCACAGTGCTTACCAGCTTCAGCATGTCTTCCTTTTTGCTTGAAACCTGCCCGATTTCCATTCAGCAGATGCAGCTGTTTCTAATGCCTTTTGTTCATTTATATGTTCAAGCAATTCCAATGTACTGTAGAGGAGAAGAAGGAAGCAGATGAGAGGAGAAAAGGAAGCGGATGAGAGGAAAATCCTGACAAACCTGCAGGCCTTGTCATAGCTGATCACAAAGTTAAAGGTATATCCCTGCGAAGCCCATCCCAAGGATGCTCAGAGCAGCAGCATGTCCACTGGCTAATGCTGCCCAGAAAAGCTATAAACAGAACCTCTTCTTTCCCTACCGCCAGAGAGATGCTAGATCTGTGATCATGGCACTTACAACCCAGCTCTGTTCAAGCATTCTGTGCCAAACAGTAGTTGAAAAAAAGCAAGCAAGCAAGATTCTTCAAGTCTCAGCACAGCAGATGTAGAAAATTAGATGATGAATTCATTATAAGCACAGAGTCTTTGTGGCTGAAGTAAATATTACTCCCGAGTTAGATCCCTTTCTATCTTCCCTGATAAATGAACTGACTTCAAAGGGCAATTTACAAAGACTTTATGTTTTGGCTTTAGTTTATTCAGGCATAGACGGAGGAAAGGCATGCATTTTTCACTCAGCCAAAGACCTATTAATTGCAGCTTTGTTTGCATAAGCTCTGAGGAGCCATGTCTAATAATTAATAATTTTAAAAAGTCATATTCAGTGTTCTCCCTTTTACCAGTCTGCCTTATAATGTGCAGTTCAGTGCCCTGTCATTCTAAGGGAGAAGCAAACATTAGCAGATAACACTCAGAGCGAAGAACCCATAGCACTGGACATAGGCTGATGATTTCCTAAGCACATCTGTGTTTTCTTTGCTGAACTGGAGGCACCAAAACTTTATGAATCAATAAATTATCGTGGGTGTGTGGTGTTATTGGGGTTACTGATATCAAGTCAGAAGCATTTTGGCTTTGTGTGCTGAAAAAAAACTTTATTTTGCACATGTGTGCATCTATGTACGTGGCTAATTTTTAGTGGCCGCTTGGAGTGTTGCATGTGAGATAACAGTCCTTACTCCTGCAAGCTTACAGTTCAAAGGAGAGAGAAGGAATAGCAGGAAACATAGCAAGTGCAAGGGAAGCTCAAAGCAAGAACAGAGCAGAAGATTCAATAAACAGCACTTCCAAAAGAGCAAACATCTGTCTGTTAGCAAAACTCTGATGCAATAACATCTTCAGAGGAGAAAGTGAGAAGGCAGTCTAGAAATGTATTAGCTGTTTAAAGAGCCTTTACTGCATTAAACTCATTCCATTAACAAGCTTTAAAACAAGACAACCTTCTTCCCACGCCTGCATGTTCAGCTAGTAGTCTTGAGTAATGATCTTTCATGTATTTATTGATTATGATGCCTTGCCCTTGCTACCAGATTTGCTCCTGTGCTACTTTATGGCTTTTAAATAGGCATCAAGTGATTGTACTTACTTCCCCCCCACCCCCCCACCCCAAATCTCTCAACAGACAAAAAGAAACAAAGCTTAGCTTGCTTTTGCTAAGGTTTGACTCTGTAGGACTAGCCAAAGAATATCTTATATATTCAAAACCATCAACAGATGATTCAGAGCGCACACAACAGATGCGGTAAATAAATTGATGTTTTCTTGTATATAGCTAAGGTTAGCTTCTGCATTTGAGATTAAGTACCATCAGTAGAGGCTTGCTAACACCTCAGAGAAATAGCCTGCATGCCCTGGAATTAGGAGAGCTGCAATTGTGAATGTGCTTTCAGGGATGTTCTGCTTTCAGGGATGGATGGTAGGGGAAGGGAGCTACGGACAGTTAAATTTTTGCTAAGGTTTTATCACACATCAAAACCTAATCTGAATTATTTGAGGGGAGTAATTTAGGACTGAGGTAAATTTTCCTTGCCTATCTATGTACTGATTTTATATCATAAATGACAAAGTTATAATCTGTGATCTTTTCTTGCTTCTGAAGTAATTTTCAAACTCTTTGACTTTGTCAAAACTTTCTGATGTATGCCTCTTGACATGGCTGTACCAGTTACAGTGTACTGATATCAGTTGTGCTGTTTGGGGGGACTCCTGTTATATCCTAAAATATTTTCTTGGTTTGGGGTTGGTTTTTTTTGTGTGTGCGCCAGACAGGCGCCTGGCCCATACTCATTGGGACTACACGATTAGGAATTTTATAGTAGATATAAACCAAAGATGTGTATATGAAATCACTCCATCAGCAAAGCAAAAAAACCAAAGGTTGGTTGGTTTGTTTGGTTGGTGTGGGGATGGGTAAGGGGTCATAACTACTTCTGTTACCTTCTGTGCAGTAAAACTGTCTTCTGTTTCCCATGGGTTAGAAAGCTGTATCTGTCATAGAGTTGTGAGCCTCTACTTTCACTGTAATGAAGTTGCACCTACAACCTTAGTAGTTTAATGAAATACAGGAGGTGATAATGCAGTGAGTCACCCATCCCACAGTATGTGGACTCTGAGTACAGCATGTTCCTGTAGTCTCTAGTAAAAGCTACTAATTCATACCCCAGGGATATACAACAGTGTGGTGAGGACGACTGTTCATAGCACCTTCTTAGATTTTTTTTACAGTACCGGAGTGTTACTAATAAGCCTCGTCTTTTCTTGGTTAGAAACTAGAGTTACTTGGGTCTCCCAATCTCATGTTTTTTTGGGGGTAGGTTTGTTGGGGTTTTTTTTCTCCTTTGGGTTTTTTTTGGTAAATTGCTTTGCATCTTTTGTGATTTTTAGAGTAGCTGTGTATGCTCCTGTCCAGGAGGAGTAGGATACAGGTGAATGTTCTGTGCTTAAAAATCTGCAGAGTGCTTAAAAGCCTGCAGAGTGCTTAAAAGCTTTATCAACATCATCTTTTACTTTACAGATCTTTGAATGAAACTTTAATAACAGAAATTTAGCCAGTTCCTGCCAAACTGCATGCTATTGCAGTGTGCCTCTAAGCTGCCAGGAGGTTTTAAGTGGGTGGCTATTTGGGTTTGATTATTTATTTCTTTTTTAAATGGAGAGATATTTGTTGCTGGTTTTTTGAGGAGTTTCTTGTGGGATGTTTTTCCTGTTGGGTATGTGTGTTTGTTTGCTTTGTCTAAAGGTATGGAAATGCTAGGAAACCAGCAGATGAAGAGCTGAGCTTGAGTGTCTCCTTGATCTCCACCTCCACTCCTGTTAAGGAAACAAAAGCCTGTGTTCTCTGTTTCAGGTCTCTTCTTGAGCTTAGGGGTGGGCTCAAGGATAAAAACATGCTACTAATGCATTTATGAAAAGCCTTCTTAGAGAGTCATGCTAAGAAATTTTATAAGTAGCCTCTGGCTGTCTCATTATCAGAAATTACTTATTCTGAGAGTCAGTAAAGGGGACAAACAATCAGCATTTGTGTTCATTTTTCTAAAAAGTCATTTGTTAGTGACAGAGATTGTTAGTTTTGGCTGAAGAAAATTTCTTGTGCAATTAACCACAAGACCAGATTCTTTAATAATATATGCTGGAATAAATCTTTAAGAAAGTCTGCTTATGTCCACCAGTGACAATATGGTGTGCTTCATACACCCTTACACACAGTTTACAATAGCAGACGCCTATGGGCAAACAATCTATGCTTCAAGCTTTATACTTGTGTATCTCTCTTCTAAATTGTTTGTCTAATAAAAGATACTGGATTAACTAAGCTACCTTTTGTTAATTAAGCAAAGGCTTGGTCTGCAGTCATGTAGCCTTAATTGGCACAAGAAGTAGTGAAAATATGAACACAACTACTGAACTGTTGTACAGATTATCAGAGACTCTCCAAAATAAAATTGTGCCAATAGTACTGTCCTTAGTTTTGTTAATTGCTTTAAAAATGTTTACAGTGAGAGCAAAGATTTTTAAGCATGCCAAAGAAGTAATTTATTAAAATAATAATTATTCACATGCTTATCTGAAAGATATAATTTCTCTAGATACCAGCATGTGACAAATAAAATAGGAACATCTATCATTTATGTGTAATATGCCCAAACTAACCGCAAGAGGCATTGATTTCCACTGTTTGATCTCTCAGCCTTCATTTTCTGTCAGATAGACTTTCTGTGTTGTTTAAAGATGGGCTTTCAGCCAGATGTGGGATACAGAAAGCCACAATTATTTCTATTTCATAAATGGGCAGTTTCAAACATGATCTCTTCTATGGGTTTTTAAATAATTTATCGGCATTTTGTGCTTTGAGCCAACCTCTCATTTCCCAAATAAAACTTTGCATTGTGTGTGAACCAGCATGGCAGAGCCATAACCAGACAACCAGGAGTTTCACCTTCCTATACTATGTTGCTAATGGCTGCTCCCGGTCTGAGACACCACAATCCTTCTGTCTAGTCTCTATACTCCTAATTATGACAACGGACATTGATAATCTTCATACAGCACTTTCCCCTGTTCTTAGGAATAGGTAAATATCAAGTGGGGTAAAGGTAGCAGGAGCATTCACTGGGGAAGATGACAGCAGATGGTGAGGGAAGACAGGTGCCTGGCCCATCCTCATTGGGACTACACAATTAGGAATTTTATAACAGATAAAAAACAAAGATGTGAAATCACTCCATCAGTAAAAGCAAGTGGCAATGTAGCAGACATGGCGGTTCTAAGGTGCTCCATGAGACTTTCTACCCATAAAGCTGCTCTTCTTGCAAGGTCGGTGGAAATGGGGAGAAGGTGTGGAAAAGGACTTTGTTTTGATGGAGTGGACTCTATGTATCTTCCACCAATTTGATGCTAAGATACCAAAGTCCAGCACACTACCCAAAGCATCTGTGAGAAGAGGCAAACGCTGGGCTGACTCAAACAATTTCTGTGCCTCTGTACTCAGCACAGTATATACGAACTCTCCCAAATCCTCTTCCACCATCTCTGGAGGAAATTGTCTGCTTCATACCCTGGAGAAACTCCGAGCATCCCAGCCCCCTTTATACCACCTCCTCTTAGACTTCCATCAGGCACCTTCCGCAGGCTTCCTTCTATTGATGCCATGTATTGCCTTCTCCAGTGCCATAAATGCCCTCCCTGGATACGGTCTTTCAGATTTGTAGCTTTGGACAGCCTTTGGACAGCCATCAATGTGAGTGCACAGCCACTACCTGTGGCACCACTAACTGTAGCGTATGGGATTTGAGAAGGGAGTCGGGATGAGCTTTGTGTTTTCTTGGAAAATCTCCCTCGGGGCAGGCTCTGCCTGCCGAGCCTTGGGTTGTGCAGGGGGAGCCGCTCGTGCTTGGCGCAGGGCGGCACAACAGTCTGCCTGCAACTCTCCGAGCGGCCAAGGTCTAAACGCTTCTTTGTAAAGCGTGTGTTCTACTTTATACAAACTTAAGACAAGGCTTTTGAAAACTTGATTTTTAATAGAAGTTAGAGGTTAGCTATTTAGTGGGGTACAAGGATGGTTTACTTTATCCTACCTTTAAATGTTAAGGTTAGTCGGTAGAGCAAAGACAGTGCAGAAATTAATGGAGTGTATAAATAAAACGGGAATGCTGTCGGAGCCAGTTTTCTCAGGCATTGTGAATACTGCTGACGTAAAATGAAAGAATCTTTTTCATTGCTGTGTTCTTCTGAGTGTCTGTGAACTTGTTGGAAAGTCAGAGATGAAGTTCTGTGTGCTTTTTGGAGGGCATGTACAAAGAATAGGTATAAATTATGGAATTTTCATGTTTATAAATCACTTCATCTTGACTCAGAGGAGAAGTTTATTAAATCTAGTGCTATCTTTCACATAAAACAGTGCGGTTTTAGTCTATGGCTTTTAAGGATCTATTTATTTTTTTCTCCACTGTATATTGAAGAATTGTGTTCTTTCCTAATATGGTGTTTGAGAGATGTTTTAAAAATAAATCTTATTGACATTTGGATTTAATTACAAGTTTCAGAGATAGGAACACTTAGTTTAAACAATATTTCAGCATGATGTTTATCTGAGTAATACAGAATGAAAACAAATTTTATGAAATTTACATTGCTCAAGGAGCACAAATACTTAACTTTTCAAGGATTTGTATATTGACACAGTGAGAGGTCAGAACAGTGGTCTGTTGAAATCAACAGCAAACTCTTGGTCCTTTACAGAAATAAACCTGTGAGGTCTATGCAAGTTACTTGAGCTGGGGAGTAAATGCAAATTAGTTTTCTTTCACCATTTATTGGAGAATTTTTTGAGAACTAAAGAGTAGTTGTAATACTGCTGAATTTTAAGACAGTATTGGTATACTGCTCATCTCTGGCCAGTGGTATTTCAACACGTCATTTTTGCAGCTACAAAAGCTCAGAAGGATTTCAGTCTAAGGTCCTTTGGAGTTGGATCACTATAGGGTAACTGAAATACTTAACAGGATTTGTCTCGTGACTTTTACCATAGTTTGCTTAAGAGGTGACAGAAGCTTGTCCTGAGATCAGAGCCCTGCCATGGCCGATATTCCAAAGGCTGGCCTGGACTGGCAAATGTAGGAGACCAAGTACAGCAAATGGGTTTATCAAACGTGGTCTCCTATAGTAGTATCTTTATAGCCAGATTGGTAAGATATGGACTGGGTGAGTGAATGATAAGCTGCGTGGTAAATTGGCTGGACTCTTGGGCTCAAAGGGTCATGACTGTCAGTGTTCTGAAGGCCAGTAGACAGCCAGCCAGCAGTGGCATCGCTCATGATAGATATGGGCACCAAATGTTATAATATCTTAATGCCTGACTGGGACAATGGGACAGAGCGAGCTCCCAGAAAATTCGTGAAATGATATTTAGTTGTTGGTGGAGCAACTGAGGATGGGGCTGCTATCCATGGAGACCTAGGCTGGAGAAAGGGGCTGATGGGGGCCACATGAAGGCCAACAAAGGCAAGTGCAGACTGCTGCACCTGGGGTGGAATGATGGGCTGGGGGCCTGACTGGCTGGAGAGGAACGTTGCAGAAAAGGGCCTGGGAGTATTAACGGAGAACAAGCTGAACATCTGTCAGCAGTGTTTCTTTGCAGGAGAGGCAGCCAAAAGTTCTGTGGGCTGTATTGGCAAGAGTGTGGCCAAAAGGAAATGTTTACTTTCCTTTATCTGAGAAGAATAGGCTAAAGGAAGATCTTATGAGTGCCTACAGCCACCTAATGGGATAAAAGAAAGAAGAGGGAGCCAGGCTCTTTTCAGAGGTGTGTGGTGGAACGGTGAGAGGTAATGGGCACAAAAATGTGAGAACATGTGAAGCTCAAGTTCTATATAAGGAAAACTTTCAACCACAGGGGTGGTTAGACATTGCAACAGGGACCTGGAGAGGTTATAGACTCTCTAACCTTGCAGATATTCAAAAATTGACTGAACAAGACCCTGACAAACCTATTGTAACTTTGAGCAGTAGGTTGGATGAGGTGGTCTTCGAGCAACCCTTCCCACCTGCATGATTTTGTGGTGCTCTGCAAGTGGAGGAAAAAAAAACCCAAAAACAAAGACTAACTCTAAGATTGTGAAATTTATATAGACACATTAGCATATGACATTTCAACACTTTTGCCATCCCTGTATTTCTGTTTTTTCACTGAATAGTGTGCCCCCCAAAAAACTGAGTTAGTGCTATGGTGAGCTGGCTCTTGTCTATGCTATCTCTCACAACCACTTCACAACAAAGCATGTTCCTAATGCGAATTCTTATTTCATGAAGCATATTTCCCTCACAAGTTATCAGTTAACCCATTTTTGCTTTAGCATAGATTTTTTTCCCAGCTTCTCAAGTTCTCTTGTACTTTCAACTTTATTCATCTCTTTGCAGACCTGCCAACTCCTTTTTATAAAGTTTTAGGCTCTAGACACAGTATTTTATGCAAAATATTGCATTAGATTCAATAAACTTTTTCTTTAAAGAGTATCAGAATGATTTCTAAGAAGACCCATGTATCGTATCTCTCAAAATACACTGACAGATGGCAATCTTTCAATACTATAGTCTCCAGGGTGCCTCTAATGACTTCCTGAACATAATCCAATGTATCGCAGGACTCTGAAGTATACTTCATCTTCCTAATGTTTCTGATCCCAATATTTATCATTGGTTCAACTGTATTTGCAGTCTCCTCCAAGAGCCTTATGATTTACATGAGGATCACAGTTTTGGTTATTGCTGAAACTGTTATCCTTTATGATAACAGATGAAATTAAAATAGAAAATAATAAAAATATACAAGAAAAGAGAAGAAAGATGGGAATGGTGAAATAACACATTCATTCAACACTTTCTTGAAGGAAACTGATGAGACTGAGGAAGTAAGGGATTGCTCTAGGCATTGAATCAGCTGAGGGGTTGAATGTGGAACAGCTGGAAGTACAGGTATAGAATTCTGTTCCCCTGGAGGGAAGATGTTTCTGGCTAAACTAGGAAGAAGGAAAGTTGTGGGAAGGCAAAAATATGCAGAGAATGGAGAATATTAGCCTGATTATGGAAGCTTGGTGAAGCTGGAGAAGGGGAAGTAAATGTAAAACTAAATTTGAACTGGAATTTAGCAAAAGTAGACCTAGTGATAGGGAAGAGTAGCAAAAACTGTTATTGAAACCCAAAAGGCACAACAATAACCGTGCTGATGAAAACACCTTTCAGTTTTTAAATGCTGTGGTCAATAATGGGGTTTGGCTTTTTCTTACTTGTTGGTGAAAATACAAAGTTATTCTAGTAAATTATCTAGCTATCATAAAACCCCGACAAAAAGTCAGTGTGAAGACACGCTTGGAACAGTATAAGTAGTGACAACCATATCTCTGAGACTGCCTTCTACAGAGGTGAAATGGGCACTTTCATTCAAAAATTAACTCATCTTTACTGTAATAATAAAATTATTTTCCATTGCAAATTAAGTACATGAATAATCTTTAATTGCTACACACTAGATTGACTTTCATATTGTGAATAACTAGACTTGAGTTGGTTAAATGATTCTGTATGATGTAACTGTTGATGAGGTCTAGCAATGGCTTAATCTGCCGTTATCCCATTGGTTTACTTTAAAAAAATTGATTTTTGATTCTTCATTAGGTGGACAACTAGCCTTCAAACTGGTAACAAAAGCAATGAAACATCCCCTTTCCTCCAGTCAAAACGAACAGCTAGTGACAGAGAGGAGTGGATGAAGGGGTAAGAAATGGACTTCAAGGTATAGATAGTTCAGTGGAAAATATAGTCCAACGGATAGGGGAGGCTGAAGTGCAAGTTCCTTTCTTGATTAAAAACAAACAAACAAAAACCTCCAAGAAATAACAACAAAGCTTTTTAGACCAAATTACTGCAAGGGTAGATCTGAGCCCAGACCATTACAATTGCTCTGGGCTGCATTGGTTTTCACTGAAACTGAGATACTTGCCAGGCTTTCAGTACCGAGGAGCTCCCCATGTTTCCAGTAGCTGAATACTTATTCTGCGACCTTATCAAGGCAAAGCCTTCAAAAGACAACTAAATTAGTTCTCTTACTTGCATGGGTTAGTTGTTTTTGTGGTGTGTTTTTTTTGTATTCAAACTATTAATGAGATGTTCATGACTTCTAATAAGGTTATCGCTCAAATTTCTTTAGCAATTGGATATGAACTGGAAAGCTGTCAGCAGAGTTTCAATTTTAATTACAGCACTAATCTGCACTTCTGAAATTGTACTTGAGGTTGCTGGCCGTATCTTCAGTGACTGAAAGGAGTTTAACTATATCCAATAGCATTCAAAGGTCAGTCTGCAGCTGAGGTAATGCTTTTATCTATTCAGAAAGCAAAAACACTTCAGCCAAGCTTAATCTTCCCCTGCCTTATATGCATGAAGCTAATACATCACAAACTTTTAAATATTAATTTCTATTAGGTTTCCCCTTGTACAGGATCCAGAAAACGTAGTTAGGATCTTTGGAAAAATACTATCCTATAATCTATAAATCATTTAAAAAGCTGAGATCCAGTAGGATCTCAGTTTCTACTGAGTTATAAAAGACTGTCTACTAAGACAGAGATTCTTAAGGTAACTTTTTTTCATATTCCTAATTTTACATGTGCACAATTTAATAATTGTTAGTATCGTGTAACTTAATTTATACTTATGGTTTCTGCCTTGTGCTGGAATTCAAGAACATTGCACAATTGATTCAAAATCTCAACAAAACAGCCACTGAAGAATAATTCAATAATCCCTGTCCATGTGCATGTGTGACTTCTACCTGATACGTTAAAGATGTCTTTCAAAGACTGTGCAGTTTCCCATTGTTACAACTTACCATGGAAGCAGTACTCCTTTTTAGGACCTTGATTCCTCTTTTGCCAAAACACTTAATTGCTAAACAAGAGGTACAAACCCTGGACTGAAACAAAAAGTATGTCCTGCGTATAGGAGAGGGTTCATGAACTTTAAGCCAACTAAACTTCAGGGATCTCTGGACTCAATCTGTCTGAACAGCAGAGGAATTGCACTTGTTCTGGGGCAGTGGTTCCAGATTTACATTAGTATGAGTAAAACTAAGTGGCCTGGGAGTTTTATTCAAATAAGAATTGAAAATTATCTACTACTTGAAATCAAAATTCTAAGCACTTGATTGTCACGGAGAAACAGTTATCAACATTAAGAGAAGATAAGAAAGCAGGTGAGTGCAGCCAAATGTCAGTGTACTTTGCACACTTCTGATAAAAGAAATAACCCCTTCACAAAAAGCATGGTAGCTGCCTTTTTTTTTTTTCTCCAGTAGGAATGCTACACCCATCAGCATCTCTGGCAGGCAACAGCAAGTCTAAAACAAATAAAATTTAGTGGCAATTTCCTGGCCTGGCTTTCTAATACCAAAATTGCAAGTGTCTAATTAAAATATTTCTTAGAAACAAAATAAATGGAACCACTGACATAATGGGTCCAATATTGTGCTGCGCTTGGTTTTAATGAGGCTTTGTCTTCAGCAGAGGTACAAAAATAAGGGCAGAATCTAGCCTGTATTTGGAGAATCACATTCAGAATACGACACAGCTGTTAGATGCTAGTGTGTAAGAGAAACAAAGGAATTAAGAGGATGGTAGTGATAAATCAGGATATACCCTTGTCTCTGAGAAATCCCAAAGCAGATGCCTTAAAATGTGCTCAATTTTACCTTGTGACATGTTCATTCCCCCCACACAAGGGAGAAAATAACCAGGAGATACGGTGCATTGCATTTACTAACTAAATTACTTTTAGAAAAGTTGAAGAAAGGAAATGGTTGAAGTCTTTTCTGCTCTTTGCATATTCCCAGTGCCCTCCATACATCAACCTGACATGCTCTGGTTTTAGTTCAGTGCCTACAGATGTACACTGGGCTGTCCATTTAGGAAAAGAAAAGTATACATTTTGATTTTAATTCACTAGACTCTTACCATCTTCACAGAAAAAGGTACTTGATAAAGTACCAACTTTATGAGTATATTATCATTTTAGCTTTCTAGCAACAGGTTAGTAATCCAAATTTTTTTTGGTATCCCAACAATGAAAGAGAACATTTGGAGAGTCTGTAACTTGTACCCTATCTACCTTTTGGCTGTTTCTGTTTGTATTGTGTAAATATTTTGAATGCTTTTACTTAGTCTTTTGAGGATATTTGCAGTCTCTACGTGATATCAAGAGGCTTTTGTCTGGAGACTGCAAAGGTTGAAGTATGTCTAACATTTATGTCAGCTTTTAGATACTTGACTTTGATTATACAAAATTATGAAATAAAGGGTTTTTTCTACTGCCTTGTTAAATAAGTAGTGATATTTCTGCTGTCAGGAGTAGATTATTTTGTTTTCTTGCTGAACTGTTTGCAAACTTTTGTGTTGAGGAGGCTTGGGTGATAGACAAGACATAGCAAGAAAATTGGGCATTTACTTTCTTCTCAAACCTGTTATTTTTATTAGCAAGCAGACTGCAACAACAAGAAAGTCTAATGTAGGTAATAATATAGCATATAATCACCTGTGGAATAAATCCAATCTTTCCATTAAATAGTGAAATTAATCTTTTCAGGGTTGGTTGTTTGCTTGCTGTTTTAAACTTTCTGTAATGATCACACTCCTTTCAAAAACCAAGGAAGAAGTAAAATCATCTACCAAGGAAGGAATAAAAGCATCTATGCATTGTTTTTTTCACAATCCTTTGAATATTTTTTTTTCCAATCTTAACCCACTGGTACCCTTCTTTAGTCCAAAATTTTCAAAACAGATGCTCTGCTATGTGGCGTGATAGTTTCCATTCAGTGTGACTCAAAAAATCTTTCTGTTTTTCTGGAAAGAGAAGTCAATACCTACATGGACATTTTTACACATCAGTGCAGTGTCATTAAAGGCAGAACAACAGTGAAGGACAAATCAACAACTGAGAATCATTGCTAATATAAGTTAAAGAAGTAGAAGTGAGAGCAAACTAAGATTGTGCTTTGGGTGTTCTTCCAAGAGGGATGCCAAATAAATACACCTCACCCTGACCAATTCTTTAAAAAAAAATAACTGAAGATCTGCTAAGACCTTGGGGGGAAAGTAAAGGGAAGTTTACTTTAACTTTGGATAGATGAAAAAGAAAGTCTTATGGATGCCAAAATGTCAGAAGTTCTCAAGTCATACTTACTTTGCAGGCATTTGCAAGGTTTTAGCTGCCTTCTATCTCACTGGTCCTTCAAAAGGGATACCTTGCATTGCCAAGAGCCACTTTAAAATCCATTAAACGTAAGTAAAATTGTCAAGCCCATTTCCTCTTCTTATGTCTCTTTCATAAAAAGCAAGAAAAAAAAAAACCACACCAAAACCAGAAAACATTTTGTTTTAAGATACTCAGTTGCTTCCTTTGTTCCTAAAATGTTTTGCTGTAGCTGAGGAGCTCTGCTGCTGAACTGTTATAGTTCTGTGCATTTCTTTTTCCAGAGTAGAAAAAAACTAACACAGTGATCAGGACAAACTAGTCTGGGTTCACTGCAGCCAGCCTGAACTGCAGGTTCCAGACCTGAGAGCTATGTTTAAAGAGCTATGCATTTGTTCCTTCTGGAAAGCTGTAGTAACTAGAGTCTTCCACTCTACTATTTTTTGTGGTTTCCTAGACACCCTTCTTGATGTACTTCCCATGTACAGGAATGTGAGATCTGTTGAAGCTACACTCTCTTCTCCTACAGAGCACAACCTTCTCTCCTCTCTCTGATGTTCCATGCACTCACTGAGCATCCCTGGTATCTTGCACACCCACAAAAGAGCTAGGAGGGTAGCAGAGCTGAGACCAGCAATCCTCTCCAGAGATTCTCCAAGACAGACATTCAATCACTGCTTCTAAAAATGTTTATTATTGCAGCTTTTCAAAATCACAGCATGCTGGGCCAAATAATATGGCTGTTAATGATCCCAGCAGCAGCAGATTTAATTTTCTGCAGTTTTGCGTCTCTAATGTAATTGGGCGTATACCTTGTAGGAATCAACCTCTTTTCCTTAACACTCCACTTTAAAAAAAAATAGGAAAAGGGAAGGCAAATAGGTTTTCTTGCAGGAAGTTGTTTGCAGATCTGCATTCTCAGGCCTCTTCACTTGTCTTGTGTGGGCTACCTGTTGCATCCAAATTAGAAAAAAAGCTGCTTGAATTCAGACTGGTGTGTTTCACTCAACGTGCTGTTGAGGGCAGAGGAAACACACCTTATATGAAAAGTTCATTGTAAATCTAATAAAATTCTTAACATCTCATCAAATACTTATTATTAGCCAAGTTTCAGTTATACTAAAACTTATGGTTGCAGTTATATGCAGTTAACGTATAAAGAAACTCTAGTATCTCTCCTTTTCTCTGATGCTACGCTTGCCCTACCGCTGCCCCTCTGGGTCCTAGGGTTATAGACTTCAGTATGGCAAGGGCACAGCTGTTGTCAAGTGATCAACATCCCTTTGCCAGGAGGAGAAGGATGCAGGTTGTTTCTTCCTCCTTGTTTCAGTTTCCATATGTGGTAATTTTTATATTTGCCAACAAGCTCTACACTATTCTTTTTCTTCATTGATCTGCAGTTCCACGTTATATTGAAATTTACCATATCTATTTTATATATTGAGTTTATTTATATATATTTATATATTGAGTTCTTTTTTACCTCCTGAAATAATTTTTGCCAAGTTCTTCAACTGACTGTGGGAGAGTGGTTTATAGCCCTAGAATCATCCTGTATCCTTGCTCCTAGGACCCTGAACCTGTAACTCCTCCACGCTGGTCTTCCTCTGGTAGGTATCATACTGTGCCTGCATTCTTCCAGAAAAAGCCTTTGTGCTGGGGTGATAATTCATTATTCACAAATAACCGTTTCTTGCTACTACCTGTTACAACAATACATATAATAAAAGTTATGTCACACACCTGGACAATGCTAAGCAAATGAAACAAACTAGGTTAATAGTCACTGGATTTTTAGATTGTTACAAGCAAACAAGTGAAAGCAAAGCTCTAGGTAAGTCAAGACAAGTCCAGAGAAAGCCTGAGAAGCCCCAAGGCTTGGATTGTCCATGTGATGCAAAACCTGCTGCCTATTACAAGCAAGGCCATCAGTGTATCTACTGGTCTACAAGGCTTTGGGTGTTTAAATACCTCAACTGTCATAACTGTTTAAGTGTTTCTCTTTTTGGTACCCGAACCCACCCCAGTGTCAGCAAGGGCAGTGTCAGTGATGCCTGCTGCTACACATGGCCCATAGCAGGGGACATGACACGCCTGCCTGCATGGAGGGCAGCTGCTCTCTCACCAGCATCCCTGGGCCTTAGATCTCCTTCCTCTTCTCCATGCTTGCGATGTTGCTTGCTGTAACTGATTCAAGATCATTTTAGTCAAAGGATCAGAGGCCTTTTTCTCTGTATTTCCATCTGGAAGGACTAGTACTCTGAGGGGAGGTCGTTTCATTTTGGTATAATAGGGTACAGCCATAACATTTTAATACAGTAGGCTCTGTGCATTTGGGTATGCCTGCAGGGAGAGATGAAGGCAAAGAGGATGCCCAAGTGACATCTGTGAAGTAATAGCTTATCCCTCCCTTCTGTACAGACGTGTGGAACTAAGGCATCCTCTATTCCACACACCACCACCCCCTTCTCTTCATCAGTCTGGTGCTGTTATTTCCAAAGACTTTATATTGTTTTACTAGCTATTAAGTGCTTCCTATTAAGACAGTGGACTTTAAAAGCACTTATTCTGGTTTTCTAAGGGTTTGCAGAGGAAATATTTGGAACAGATTGTAGGTCTGGGACAGGCAGAGTAAAAGGCTGCTGAGAAAGCATACCAGTAACCGTAGCTATCAAAATTGCCTCTATTTTCCAAAGTAAACTTAAGGAAAAAATCTTTTTTAAGAAGGTATTTGCTTAAAACTAGTTGTTGCTTTAAATGTTGCAGGTAATAGATGAGCATTATTTTCATTAGGACACAGGGCTGGTTCCTCTGTGGTGAAATGATTAATTGTTATTTATGCAAACAGTCAAAAAGACAGGCTGTATCAAAGATGTGCATAATGGCTCTTTTTTTCATTTAGTTCAACTGCTGCACTCGCCATACACAAGCAAGATCTAATTCATAAATCAGGTGGTGGTGTTATCCTGGGCTTGCCAGCCCAAGCAGTTGCAATTGCAATTTTAAAAGTGCATTTTTACCATGTTGCTATCTGGTTTATTTTTAATGTAATAAAATTTGACTTTTTACTGTCATAATGATTACAACCTGGAGAGTAGCAGCATATTACCTGGTTTATTCTAACTCACACGGTTTTCCTTGTCTGCTGTGTTTATGCAGCCACTTTGGACTAAGGATGGGCTAAAAGTGCCCTATCTGCATGAAAGGATTCTACTTAAAAAACGTATTTATCAGGCACCTGAGAGATGTACTGTCCTGAGGTAAAAGGCAACTAACAGAGAGGCAATCGTGTGAAGGAATGAAGACCAGATACCTGTCTTCAAATTTGGTGCTGTGACTCAACAGGAAAAGATGTCTCTGCTGAGATATTTCAGTGTAAACAGTCATTTATAGGATTAAAATAAAAAAATTATTTTAAGTTTTGAAAATACAACATATAGGCAAAGAAGCCAAAATTTACGAAATGGTATTCATGCTTAAACTCGGTCCTATTTACCTTTTATTAGTAGTGTAAGACTGTGGAATGTGACAGGTGATTAGGAGGTAGGCAGCATCAGAAAGACCTTTTAAATAGTAACTTCAAACACAGCCTTTTTTTCTCTTTGGTTATCAGTTTATTTAGGTGTGTTATAAATAGCAAAGATAGATTGTTCGATACTTTCAATAGGAAAGAGCAGGGGCAGGACAGGGAAGTAATAAGTTATGAGATACTAATCATATTTTCATCAACAGAAAATGACTCACAATTCATAAAAGCTTTCTTTATACTAGAATACATTGTTTAGACTTTTGTTTAAAAATTAAACAGAACATCTAACTTTTCAGCAGCTGCAACTTCCTGGCCTGATTTCCAAAGGACATTCTATAAATAAAACATATATTTTAAAGCTTGAATTCTCTGTAGAAGAGCCTATAGGCAGCATCAGTGGGATATTGTTTTTCAGCACAGCCTTATTAATTTGCCAACTGAACAATGCTTTTGCAAGGAAAGGAATGAGTAAGAAGTGTGTTTTGAATTGGCAAGTCAGAATAAGGCACCTTACAAAAACAAACGTGAAAAAGAAAAGATCTCTGCAACAACCAAAGCAAAATTTATGCCAAGACTGCTGTTCTGAATAGCAGTGTATAGCAACATGGCAAGATTTCAGTCAATTCACCACCTGTGAGTAATCTTCTAAATAAAGGTATAAATTTCACAGTAAATCCTTCTGCAAGGCTTTCAAAACCCTGCATGTTAACAAGAAAATATAGAGTGCACAATTCAATATGATCTATGAGGGAAAAGGAATGGCAGAAGATAATCCCTCTGTTGCTTTCTTGTCACACAGGCTACTGGCACATACTTGCATAAATTACTCAGTTTCTTTTCTGGTGCCTTTGCTGAGATGCCATACGATCCCGTAACACAGAGTGCATTACAGGCAATGAAGGATAGGCCTTAACTAGACACTAGAAAAAAGGAAAGTCCTTTTTGAAAACGTTTTTCACCCTTTATTATTAAATTCTGCTGTCAGAGGTGGTGATTCACAGTATCTCAGGAGCAACTGAGCCACCTTAGAGCCAATAGAGGCAGAAGGGAGACAAATCAGGCAGTGCTTATTGGTAGGCTGTTATAGCATAGGCACAGAAGGCCACACCACAGTGGTATTTCTCTATTTATGACATGTGTATGGATATATATTTTGTTTATTATTTGCTTGTTTTAATTGGATATACTTAGCCAGAACAATGTATGAAGGTGCACAAGTCCATGAGACTTGATGAGATGTACCCATGGATCCTGAGGGAACAGGGGCATGAAATGGCTAAGCCACTGTCCATCATATTTGAGAAGTCATGGCAGTTTGGTGAAGTTCCCACTGACTGCAAAAGGGATAATATAATCCTCATTTTTAAAAAGGGAAATAAGGAAGATCAGGAAACTACAGGCCAGTCAGTCTCACCTTGGTTTCCAGCAAGATCATGGAGCAGATCCTCCTGGAAACTATGCTAAGACATGCAAAATAAGGACTTGATTGGTGACAGCCAACATGGCCTCTGTAAGGGCAAGTTGTGCCTGAAAAATCTGGTGGCCTTCTATGATGGGGTTACAGCACTGACAGATCAGGGAAGAGCGACTGACTTCACCTACCTGGACTTGTGCAACACATTTGACCCTGTCCTGCATGACTTCATTGTCTCTAAATCGGAGTCATGGATTTAATGGGTGGACCACTCAGTGGATAAGGAATTGGCTGGATGGTTGCACTCAAAGAGTTGTGGTCAATGGTTCAATGTCCAAGTGAAGACTGGTGATGAGTAGAGCTCCTCAGGGGTCTGTACTGGGACTGGCATTGTTCAACATCTTAGTAAGGAGCATGGACAGTGGGATCGAGTGCACCCTCAACAAGTTTGCCAATGATACCAAGCTGCATGGTGTGGTCAACACTGGAGGGAAGGGATGCCATCCAGAGGGACCTTGACAGGCTAAAGAGGTGGGCCTGTGTGAACCTCATGAAGTTCAACAAGGCCACTTGCAAGGTCCTGCATATGCGTCAGGGCAATCCCAAGCACAAATACAGGCTGGGCAGAGAATGGCCCAACGATGTCGCATGCAGCCCAGAAAGCCAACCGAATCTTGGGTTATATCAAAAGAAGCATGACCAGCAGGTCGAGGGAGGTGATTCTCCCCCTTTATTCCGCTCTCGTGAGACCTCACCTGAAGTACTGCATTCAGTTCTGGGGCCCCCAACAAAAAAAACCCAAACAAATGTAGATTTGTTGGAGTAAGTCTAGAAGGCGGCCATATTATCAGAGGGCTGGAGCACCTCTGCTATGAAGACAGGCTGAGAGAGTTGGGGTTGTTCAGCCTAGAGAAGAGAAGGTTTCAGGGACACCTTATAGCACCTTCCAGTGCCTAAAGAGGCCTACAAGAAATCTGGAGAGGGACTTTTTACAGGGGCACACAGCCACAGGACAAGGGGTGATGGCTTTAAGCTGACAGAGGGTATATTTAGATTAGATATTAGGAAGAAATCCTTTACTGTGAAGGTGGTAAGATACTGGAACAGGTCTGTTACCCAAAGAAGCTGTGAATGTCCCATCCCTGGAAGTGTTCACGGTCAAGTTGGGTGGAGCTTCGAATAATCTGGTCTAGTGGAAGGTGTCCCTGCCCATGTCAAGGGGCTTGGAACTTGATGATCTTTAAGGTCTGTTCCAACCCAAATTGTTCTATGATTCTGTGAGATCTGGTCTCCTAACTTTAGTAAAGGCTATATCTGTAACATTTAATAAACAAGTACAACTCCCTGGCCAAGTGGCACAACACAGTGTGGCTTGTGTCTGTGCACTTAAGCTCTCATCCTTCCTCACACCCTTTGCCTCCCCTAACTAAGGTGGCTACATCCAGGCTGCTAACCATGAGTGGTGCCTCACATGAGCTATCCCCTACCCCCCGAACTGAGGCCAAGCACTGACTGGGAGAGTAAGCCTTCGAGTGAGCCATAATTGTGCCAGGAAAGATGCCAAAGGCGAGGAGGTATAGATGATTGTGGCCCAGTGCTCAGTCTGTGTCCTGGCCTAGTTCTGTTTACTGGAATAGACAGAGCACATAGCCAAAGGGGTCAGGATGAGAGCATGGCACTGAATGTTTTTAGCACACCAGGGACATTTGCCCTGCTGCCCCTGGCAATGTTTTCTCATGCACCATTTCTGTGTATATGCTTGTTCCCTTCCTGTCCTTGCCTTCCCCTGCCTGCACCCCACCTTTTCATGCACATCTCAAAGAGACTGTCCAAGCAAAAAGCTTGCAATTATACTTTGTCCTGATTGCGTCCTCTAATGATTGGAAATGTTTCTTGAATTTTAATATGCACAGCCATGTGAAGGCCAGGCACATCTGGTGTGGCAGCCCCAGTCACAGACTTGGAATGAAGTACTCTACCACCCTTTAAAAAAATAATGTTCCCAGGAATGTACAGGACTGCAGGAAGCTGCCCGCTGCCCTGCCAAGGAGCCTGTAATAGTGTGTGCACTCCTGTGAACTTCTGCAGAAGTCACATAGTTTAATTTTTGACTTGGTTTGATTCCAAAGGAATACAGACCTCTAACCCAGGCCACCCTGTATTACACACCAGTGGACTTTCCCACTGATGGGCAGTGTATGCCTCTGGGGTACAAACACAAGCTGTGGGCAACAGCAGAGAACCTCGTTAGAGTGGAATAATTATCACAAGTAATAATAGTGGGACTGAGTATTTTCTCATGTTAATGTGGCAGCAGTGTGGGTAGTAATGCCATCACAGAAAAGGCAGTGGTAGAAAGGATGGATTTGCTAGATGGCTGACTAAGGTGAATTCTCTCCATTTTATGTGGGTGAGTTCATAAACTGAATAAAACGCTCCCGCAGTGATCTATGAGTTCGTGCCCTGCTGCCTTCCACCAACACAAGAGCTCCCTAGTGCCCAAAGCTTCTCTAAAAATGCCCTATAGTATCTAAAATCACTGAAGTGTTTGAAAAATTTCCTAACTTCATCTGTCTGTGATGGTGGAAACCTGGTGGAGTGGTAAGAATTGCTTTCAGGATGTTCTGGGTCAGACCTTAAAAGCTGAGAGCCACAGCTTGATTTGGGCTAGCCATCCTATGGGTACAGAATGTTAAGACATGCAACCCACGAGCATCATTTAGAACTGTCAGTAAAGGGATGTGTGTGCTTGGAGGTTATTTTAATCCTTATTACTGTTTACAGAGCAATTAACCAAAGAAAAGCTGTCTTCTCTAGGGAACGCTGCAATGAGTTCTCTTCAACAGTTAAAATCTAGAGCAGGGACCTAGAAAACAAACACAGAAACATGGACATAAAACTGTGCAAAGGGGAGGAGGCATGCAGTTTCATAAACTCCAACACGAGAGCTGATCCTGCTCACACTGAGATCAAGGGCAAACTGTCTACTGGCTTTGAACCAAGAACTAGTTCAAAATTAAGATAATAGGAATATTTCCTTTTTATTTGCCTCTTTTTTTTTTTTTTTTCCTAAAATGTTTATTATTTTGCTCGTTTGAAAGTCTATTACCTCCATTCTAAGAAGTGTTTTTTTTTTTCCAGGATCAGAGATAGCTTACATTCTTCAAGTGCAATTAATTTCCAATAAAATGCTCTATGTTCCATATCAACAGTTAAGATTTCTAGATTGTAAACCTGACAGGTTTAACAGATTTATTCTTGTTTTCTATTAGCACGAAGCTAAGATTTTGAAGTTAATATTTAGCGTGCTGTGGAGACTGAGCCACTCTTTCTGTGCCTATGAATTTGCTCTGTGGTGAAACTAAACTGCCAAAATAAACCAGGAAAAGCAACTCTTTCCTGAAGTCGCTGAGGTTTGAACAATTATAGTTTTAACATTCAATGCCACAAAGCAAAAAGATGTAAAATATAAAATCTATTAATAACCGAAAAAGCAAAAAATTAATAAGAAAATATCCTGTGATTAAATATTTACTGGAGAACAAGTGGCTACCTTTGAAAATAGAGGTATATGAGAACTGTACAGAAAAAGCTAGGCTAGTGCAAATTGTCATTAATTCCTTTATGACACCATGGACGTGAACAGCCACGGACTTGAGAAATGTCATAGGCTGGAGCTCTGGGTTACTGTAGCTCCCAAGATCCTTACCCGAGTTGTGGGCAGAGAAGAAGGGATTGCAAACCTGCTATTTCCTGGTATTGCTGGAGAGCAGATGGAAGTCTCCCATCAGTATATTACTGTAACACCATATCACAGTATGAAAATGATTGTGATCATGCCTTACGTAAGCTCTTGATCTGTGCTGGACTATGGGAAGACTGGGGCAGAAAGGCCACCTGTGTGTTGACCAGGGACAAATGAAATCCTTTTTACTTGCCTGATCAGAAGCTCTGGTTGTACCTATTGGGGTGTTAGCTAAGCCTCCCCCAAATATGCAAACAAACCAACCCCCTTGTTGTTCAGTTCCTGGGTTTAAGCATTTTAAGTATTTGCAGTGAGCTGTGTTTGGATTCTTAATGGATAAACAATCTATTTTTTTATGTAAAGCGTATGTCTATAAAACAAACACAGAATCTGATTCATTTTTCCAGTGTAAGGAAAAATCACACTCAGTGCTTTTATTTTTTTTTTAATAAAACCAAACAAATAAACCTATAACTACAAATACATTTGTAGGTTTGTCAACAGGAACAGCATGTGTTTTGATCCAGTGTATGAATTCAATGTGAACAAACTAGCCATTTCTAGTTGTCTTAACACTTGGGCCAACTGGCTACCTATATGTGCAATGTGCCATATTTCCTACCTAACCCCCATCACTTAAATGCCTGTTGATATGGGAAGAACTTTAAGTAATTTTGAAAACTGTTTTAGTGAAGCCTGGCTCACAGAGATATTCCTTCAATTTTTCTAACATTTAAAATATAAATGAGTGATTGTCTAATATCTGGAACACATCACAAAGCTTTTTAAGAAAGAACTTGATATTAACTTTAAGGTTAATTCAGTGCACTTAATTCTACCTCCCCAAGCATAACTAGAGAGATGGAAAAGAAATGATAATGTAAATGGACACGAATTAAGGAATTAAAATTACTTTGCCAGAAAATTCCATAGCCAAAATGACATTTGTTTATGGAAATAATTTGGTAGGGAGCTTAAAAATAGGAAGGTAGATTCAAATGGTTTCATATTTGGATCCCAAGATTGCTGCTTGGTTTCATGTCTAACATTGGAGCGGGCAGGCACATACCATGCTCAACATGAGGGCTACAGCAGGACCACCTTGGATGTGCACCAGTTATGACTTAAATCTTTATTTGCCTAAATGAAAGAATGAATCTTGTTTACTGACAATTGGCTAAGCTAGATAAGGCAAACAAGAATATATTTATCTACTAAGAACAGATAGTTGGGGTTTTTTTTCTTATGCTTTGAGGTGAATCTATAAGCAAAACATGATTTTTATTTGCCAGAAATTATATAGCATGGTTTTGTATTCATCTCAGCAGAGTGCATTTGATTCGGTTCAACACTGCCATAAGTTGACAGTGCAGATCTCTGGTCTGAAGTCAGTGTTTACTGCAGATGTATCTCAGGACTCTTACAGACCTGCAAAAATGGAGCTGCTGAGGGACCTTACAAAGGAATATATTTGTGTTCCTGGTGGAATAAGCTGTAACTTTAGGTGTATCAGATTACTTGACGTGCTTCATAGGTCAACTCACGGAGTAACCTCAGCTAAAGCCTCCCAGCAGTGATTCTCCATTTCTTTCTCTTCCACCAACTGGGTGGGGGTGCGGAATGAAAAAAAGAAGAAAATTCTGGCAACTGCAGTCTTTTATTCAGAGGAGGTTCTGGTTGACTTGTAGCAAATAGTTCATCGTCCTTTCGGTTTCTGCTTTGTTTTTCTCATATTCATAGATTTTACATATTCCAGAAGTTTTACTACTTTGGTAGTTAAGCTATGGATTATTCATCAGTTTTATTAGTTTTAATGTGTTTTCTTTGCCCTCGATTTAATGTGTATACTAAAGTGGGTTTACTGCAATATGTGAGCATGCATGAGAATTATAATTATTTTTTAAGTACAGGCAGCTATGCTTTTGTTAAGAATTTCTGATTCTGACAACTGCACCTAAAATGCTGAGTAGCAAAATCTCAGTGTTCACTTTGCATGGCACCTGGAGGCACTATCTGCTTTGGGTATCAGCTGGGAAGTTTAAGACACAAGATTCATTTCATTCCTAGGAGTTATTATTAACTCATCCTTTGTGTAACAGAGATTAGTGTTTTGAATGACTTTGAAAATATTAAATACAGATATATTAAAAAGTTAACAGACAATTTTGTACTCTTATAGAACTATTAAATATATCGGTGAAGGTGCTAAAAACATCTTAGCATTGTGTGCAACATTTACTTAGAGCAGAGCCACAGGGAAATTACTTTATTTCATCTTTTTCTTTCATACAAACTGGCAACAGCTTTAAAACAGCTCTTTCACGTCAGCTCTGTACATAATTGTTCTGTTTTGGCTGGCTAGTGTTATTTGCTGAAATACCACTTCTTATCTTCCATCTCTCTGTTGGCTGTTGTCCACTTTTCAGCTACTCCTCTGCATCTTCTGACTTGTTGGACTTCTTTGGGAAGTGATTTATAGTGCTTTAGATTGTCTTTGTACGCCGCCTGCTTTTGTTAATATTTAATTTTTCTTAGTAGTATGTCCCAGTATTGTATTAATAAGGAGTATTCAGACGTTTTGTGAATAACTATGAAGGTGGCTCTCAGTGTGTTGCAACTATGTGGCAGTGTTGAAGGAGTAAGGTTATTTAGTTTGGAGCCATAGTTTTTAAGACATTAATTACTTAAGATTTTTTTTCTGACATGACAGAAAAGTTTCCATGCTTGCATTTCAAACTGGATGCCTTACTGTTCTCATTTGCACCATTCTATAATTTGGTGACACTAAGAACAAGAAATGTCTCATTGTTTCTTTTGCAGGAAAAAGTATAGAAAGATGTCTTCTCATGAGGAATGACAGAGGACAGTAAGAGATTGTTGTAATTTTTCTTCTTAAAAAAAAAAAAAAAAGCTGTTTTTAATAAGAACCTGGAATTACTTGTGTGTAATCCATCAAGGCTTTTATGATCTTCAAAACAGGGAATGCTTTTTGTTCTAGCTGAAGTCACATACCAGAATGATGAGCATCAGAAACCCTAGAGAGACAGAAAGACAGATGTCCTATAAGGTTAAATTCTTTTCTTCTCCACGTTGACTTTTTCTGTAGAACATACCATGATGTAGCATTAGCTCTAACTCTCACTTTTAAGAGTAAAACAAAATCATCATTTTGGGCCATATTCTTATTGGCCCTTGTTTTAATTTCTGGTTTTACATGTGTTGTAAAGCTCAACAAGAAGATTTCTGTTATGAGACCTAAGTACAACTTTATCATGCAGTATTAAAAACCATGATGACGGTTATTTGGTTAGCCACCAATTTCCTTTCTCATGCTCTCAGTCTCAGAATACTGAACTATCATCTGGCATTCTCAGACATGCTAACTAATTGCCCTGCAGTAGACAAATAAAAAGCACATTTTACAAGTAATGTGTGGGACGTACCAACTAATGTCAATTCATATGTTGCCTGGATACAGCCTTTATTTGTGTTTAGGATTATTTAATTAACTTCTTAATTGTAAAGTACAGACAGTTGAAGCATACAGTCCAAAGTCCAGTCAATGGAAAAACTCAATAGGCTGAAATGGACTTTGGTTCAGACACCTACTGCTGCAGTCATCAACTATATTGTAGTTGGAACATAGAAGATGAAAATTAAAAGGGTCTTAGATGAAGCTGAAGGTGGCTCTGTGGAGGGAGAGGGTGTCATTAGGCATACCAGATTAAGAAAAATGCTTTTGTAGAGAGTATTGTTCAACATGTGTCATATAGAAGAGTAAAACAGCATTGAACAGCTGCTCAAGTGAACACTGTTAATCTTGTGTTCAGTGGACTAAGCATGAAGGTCCTGTGGAAGAACTATATGTGGTAACGTATCGGCCTTTCTTATGGTTTTGGGATGCAAATTTCAGAAAATAATAAATGTTTGATATCAGCATATACTGCTTAGTGTTCAAGGAAGAGACAGAAGGAAGTACAAAGCTCCTTCTGAATCATAGCTCCCCCCTCTCGTAAACTTCTAGAAACACATAGTGTAGAAATATATCTGATGTCTGAGTTATTTGAGGAAGATGGCTGGGGCTGGGGCCTCTACGCTTAGAGATGTTGATCTGGAAAGAAGAGAACACTTCATTCATTTGCCCTCAAGCTATGGTGAATTTCCATCCAAAAGGAGAAGGTGAAATAGAAAAACATAGCAAAATTGTCAGATATATGGAATTCATACACCAGCTGAAACATGAGCGTACCATCAAGCTTGCAAACTTGTGCAAGATGAGATGGGGCCATCAGTTTGGGTTTTTTCCAAACTCAGAGGTAAAAGAAGTTCACAAAATCTTAAATATATGCTGTCTACTCTAATATCCTCTCACGCAGGTTTAGGGTAGGTGAAAACACCGTAATAGTAGTGTATCTTTTACTATGATTGTGTCTGCCATACCTGGTTTGTGGTGAAATGAGAGGGGCTAGTGTAAAACTATAGTGTTGTCATGAATAATAGGAAAGGACCAAAAAAAAAAAAAAAAGTCATTGATAAAATGAACAGTGAACTGATGACCCAGTTCAAGAATAGGGTGAAAAAATATTTTAGTAGAGATGAAAGAATCTAAAGGATGGCTTTCCACACACAATGATGTGGAAATAGCTGTCCAAACTATATTGTCATTTACAAAGCACTGCTGCCACTTAGCCATACCTCAGTGTGTCTAAGAAGCTAGGTCTTTTTAATTCTTTTTCTCTGCACATACTCAATGTTACATGAGACCAAGCACCTTGCAGATCATGTATAGCTTAACTGAGATATCATATGGTAATTCATGGTATTACCTGACTAGATTTGCTTCATTTGCCCAGGAAAAATAAGAGGAAGGGGGGTGTAAATATTAAATGAAAGAATCCACGTACTGCCTACTGCTTTGAAAACTTGGAATCAAATATGATCCCATGAGTTATGATGTGCAGAAGTGTTGGGTGGTAAAATTCCCACCATATTACTCTGTGGAAAGGAGAGAGATGGCAATGGGCACTGAACCCACGCAAAAGCACTAAATGGTAATGAAGGCCTGCTGGAGGTGATGGAGAAGATGCAGAGATGAGGGCTAGGAACCAGTGGGTACAGGGCTGGTGGCCTCTCTTCCCTGGGACTGGAGGCAGAGGCAACCCAGAGCAATGCGAGCTTTTCCTGCTCTTCACTGGAGGCATGACTGATGGCTTGCTGCCTTCTGTGCTAATCCCTGTAGATGCAGAGGCTTTCTCCTTGCTCAGTCTATTTGAACCTGCAGCATGAATTAGAGCAGTGGGAAGTTTATACGTGGCATGGAGACATGAGTTGCCTTGTCTGAAAAAGAGCCATCCGATGGGATGTAAGTCACCATATTTATTTTCCTTTTTTTTTTTTCTTTTTACAGAAGTAATTGTTTACTGATTATGAATAGTTTCAGACTTGCTTAAACAAAAGCTGTAAACTTAAACTAGTTGCTTTATTAGCAAAGGTTTGCATTTGTTGTACTGAACAGAATTGTCTACTGCCCTAATCTGTCTGGAATGGCAAATAAGATAAAATATGCACAGTTAAAAATTAAATGATAAAACATCTTTTTCAGCAGTTGAAGTTAGCTAGATCTAGATGTGCATACATATACAGGTAGGCTGAACACCACCTCTTTTTACACTGCTCCAGAATTTTGCTGTCACACTGAATCTCTTGTTGCAAAAGTGGGGCTCAACTACTTTGCAGTAGTATGTGGTGGGTTCGATTCACAACCTAACAGAGTTAAGGTTTTTGATGCACCACAACTTAATAAGAAAAAAAATCCTCAGGATGTTTATTTGAGTGTTATTTACCAGACGTTGTTTATACCAGTACCAAATTCATCTAATCCATTGGAGGTTTTGAGATTATGTGTAGTTGAAATACTGAAGACTATAGTCTTTCAGAAGTACAATCTGCCCCTAACCCAGCAAAAGCTGTAAAAACGGACTTTTATGGTAGTCACCTTACAGTCCTTCAGGAAAGCTGATCCAACTTTTACAACATATATTTTATTTTTTTTTTCTCTCCAGATGATTTTTCAGAAGCCAGGAGTTTCTCTAAAATCTCTTTCTTGCCTCATTATTTCCTGGCAATTCTGATCCGGTTCTTTGTTTTCTATTCCAGGAGTCTGGAATGCCACAATATTTCTCATTGAATTTTTGAGGAAGAGCTGTCTGGCTGTCATGTAAAAGTTTTAGCGTCCTGTTCCAAAAATTCAAAATAACTTTATTTAATATTTTATGTTTCACTTAAAACAATATGTCTACTGTTTTTGTAACAGTGATGGTATGGAGATTTAAGGGAAGTAAAGTGTGTAAGGATATATTGCCTCCCCTTCTACAATTTACTTCTCTTAGAAGAAAAATGAAAAGAAAAGAAAAGAAAACTGCTTCACACAATGCTGCCTTGTGCAGTTATCCCACGGTAACTGAAGAATATATTTTTAATAAAATATTTTAGAAGATTGCCAAGTCATTCCTGAAAGCCAGCTCCTGTCAGAAATCCTCTTTTCATCTGTTTGTTGCCCTTCTTTTGCCCTTCTGAGCTCACTGGGACAATGAATAACTTTTTTTTTTCTCTCAATTCTGTGTGAGTTGTGTTTAGCATACTGTAAGTATCAACATCAGGACACAGGAAAACATGCCACATAAACCTGGAGGCCAGGAGTCCAACACACTTGTTTGCATGTGAAAAAGCATGTCCCTAAACCCTCTTTCCATCATCTAGTGTTCCAAGCATTTATGGTCATCAGATTGCTGACCTGTGACAGACTTCTTACTGTAACAGCCTAAGTGTTCAGGCATGGCACTCAACATTCACTAAATATCTAGATGGAATCAGCAAAACTGGTCTTGTTCACCATCAAATAAAATACAGTCCTGAATCAAATGTGTTTTAGCATGCTAGCTATTTTGCTGAAAAAAAAAATCTGCACTTTTTTGTTATGGATTGACCCAGTGGAAGAGGTGTTAACATGTCTTTGCTATGAAGGAAGTTTACAATATGAAAGGGCTTCAAAAGGATAGCTTTTAAGCTGCTTTTCCTCTGGGCTTTGGCCTTGAAACTCAAATAATAAGATAGTGGAAAGAATAATGCTGTAACTTGAAAAAAATGTCTAAGAAATGCACTGTCTTAAAAAAAACACCCAAAACCAAAAAAAAACCACCACCAAATTCTGCCTCTCACACTCTCCCCTTCACAAAAAGCCCTCTGGACAAATCAAAAAGAAAATACTTTCCTCTGCCCATTTCAGGCTATAAGCTAGACAACCCTTTTGCTTTTTATTTTGGTTAGCAGCTTGGACTCCTTTACTCCAAGACTAACCTGAAAAAATATTATTCTTTAGATCATTTCAAGAGAACAAATTCCAAAACAAGCAAAAAAACAATAGACAATAATTTTTTTCTCAGGGGAAAAAATAGGTAATTAATTATCCTTTTAAAATGGATAGGTAATATTTTACAGCCATTTTTTTCATGGATAAAAGTACAATTTATATAGACTTTTAAGCCAGGAAGGAAAGAAGAAACCCATACACAGTAGTTTTGAACTAGCTTCAGCCCTACTGTGCTGTGTACACAGTGTAATAATATCCTTAGCAAAACAAGGAATCGTTTATACAACCCCATGCTGCATAGGAACCCTGTAAATACTGGACTTTTACATAATGTAGAAGTGTCACGCTTTATAGAGGTATTACATACTTTTTCTACCAGGAATGAAGTTTTGTGGTTAGTAAAAATATTCATCTATAGACCTGTTGCTGGTGTTGAGCAATACTGAATTTTAGAATACTTGTTTAAGTTCAGACCCTTGTGTATATCCTGCTAAGCAAAATGTACAGAGTGATGGTAGTACTTCCAAGTGTGTTGAACCTTTCCAATTCCTTGTGATGATCCCCTGATATAGACACAGCAAACACCTGCTGATTTCATGCTTTCTTTGAAAGGGAAGGGAAATAAAAGGCCCCATTGCATACCCATAAGAGCTCTCACAATCTGATTAAACTTTGGCAGTGATGTAGATCTTCCCTGTTAGCTCCAAGACTCAGCTCATACTGTCTCTCTGAAGAGGACAGAAAGATGTCTTTCCTGAATTCCTGGGGAGAGTGAAGTTGCCTGCACATGCTGCAACTTTTGCAAGGTAATCCAGCCTGGGACTAGATACGCCTAAGCTTCTTCCATGTGATGACTATTTATAAGGTTTTGTGTCACTTGTTATATTTTGAGAGCTTCTTCGGGGACCTCCACTTTTGTTAAATACAACAGGGGAAAAAGAACTCTGCGAGGAAAAAAAGTTTTGCTAATCAACCTCAGTGGTCACAGCATATGCCATGGATGGCAAAGAACAAGTTCAGGACTTTGCCAGCTATCTTGGATCTGCAGATCTCTTATCATTTTTGAGCATGAGCTGTCTGTGACTAAGACTTCCTCAGGAACACTTATGCTCTTTGCTTATCTGTTATATTGTCCCTTAAAAACCTAACTGGAAACCAAAGATTTGCAGCCCTGGTACAAGGCATAGTTGTCTCCAAGGGAATATACCTAAGCAGCTGGAAGGCTGAGGAGGATTGGATCCACTTGTTTGGGAATTTAAGGTACATGCACCACAGGATCCACCTGTTGCAAAAGGTGTCAGATATGAGGTCTCCATAACAACGATGTATTTGGAGGCATATTTACTTGGACACATGTAAGCAGTCACACATCCTTTTTAATGACAGTTTGAGCTATCCAGACAAAAGCTGGTTCAGGAAGCATCTAGTTAAGCTGCTGCATTACTGTGTAGGCCAGAATACTCATTAGCTAGTACCCATGATTGTGTTAACATCGCTGTTTTACTTATGCACAGGGTTGGCTTGCCTCCAGCAGGTGCAAACAGTCCGGGCAACACATATACGAACGTCTCACACTAACAAGAATGATTGGCCTGCAGGAGAGAGAAATGGAAAGCCTGTTAAGTCCATGAACATAAGGCACAGATAGTCAGCATCTTTGAAAAGCCTGGTATTTTATTCAGGTTTCTTACCATGCATCTAGATGCCTCATTTTGAGCTTCCTATCCCTGATTATGTTGCCCCCATTTCTCACTTCAATATCGTGACTTTTCCCACTGTTTTTCCTAGGCAGATCTTTCTGTTTATTTCTTAAAAAATTGAATGTTTTGCCTGATACTTAATCCAAAACAACTGTACTATTGCAGTAGAAGAAGAGAGCATTACTGTTCCCAGGGGAACATTTTCTTCCCATGATTGTAACAAGAGTAAAAAATCAATATAAGTTTTGTCTTTTTAATTTGACACATTTTACATTACGCTTTCCTATCTAACACCCTGCCTCATACGACTCCTCTGTCTTTGCCTTCCTGCTTGCAGTGATCTACCTCCTGCAAATTATTGCCATTTGAAGTCTTCCCTATCCTGACACTATGAGCGAGATCACATGAAGTGTGAACATGACAGAAAGATCATGCAATCTCAGTGTAATGTGTTGCAAAGTAAGAATTCTCTGCTAGGTAGCTCAGCTGTGTTTTTTAAAACATAAAAAAACCAGAGTTTTAACATAAAGCTGAAGAAGACCAGCCCAATTCAAATTGATTTTCATTGTGATACTTTTTGGAGGCTTTTTGGCCCCATCTTCAGGAAGAAAATGTGTGATGAATCCAACTAATTAGAGATGTAGGGCACTTTCAAACAGTGCATTAGGAACCGAACACAGAAATGATGGTTTTTAACTCATCCATGAGATATTTGGGACCCAGGGAGGCAGGGCTATCTACTCTGTGCTTATGCCACACTATTGCCTTAGTAAACATAAATAAGGAGAGATTCTGGCCTTCGAGTCTGGTTCTTTAGTGTGTTGGTGCCCCCTTAGAAATGCCAAGTGTCATCCAGTTCCCAGAGAGCCTGACAGATTTTCAAGACACAGTAGTGTTTGATCTCCAGAGTGTTTACATCCACGTGTGACAGACTGTGTCTATATGAATGTTTGGTTTCCACCCAGCATCTTACAGCATGACAGATCAGGGCAAGTACTGATAAAATCTGGGACTGATGTTATTTTTTCAGGACTGGAATGTTAATCTAAGTATGTATTCAACAGTAGACTAAGATAATCAAGTCAGTAAGTGATAGGTTCATTATAGCCCTCACCTGCAGTACTATTTTGAGAATTACTTAGTTTTCCCTTTTCATTTTTTCAACTGCTGAATGAGAACAATATCTTTTCAGTGTAAAATGCTTTGATAGCTTCCAAATGGGATTTCTGTAAGTACACTGTGCATTTATTAGAACACTGGACTTTGGATTTCACTCCGGGAAGAGTGCAATAATTATGTGATGCAGACCAAAATTCAGTAATGCTAATTGGAGCTCAATCTATTAAATCTGAGAGGTGTCTTGGGACTTTGCTCCTATAGGTTTGAGCTGGCCTAGAGATAACACAATAAATCTGTTGTGCCCTTCAAGTACTATGTTGAACATCATGTGCTCTTGATAATTTTAACTGTGTGTAAGTGGAGATAGACATTGTTACTTGCTGAAAAAGAATGGGATGAAAAATCTGCTTATTCTCTGTGTTGGATGTGCCTATGTTCATTTCTGTCCTTAGCTTTTTAAGCCACATGGAAAATCTGCCCTCAGCTATGGGACTAAGGACAAAGTGGATCCTTGTAGGATTGCTGCAGTTTTTAAAAGATGCTGACAAGGGTGTTTCAGTAAGTAAAGAGATAACACTACTTTGCTGTCTGCCATTTAGCAGAGGGTGGTTGTACTTGATAGCTCAAGAAGACCTGGAGACCTGGAAAAGTCTCTCCAACAGTGTCTAGGAAACGTTCAGAAGGACCAAGAAAGGTGACCAGAAATTTTTGGTATCCTATCCCTTTGCAGTGAGATAAGAAGGGGAGTGTGGGCAACCATTCAGCCAACAGCATGAACAAGCTTGAATGTCAGTTTCCCACTGGCACAGAATGAAGAGGAAATATTCACTGACTCCTGCAGCCTCAGGGCTCAAGGCACAGCAACCAGAGCATTGTTTCTGAGTGAGGATCTTGCAATCATCAACTAAAATGTCCAGTCTGAACACTCAGATGCTCTGACAAAACTCAGATCCTAAATACGTGTCTCAGGTCTGTTTCTGAAACAGTATTGACCTGCCTAAGAAACTGTGCCTAGATTTTTCTGCTTTGCTGTTTTCCTACATTGTGGACAGAAGTGCAAAGCTTCCACTAATAAGATCTTCATTAGCAAGCTGACATCCCAGAGCTGGAAGACATGGGAAGGAATTACAATAGTCCTGAGGAAGGAAACTGACCCAGTTCCAGAAGACAGTGATGCAGAGACAGAGAATTTGGTTTCATCAAACAAGATGGTAATTCTCTGGCAGAAATTTTTCCAGACTTTGGAGGTCAATCCAGTTAATTTTTATTTTTAAACCTAAAAATTTTGTTTAGAACTAACATAATAGAAATCCTATGGCCAGAGTAGTTTTGGACTAGATATTATGGGAAGTATTCACTTTTGAGCTCATATTCTTAGTCTTTTTATAGTAAACAGAGAAGGAGAGAGGAAGGCACTTAGCATTCGGACTGCCTCATTTGGTCCATTTGAGATACTTATTTAAGGATTCAGTGAATCACACCTTAGAAATGCTCTCCATTGAAAAGTCCAGGTGAGTGTCTCATATATAGACATATATACTTGTACAGATGTACCACACTGCAGACTGCGATTGATACAGATTTTCTGTAGTATTTTTCCATAATTAAGCCTTTTGGACAGAACTTTCTCTCTCTGCCCCTCTCTCTCAGCTACAGAGTTTTTTTCTGAATGTTGACTATCAAATAGAACATTGCCTATAAAATCACTGGGAAAGAAAAGGAAATTGAGATCTATTTGAACAGCTCTCTAAAAATCAAATTAAAATTGTGTCTTTACATAATTTGTTGCTTTAATGGATATTCTAAAAAGGGAATGTTTCTTGTTTACTTTAAGCAAGTTGCTTTCAACAGAGATTGTTCTACAACTCTATTAGCAAGAAACAAGGCAACAGAGAGTTTAGAAAGTGTGTAACACAGGATGTTGTGTGTGTTCCACATCTATGTTGTAGGTAAAAACAATATGGATACAATTGAAAAGGGCTTTTTCTTTCTTTTAAATTTAAAATTATCTGAAAAATACTGTTCACTTGTACAGCAGAGAACCACTTAAAAGCACTCTAATTCATCAAAGAAATAGAAATTTTAAGTGCAACTTCCCACACATGTACCAATTCATACTCTTCACCAGTGCTAATTTATACTTCCACCTAGAAAACAGTAGTTTTCCCCTTACATACCTCAGATACCAGAGATGATAAGTTACTGAAAAATAGTGTGGGGTTGTTTTTTCTTGTTTTCTTAATGGTACTTCCTTTATATGTGTTTCTGTGATTACAGCAGGACAAACTTGCTCCAAGGTAATCCTGCTAACTTTGGTGTGTTTCCTAACTCTTTGGTGTTTGACTTTGCCTCCCTAACATGTTATGCAATGTCAGTTCTGCATGCAATACACATCCCACTGACAGTCTGAGTGCTTGCTGAGTAGCTCCTACACAATAGTTCCTGGCCAGGGGAGTGAATGAGACACTTCTTTTTAATTCTCCGAACTCCTTCAAGCTACCACTCCTTTCTCATCTCCCGAGGTGACATGGCTGGCTGACAAGTAAGAGGTCTTAGCCTCCCTGCAGCATTTTTGCCAGCTGAGGTTAGGTATGAGCAACAATTCAATTTACATTTTGTCAAAAGCAGAGAGGTGATTTCATGATGTTTTGACAGAAAAGTAAAAATGTGAAGTAGTTCAGCTTTTGTTACTTGTGGAGCCAGACTAGAAGCCCAGTAGGTGCTGCATATGGCTCCAGTAAGCAGCTGGTTCAAACTGAAGAGCATCCGTCACCACCCCAGTATCAGCACAGCAGCTTCACCACCCTCCCAGACAGGAACAATCAGTACCGCAGAATTTTACACCCTGTTTAGTCTGTGCTTTTTCACCTCTGGTTTCTTTGATTGCTCTTAAGTGTTCTCTGTCTTTCTGACAGCTGGGACATATGTACACACGTTGCCTGTCATTTGAAGAGAAAGTTCAGCAGGAAAGAGTCGGTTCATCCCAGCTGAAGGGGATGCCTCCATACAGCACTGCCACTGTAATGAGTTCTTGTGGGGGCCGTGTTCCCCTTGAGACGAGGAGGAGGAGGAGGAAAGTGCTCTGACACCCTGCAATGTTATCTGAGGACTGTGAGGAGGAGGCAGGCCTTGATCCCTTTGAGCTGGGTTAGATTTTGGAAGAACAATTGCCCCAGGGCCCTGAGGGGGCTCTGGCTGCCCCTACCCACCCCCAGGACTCCCCCCACCCTGCACATGGCCCGGGACCCCATTTCAGCCCCCTTGGGGCTATCAGCCCCTGCCCCAGTGATGCTGCAGCAGGGCCCCTCTCCCACTCCCCACAGTTCTGTGCAGACATGGCGCCCCTGAGCCGGACCCACCCACAGGCCTATATCCTGGCCTGTCATCAGCCCATCCCCAGGGATGTGTCCCATGGCTGGGGCTGGAGCTGCTCACAGTGGCCCTCAGCTGCCCTGCTCCTGACCAGGGCGGTGGGACAGGCTGCTGGGCCCTGCCCAGATGACCTGGGAGGAGCCTCCATAGCTCCTGGCCGCAGCAAGCCGCTGGCCCATGACTAGCTGGCCTGGGCCACCTTTTTGACCCTGGTGAATTAGCCACCGTGAATGCAGGTGAGTAGGAGAGTCCTCTTGGCCTGAGCACAGATAAGACACATCCACTGCAATTTCCTCATCCACAAATCCACTCATTTTATTATCAAAAGTCAATTAAGCTGGTCAAGTATGACTTTTCCTCTCTTTTAAAGTCATCTTCCTCTCTTTCATCTTTTCAAAAGTGGTTTCTGAGAGGGCTTACTCCATGATTTTTCAAGGGATTAAAGTGAAGCTGACAAGCCTACAGTTCCCTGAATTACTCTTTTGAAGGACCCTAAAGAGGAGTCCCCAAATGACCATTCTATTTTTGAAGATGGGTACAAAGTTTGCTTTTCTCTAATCACCAGGAACTCCCCTGGTTTCCACAACCTTTCACAGACAATAGAGACAGGCCTCACTATGACACTGGCCAGCTTCCTCAACACCCTCAGATGAAGACCGATATCAGCTGAGTTCTCCCAATTAACCCTTGACTCAGCCTGCATCCACTGCTGGCATTGCTTTTCCTCCTTGACCCTTTCCTGTAGAGACCTGGACAACTAGATACTGGGACAGAGAAGGCAATGAGGGCCTCTTACCTGTCCACTGTCACTGAATCACCTACTCCTTTCAGTAATGGGCTCTTATTTTCCTTGTTCAGCCTTTGATTTTGGCAAATGTATTTTCCAGAGGTTTCTCAAGAAAGCTCAGGAGTTTAGAGCTACAGTGTTCCTCTAATTTCAGTGGGTGAAGTCTCAATATCTTTACTTTCAGAGTGTTTCTGAGTGTTTTGGGTTTTTTTAAATCTCAGCAATTCCTTTAACCTACTTTTATATGTCTGCATGTAAAGGAATTGTTGTGCTATCTTACAGCAGCATTCTGAATGGATTTAAAGGGATTTCAGAGCCTCAGCCATAAATGTCATGGATGTGTTTATACTGCAAGCATGTTCTTATAGTCCACCTATTCCAGAGCCACAATCCAAATCCTGCCTGTGGAAAACCTGTTTGATGCCTTCTGGAAGTCATTTGTAACTATATGTTTCAATGCGTGCATTCAAACAATATGAAATATAAGATTTATTTTCAAAACAAAAGGTGGCTTTAGAGTTGTTTTTAAAGATGGGATGTATAGTTCTCAGGTATGCACTTGCTGAAACATATATCATATCTCGCGTTCCTGTATATTCATAAAGCACTTAACCTGCCTGATAAGCTGTTATTCCATTTAATGTCTTTGGTCCTTCCATATACCAGAATTGCCTCATTATTTTGCACATGGGCACCTGTTCCACATTATTTTTAATGACCTTAATTGGGCTTATTTAAAATCTATAATTATTGTTTTTCAGCCTTTATTTAGAATCAGATTCCAGTGAATTTGTCAGAAATTGCAGGAGTTGTAAACAAAGTTCCATGCACAAACAACTGTGGTAACAGCTGTAAACAATATGTGCTGCTCCCATAATATTCAAGTTGCAATAAATTTTTTTCTTTGCCTGCCTCAGTGCTTTAACTGCTTGAAGTTAAAATTTTAAAGTAACCACCTTTTACTACATTTACTACATTGCTACAAATTAGTGTAATAACTACTTTCTTAATGGTCAAAGAGTGCAGCCCAAACCAACAAACCCGTTCAATAAATGAAAACGTACATATTGATATAAACTGTAAAACCATATTATCAACTATTTTCTTAAATAGTCTTTGGGTTGGTTTTTTTTACTTTCTTTAAAGATGCTAGGCTGAAAATCATCATGTCTTTCCTTTTCACGGGTAGTCATTTGTACGACAGGGGGCACATCTTCCAAAACCTATGAAATCCGTATGTGCTGACAGAAAAGAGGCATATTTTAGTATCTATTGGTCACACATTTAATTAACTTGACCCTTGCTGGTTTACTCCCTTTTGTGCACAGCACCCTCCTTGGAGTTAAGAGCAAATTTGGAATGGGAATCATGGAGGTCAAGTTTTGATCATCCCTTCAACTGAAAGATGAGCCTGTTGTAAAATATTGCTTCTGTCTTGTTATACATATATTCTTTCCTGTTCATCAGCCACTTTGCAGACTGTGTAAACTCAGCTTTCAACGCTTTAAAGGCTAGAGACCTGCTGTGTCAGTAAAGGATAGAACAGCACCAGCAGGGCTTTATGGTCTTCCCACCCCTCTTTATGTTCCTCTGGTTTCCTTTGTCCATCCCCATTGGTGAGGGAAGAACTGAGGCCTAGATCACAGTGCCCTTACTTCAAGCACAAGGAATGTAGCTTTCAAAGTTCAGCCAAGTATAAGCTACCAAGATCAATACTCTTTTAAATTATAAACTTTCAGCCAGCAGCACCTTATTCCATGTGTCTCAACACAACTGAGACCTGGTCTTTACCGGAGAATGGAGGCAATACTAGAGAACTACTGATAGTACGGAAAACTTTCCAGAATTACATAGCATGTGCCTTTGTTGTGAATGTTGTGAATGACTCTGTGAGGCTGAAGAGGAACAAACCAATCCTCTTGTGTAAGCAAAAGGTTCTGTTCACAGTCAGCAGTACTTTTACCTCCACCCTGATTAAAGGAACATTATCTTAGTAACTGTTTCTTGTTGATTGCACCAGTTTATAATCTTCCTTAGCCAAATATTAGAAAGCCTCGAAGTTTCTCTCAAGCTCATTAATGACGAAGAATGCTAGGGAGTGAGGTAGGATGGCCAGTCAAACATTAGTGTGTTGAAGGTACTTCATATATTAGTTTCATTTGATTATCACTAGTCAGCACTCAATAGTAGGTTACATATATTTCAAATCCAAATGACTAATTGGTAAGTTATTCTAAGGGACTCTTGATTTCATTTCACTTAGACATGATTGCCAAACTCCAAGAGTATAACTTGCTAGCAAGAGTATTTTTTTTCAGATTGAGAAATTACAGTAACTTTTCAAAATACTGAAGAAAAGTTACTACTGAGAAATTTGCTTGGGGATTAGAAATACACTGTCGTTTTGTACATGTATTGTGGGCATCAACTTGGGGGCAGCAGTAATCCCTAGTGAACTACCAAGTATGGTTATCTTTTGGTTAGCCTTCTGTTTTTATAATTCTTTCCAAAACGAATCCCCACATAGTTGCTTTCCAGGGAACAGCAGTGTTTCACAGATAAAGTTTGCTTTGGAGTAGCATTTGCTACATTTTACTTATATTTCTTTTTCTCATTTGAGTCAAAGAGGACATGTCAAACAGCCTTTTCTTCAAGTTGATAGCATATGGTGATTTAACCCTCTGTATTCTGGGTTTGTGCATCTTTCTTACTATCTGACAGATACAGGACACAGTGTGCCTTCATTTGTTAGTTTATTCATTACAAAGGTCATTCCGTTTTTATGTAACATCTGTCCTTTTCTTTTTTTTTAATCTTAAAACAATGTATTTTACATACCTGAATTTTAAACCGAGGTGTTTATATCCTTACATCACTGAGAATTCATAAAAAAAATGTTTCCTGTGTGCATTACAATTTAGAGATAAAAATGACTAGGTAACAGCTACTGCCAGTAAAAACAGGCCATCTTTAACAAAAGTTTTCTCTAATTGTGACAGCAATTACAGTATTACACTTAGGTATGTGCCAAGACTTGGAAGTGTCAGAGAAATTTCAGCTGAGCTGTCAGCCAAGATATTTAGATTTAAGATTTTTTTGTTTAGGATATCTCTCACCATGTATTTTTCATGGTGACTGGACCAAATAAATATGAGATCAACGCATTTTGTTACCATCTCAAGATGTTTGTAAGTAGCAACAGAAGCATGGTGTGGATCAGATGGATGTTCTCACTTGTTCAGCAGGTAAGCAATATCTCTACAAATGGAAGGCTTCCAGCTCACCTTTGTGGCACTGCAGAATATGGATATCTGTCAGCCCAGCTTAGTGGGAAAATAATGAAAAAGAATGACCAGTTCATGCTGGTGAAGTGATTACGTAGAGAGGGAAGGAAGCCAGAAAAAAATAAATGAAGGTAACCAAGTTGGTACAAAAAAATGTGATAGACTGTTTCTAGTAAGATTTCCAGTAAGACATACTTGACTACAGTGTGTTGAATTGTTAGCTTGCTAAATTAATATTATTTTCAGATAATAATGTTTCACATTAAAATGCATCCTGTTTGGATGGAAAAAAAAAAAACAACCAGAATTCTTCTGAGTTTGCTCTTTTTATGAGTAGTAATTTTATTATAAGTTCTCTCTGGTTTTATTTTCTTATATCAGATTTCATGGAGTAACAGCAAATCTGCCTGGGTTTGTTTTTGTTTTGGTTTTTTTTGTTTTTTTGCAGATGACTTGTTACCGAAGTGATCAAACACAAGGCACTGCAGCTCAGTTCCTGCTTGTTAAAGTTTAATACTTAGCCACTTGGTTTTTCTGTTGCGTGCTTTGGACTACAGGTACCATAAAGCTACATGGCATCTATTAAAATTAAATTGTAACAAACTGATAGAATACATCGGAAACACCAGGTAGAGTTAAGACCTAGAGTCTGCTAATGTGAATAATTACTACCTCAGGCAAATCAAATGTTGCTGCTTACGTCATCAACCTCAGCTTGACTGAAGGCCTGCAGATCTCATGGGTAGACTGAGCGCTCTTGCAAGATGCTCTTGGGAATAGCTGTACTTTTGTGAGAGCCTCAGATGATATTGTTTTCTATGTTATTTGTTATTAAAACAAACCATCAAACCCAAACACCACAAATCTAGGAATAACCTGGGATATGAAAGAACAGCGAGATCTAAAATCCCAACAAAGGAATTTAAGTTCAGAATTGAGCTGCTAAATCAGGACATAATACAAAGGATTCTGACTATATATTCAAAGATGTGTAATTGCATACAAGAAGATAAAGTCAAAGTGAAATCCAGTGAAGATTATGGTAGCAGTTATTGAACCACACTGGTACTCAGAATCTTACAATAATTCCTTTTAAAAAAAAAATCAAGCAGAATATGACAGCACTTTTACAGCTTTAGCAGCAGCAAAGGTATTGGACAAGATGTATTGGACAATACCAACTACAGTGAACTGATGTGTGATGAACTGAATGCTTAGAGATGTTATGCAAGGCAGACCATTTAGAAATGTACAGCTTGCTCTTGTGCAGAAAGGTCTATTTGTTTCGGGACTAAAGTATACAGTTTAGTTTTCTGTTTTTAAAGTCTGAAGATACTTGGATGGAAGTCCTGCCTTCCAGACTGCTCCAAAGGAAGCAAATTTTTGTTGGGTGTTTGTTTTTTTGCATACACATATGCCAAATCTACAGGAGAGTGAAAGAACTCCCTGGCAGTATGACTGCTTTTGTAGCAGGGTTATTTTGTGGGTTTTGTTGACTGGTTCTTTGCAATTTTTATTTTTTTTTCTTCTGCGAACTATCCAGTTTTATTGTCCAGCAGGATAATCCTACTATCAAAATCATAGCATCTGAGCAGCTGTGAACTTACCAAGAGCCTGGTACCCAAAGAGGTACCACTGAGAGTAGTTTGTTTGATGAAACCTGTAACGGGGTAAACAGCTTCTTTTAAACGTGTCCAACTATCCAAGCCCTCTCAGGAATGAAACAGCACATATCGCTGAGGAGAAATATACAGTCCTGTTTCCCAGCTTTCAGTCTTAAACAGAACTTTGAATTGCATTCTGGCCCCAAAGGAGTAGAAAAAGGCTAATGGTATAACTCTTAGAAATAGATTTTTGGGTAAGGGCTGGATTCAAGTGAGTTTTTTGTAGCTGGAGGTTTTCCTTCTAAACTGAATTGAAAGGCACTATTGCCTAACCCCAAAGAAAGTGGAGAGGAGGGTTGTTCAATGGAATGAGTTTCTCTATTCTTTTGCTTGTTTTCTGCAATAAAGCTTGATTATTCAATTAGAATTCATCTTGTGGAGTTATTAGGCATAATGGGAAGTAAATAAAGACATGAAAGCCAAAGCAGTAGGACAGAATATGGGAAAGGACGCAGTTTAAAGTTCAGACATAAAAGAAACGGTGATAAGATGCACCCCAAGATGCCGCTGCAGAACTATACTAAGCACGTTAAAGAGTAGGCTTTTTGAAATATAACAACAAGCTCTTTAAGCGGTGCGACTTGCTGCAAAAGACTGCTTGAAGTATCTATTCGAAGGGGAAGACAAAACTAGAGCACTACAGTGAATCTGGTACAGCCACCAGCCAGGTCAGTTGACTATGCATTGCTATTGGAGTTATCATCTGCAGGACAGAGTATTATTATTGTTGCTACACAGCTTACATTGAAGCTGAGGCAGCAACAGTGCTGTGACGTAGCATAAGCAATAATTCTGATATGCACTACCACTTTTATCAGCCTTGTGCATATTAAGCATTCCAAACCAAACATAGATATTTACATAGTAAACCCATTAAGAATAAGGAACGGCTGCTGAATTCATCTGATTTGCTGGTATAGATTCAGGACACCAGCATCCTGATATCAAAAGGAGAGCTAGCTAATTGTTGAGCAGGACATTACTGGATAAGAAACCACATAATATGTGACCTAGAAAATATGATGTTTTTCCACACAGCCTTGGAAAACACAAAAGCAGGGTTCCTAAGGCAAAGGACACTAACTGGTGCTTCCAGAAGAAATGAGGAATATTAAAAGTGACTTTTTTATGCTTCAGTGCAGTTTGAAAAAGAATCTTGCTGTGCTCTTTTTACTGGTTTGTGGGGGGGTTTGGTTTTGGGTTTTTCATTGGGTTTTTTGTGTTGTAGGGTTTTTGTTTGGTTTTTTTAGAGCACACCCCAAGACTGTTATTGATGGAAATACAGGGCCCAGTTTCTAAGAGAAGTAGAGACCTTGCTGAAGTCTTAATAAACTGGACTCTTGTGTTGTCTACTGCCACACTTTATTATTTATACAGTCATGACAAAATTTTGAGAAATAAAAATTATATTACTGACAGATGAAATTATTTCTGTTTAAGGACAGATGCTTTTTATATGGCATTTATTTAAACCTATGGATTTTTTAAATGTTTGTTTATGAAAATTTAAAAGAGCAAGTTAGCACTTTCTTCATAAAAATGTGTTTTGCTCAGTAGAATCTTGTTTTCAAGAACCTCACACACTTATGTAACATACCATGTAACTAAATTAACTACATAGTCAGCACTTTAAAGATAGTCAAATGCCATTTGGAGAAAATAAATACTTCCTGAAATAACTCCAAAAATCCGTAGGCATTCTTTGCTTATAGATGCATAAGTCTCCCCATCCCTTCTAATAATAAAGATACCACTGCAAAACTTATATAATTAAAATGTGGGGGGTTGGGGTTTTTTTGTTCCTATAGCAAGAAAGAAGCAAGGTATGGAGGAAACTTACTTAGTCATCCTAAAGGTTAACCAACCCCATATGAACAGTGGGACAATAAATAAAATAATAGTAGAGATTTATCATAATTATTGTCTGGGCTTCACCCTCCCAAGATACACTCTGTGCCATGAGTCTGGTTAATGTGCCTTGCAGCTTGGTCCCCTGGATCTAGGCTGAATTCTGGTAGATGTCAGCTCTCAGTACCAGGGAACCAGACAAAATGGCCAGCTTTGGAAGTGCTGTGCTGCATCAGGAAGGAGATGTAAGTGAAGAAATCATTTCAGGTCAGCTGAAAAAAATGATGTTGACTTTTTGGTTTAACAAAAAAAAAAAAAAAAAAAAAGTTTCCTTTTAGTTTCCTGAAAAAATTATTTAAAAAAATTTACTTCACTGCAGAAAATTTCTGTTTTGGGGATATGACATTTTTTGTTATAGGGACTACTAGCAGAACATTTCTGTCTGACTCTTAAAATGGTATTCATCTCAAAAAGGAATTCTGTGTCTGATAAATGAAAGGTCCAGTACAAGTCTTAGGTAGCACAGCTAGTTGATACCATTCCTGTAGCAGAAGAAAGTTGGCTTTTATGAATTTTAGCTGACATGAACTTCATTGCTTGAAAAAACTAAGATCAGGCTGACAACCTGCTGGCAAATTTCAACAGAACATGAAAGTGGTTAGATGTTCTACTATTTCTTTTTCTGTTGTATGTTAAGTGTGGAATTTTTTTAAAATATATATATTTAATATAATTAGCTGGCTAAGCTTAGTTTCAGTGAGAGCAGCTACCTCTGTCTGAGAAAAAAAATAATCACCAAAACATACTGGCTCTCTACATCTAACTAGTAGGACCAAAACAACAGTTAATATTAAATGAGATTTTCAGCCATGAAGTGAAAGGAAATTAATATGGCTGTGTCACAAGGGACACCTTAGTGATATTTGTGAAGCCCAAGTGTGTATCTGCTGTAGAATATAATTCATCTTCCAGTAACTGTCTTACAGGTTTTAGTGGAACACGTGGTTGAAGCCCAGTTGCACGATGCATCATCAGAGTAATTTGTAATATGTGTGTAGTGTTTATCAGAATATAAATATATGAAAGATAAAACATGCATACAAAAGATAACACAGAGACATTTAAGTAAGCTGTACTGCTTGAAAGCTAGACATCTTCAAAGAGATATTTTAAGGTAAGTAATTTGAGAACACAATAAATGATATTCAAGTTTCTAAACCAATTTTAAGCATTGCCATTTCTCATCCTATTGCAGTGACTTTCACATGTCTAAGGAGCAGCTATTTTTTTGTGCTGATGCAACTTTAGCAGTTAATTGGGAAAGTTAAAGAAACACAGGTCACATGGAAGGGAATTAAATCAATTACAAGAGGGGAAAGTGAAATAGCTACATGTGTGTTCATTTGATGTGTTTTCTGGGGAGAAGGGACTTTGCTTTCTTTTTTCATCCCTTCCTATTCTTTAAATGCCTTATTGTTTTTAGGAAGATGGCAGAAAGCACCCTGATTTTTTTAAAGTTATTTTTTATGAATAAGCAGTGTTTAATACAAGATAGACAAAGGTGGCCTTGGCTAAATTATGAGCCTTTGGGCTTGATCCAAGCTTTAGCTCCACAGGTACTCACCCTTCGACAACAGCAGAAAAGGAGGAACTTGATACACTGATCAGCAGGCATTTCTTCCTCATCCTTTAAGGAAACTCAGCTTTTCTTCAGAGAACACAGGTACATGTGATGAGAACATGAAATGGTTTCAGGGCGTCAAGAGTCAAGTCAGGTGCCATTTTATGCCAGTATTTCCTTACTGTTCAAGCTAGTGAGCAAGTTTTAATTGAGTTACTTGCACTTCTTGGCCCAGGTAATCTGAATAGTAGTCCAGGTGCTATACAGGTGGTGGGTTTGACCTAATAACATGTGCTTTTAGAATCCTGATGGTATTATTAGAGCTGTCATTTGTCTTACCTTAGACCTCAAAAGGATATTAATTTCTCTCTCAGGACTGGGAAGAATACAGAGTCAATGTGAAGTGCTTTAATATGTTGTGCCATGTAAGGGGGATTCTAGCGGATACTGTTCAAGAAGGTTTTGGTTTTTTAAAGTTTTGGTCCTTCTCTGTGCTATAATTGGGTCCTTTGCAGAGGATTTGTTTTGTTGTCCTTTGCATTTACACATCGGGATGGCTCCAAGGTCAGTGAGAATTTTACTGAAGAGTAAGTGGTTGAGATATCTTTTATCTATGGTTAAATTCATCATTTGATTTCTCTTTTGGATGGTTACATCCTAGTTTCTCAGGGAAAATCTGCCTACTCTTGACAGGTTGAAAATTGGAACAAAATTGATATTTTGTTTCTCTGATCAGGAATATTTTCTTGCATGTGTTTGTAGCTTGGGAATACAACTAAGTCTGCAGCTATCCTTTGGTGGTGATCAAGAGAGGTAGGTCAGGACAGCTTTCTTTTATTTGAATTTGGCTGCATTTGGGATGTGACCTTCACTTTTGGCTGCCAGATCCCCATCCCTTAGTCATGCCTTCGTTATCTGAGAATCTGAATATTGTACGCCTTGGGACTATGTCTTGAATATATTTGGAAGAAGATAGTTATCAGCTGAAGTCCTTGCTGATCACTATGTCGTTAAATTTGCTAACTCAGATTTTCAGCAGATTTTGAGGTGTTGGTCTTGCTCTCAAAGCTCATATGTAATTTGTTAATCCTCTGTATACCAGTTTTAGACAGAAATGCTGAAGTTGGAATTTCTTTGATTTTAGAGGAACTATGAGCATTTGTGGACTTTGAAAAATTTCTTCCTGTCTCATGAGCTTTTTTCCACATTGTGAAATTACCATTAGTAATATTTGAGGGGATATTTGGTGCTGTGGCTTTACAGGAATATCAAATGTGCCCAGAGCACAAGATCAATGTTTGCATGTCTTGAATCTGAATAAAAGAAAAAAATGTTTGTAAATTAAAATGTACAAATGAAATTATGCTTTAAAATGCTTCTTGGAGTATAGCTTTAAAGTTGGAACTATTCTTAACATTCAGCTATGCAGCAGTCTTTCCTTTGTTAACACAGCATAATCAATATAGCCAATGCAAAGTATATGTATAGGTGTCAGTGAGTTCAGTAGTACAGGATGAGGGATCCTACAAGAAGTCTTTGCTTTTCAAATAACAGCTCTATGTCATTTTTGACAGGCAGTTTTCACTTTATAAAGAACAGACTACAAAAGTCTGTGGAACAAAGTGTCTTTGAAATGCACGACTCCAGGTTTGGTTTGGTGTTTTTTTTGTTGTTTTTGTTTGCCAAACAAAATTCTAAATCATGCCATAACTTTCTTTTCTGTTATATAGAAAAATAAATAATAGTAATGAACTTTTTCCTGTTAGTTAAAATAAACAAACAGATATGGTCTGAGACTGAAGCCCCAAAACTGAGTCAAGACATGTGTCTCTATTAAGTGTAAACTATCAAGTTTACAGTTGGTCTCCACCTTTGAAATGGGTGGTAAAGAACCCTAAATGCAATGCTCACCCCCGGGCTTTGTAGATGACTGGATCTGGCACTGACTTACACAGAACTGTTTACAGTTATATCAAGCCTAGTAAATATGAATACCTGCAACTGGGTCCCTGAAACCAGTTATATGCAAAATTCAGTGGGGTTTAATTTCAGCTTTGATCATAGGATAGAGGGCAATTTTTTTTTCTTCAAGTCTTGCGTAGGTGCACTTTCAGAAACCTTACTGTCTGTGTTTTCGAACTGAGTAGGATCCTATTTTACTTTGCAGCTGGAATGCAACTATTTCAGGAGGACCTCTGTTCTGGTTTTTGGCTTAGCTCAAGAGGCCATAGACTCAACCCAATGGCATTTCTCTGTATGTCTATAAAACCACAACTTCTGAACATCACATCTGATTGCTTTCAGAACTTTAGGGGATGTTACAGGTTTTGATAATCAAAACCTTGTTGATTTCATAGAAAAGTGATATGAGAAAAAGGGAGATGCATGGAGCTTCTTCTTCCTCTCAAGTACAGCCATGGTTTCAGTCTTTTTAAGTCAAAGATATGGTTAATGGTTCCTGTACAGCACAGTAGAAATGTTCTATCCTTCTCGCAGTTGTTTAATGTGTTATTATTCTGATGGACTGCCTCCTATGAAAGTGTTGGTGGTGGAAGATGGAAGGGAAAATGAGAGATGCCAGAAAGTGTGGAAGAGCAGTTTGTGGAGTTAGAATATCCTAGTAAAGAAAAACAGCTTAAATACCAGCAGGGACAGAAAGAGTGAACAAGAGTATGTAGAGCCAAGGAAAGAGACTACTGGTACTGGAGACAAATGGGTTTCACAAAAGCAAATTTCTCTGGCCCTTGCAGACCAGAAAAAAACTGGAGATTCAGCTGCCAAGAAAGAATAAATACTGGGGCAAGTTAGAGGACAGTAAGGAGGTAGTAAGAGAAGTGGGGACTGGAGAGGGTGTCTACAATATCAGGATTTTCTGTAAGTTACACCTGGAGGATCTTGTTATTCTAGAGATGAGGGGGTGCTGTGCTGCATGGGGGAGTACTCACTGCTGTGGAATGGGACAGTGCAAGTGAATGGGGAGAAATTTTTCATATTAACAGGGACAGCAGGAGAGACAAAGATGTGGAAGACACAGCACCTCTAGGAAGGGGGAAGGAGGCTTTGTAACAAAGGTTGATTTGAACACATGGGGAATGTGGAGGAGAGACTCAGGAGGAAGGCAAGAAATCTCCATGGCATGCTGCGAGCTCATCTTACAGAAGCTACAGAGTGTGTGACCTGCTTGTTAACTTTACTTCACAATGTTCCCTGCATGTTTTTTGTGGCTTCCAAGTAACGCATGACATCAGCAATCTTAATAAAAACCACCTGCTTGGTACATTTTTATGTTCAACTCTGTTAACCTTTCCTAGTCCAAAATACCCATTGCTATCTGGAACAGTAGTATAAATAGTTTTCTCTAAATTTGCTGAGCTTTGCTAAATGTTATTTCCTTAAGGAGAAAAATGTTAATATATATGCTTTAGCTCTACGTATTTGAAAATCATCTTTCAGCTGTTCATCTTCGTACACTGATAAATAAATCTGTAAAAACTAACTCCCGATCCTCCTCTTGAACACAGTCTACTTCTAGGCATGTTCATGACCTGTATTTCAAGAATTAATGAATGACTCCTGCACTAGGGAAGTATAGGGTGTAAATGGCCACATATCTAGTGGGAGGAATGTTCAATGCAACCCAAAAGATGTCTTTAAGCTTCAGGTTGCCTGGAGTTTTTCAAGTCAGACAAGAAGCTATGTTTATACATCCCTTAGCACAAGGAAGAAGCTGCTGTGGGCCAGAGTAATTAGTATCAGCAGTTAAACTACCTACTTTAAGAAAATAAGTAGCATTAGAAATAATTTTGTTTAGCTGTGACAGAGGTTCACAAAGTTCTCAGTACTGAAGACATAGGTGCAGGAGCCTGGTTTTTTTGAGGAGTCTAAGTTTTCATTGTAAAGTCACAGTCAGAAGTCAGATCTCCTTCCTGTGGTTCCCTCGCTCTCCAGTTTAATCTGTTGTTAGTGACTGAGGAGCGCTTGCCTCAAGGTAGATTTTCTGGTTTGAGTGAACAGAGCCTTTTGCAGAAGGTTTTTGAACCTCTTTTTGTTTTATCAAAAGTCAGACACAAGGCTGGCTTCTGAAAACTTATTTTAGGACAAGAAAAGGGGTCATGACCCTGAGACGTTGTTTAAAACAGCAGAACTTCTTTGCAGTCTAGCTAGGGTAAATGAAAGGGCATGGACTCTGCTGGTTGTGTTACAAATTTTCCAGAGCACTTTTTCTGAACAAGCCAGGAAAAAGATTAACTTGAAGGGACACATGAATATGGGGTACACAAATAACTTTTTAACATAGAAGTTCTGGTTTTTTAAGAGACAAAATAAAAGGACTAAAAAGTGGGTACCATAGAGACTGGTGGAGAGAAGAAGGCATGACATTGACCTCTGTACACTTTCAATAGGATGTGCAGCATGGTGGGGAAGCTGAGTAGTCTTCCGGGACCACTGGGCCCTCCTTGAAATCTGCTGTGAGAGCTCAAAATCTCAGATAGTGAAGTCCCTTTGCCAAGCTTAAAATATGGGGTTCTGTCTGGAGTTAAAAAGTGTCTAAGATGCTGTTTCACCTGGTCTCCTTTGAATTATCTGAAGTGAGGAGACAGAGAGAACATCTGTCTCTCCCTGACTGAGGATTTCTTGTTCAAGCCTTTTGAAAAGAAATGGGGTAAATTGATCTTACACTTAAGATTTACACTTAAGATTCTGTAATCAATATGGCTGTCCATTGCTGCCTTCTTACAAATGTTGGTGTCTTGCAGACTCTTTTGAGGATGGACCGTGAGAGTATTCCCATATCTAGTATAAAGCAAGAAATTATTTGAAATAAATCTCTAACATAAATGCACCAGACCTCTCTAGACACATACTTTTTATCTATTTCTTCACCTTTCTCCCTCTATTTTCACATTTAGATATGGGTAGCTGTAGCGTAAAGCAGAGGTATATATTTTTGTCTGCTTAGGACATGAGAAAGGGCACAGTGGACTCTGTTTCAGCAGCTGTTCTCAGAGGCAAGCGTGCTAACTGTGTTTATTTATTAGTGGGTTGTTTTGGTTGGGCTATTTTTTCCCCCAGTATAACTTGTTGCAATTCTGGTGTAATTGGTGGACATACTTTCCCTTTCTTACACCAACAAAGAGATTGGCCCAAGAGAATTTCATGGATTATTCAATTTTGACCTCTACATTTCCCAGGTTAAGATTTTTCTCTTACATGGTTCTTCCATTATCATCTAGCTCTGATTGCATCCTCTTGATATGTGAAATAACAGGAAAATAATGCTGTGTGTTTTCTAAGGACACGAGCCATAACTCTCAGAAATGGATTTGCTGTTTCTCTAACCCCGAATCCATTGAAGAAATTACATGCTGACGAATAATGAAATATATTGCAGTCCTGCAGAACCTGCAGATCCTTTTTGACAGCAACCATGGTTTCTAATGCTTCCTTAATTTTCACTTACACATATCTGAAGTGATGATTCACCCAATGAAATGTGCAAAATTGCCTATGTAAATCTGACTTTAATAAACAGGAATTATCTTAAAGTTTCATAAAATGTTTCGACATTGAGATCTAAAATTACTTTTGTGATGCAAATAAATATCACATATGTATATATTCACTCCTCAAACTTCTAGTAGTTCTGGAGGAAGAATTTTCATCTGCTTGAAAACTACAAAGGTCTGCTCATAGCAAGAGTAACTGTATTTCTTCTGAATAGTAGCAAAAATATTTTGCTTGCTCCTAGATTAAAAAAGAACTCAAGCTGAAAACTGACTTCCCCTCTCCATTCCTGTTCAAATCGTGAAACTGGCCTGAAAAAAGTAATGTGTGGGGTTTTTTCTTTCGTGTTTCCAAGTCATTCTGATGCTCTGTGTTATGATCAGGAGAAATGAATCCTTCTTAAAAAATGCAAGTGTGAAATTCTGGTTGTCTTGAGTCCAGCTCTTCAGGTCTTAGGATAAAACAAGTGTCATGTAAATCACAATAAAACCTGAAAGCTAGTAAAACAATGAAAAAATGTGATCAGAAGCTGTGCAGAAATGCACAGCTGGAAAGACCGGCTTGAAAGCTGGTAAAGGTTTTGTTGGCTTTTCTTCTGGTGCTTGTCATGTGACAGCTACTAGCATCAGGTGGAGAGAGCAGGGAGCAGCATATTCACCTTACAGCAGTTGGGGCCTGTGTATTTACCTGACCTCCCTGGTTCCCTGCTTTAGGACTCCAGAGATAAGGCAGGGGAGAAAAGCACTAATTAGCGCATGAGTATATACTAGATGCTACTGTATTGTTATTTAAGCATGCTAATTTTTCAAGAATGGAATAGTAGCTCCTAAAATTTATCATCAGTCTTGTAGAGATGGTTGGTGTTCTCTATTTAAGTCTGTCAAAGCAAGGGGTCTTCCACTTGTTATGTATTTTTAGTAAATACAGCTATTTGGGCTCTGCTGCCCCTGTACTTTTTCATAACAGGATTTTTGTATAAAGACTTAAAAAAATAAAAAGGCAACGTTCCACACAAACATTTCTGAGACAATAAACTCTGAGCTTGTATACACATGCTTGTGACCTTATTAAGATGAAGAGAATTTTGGTTTGAGAGGAGGAAAAGCTTGTGATCAAGCAAATACTTGTATTACAAAGTCACAATAATAACAAAGGAAAACAGAAAATTGTCAGCACAATTATTTTGGGAGTCTCGCTTCCCTGTCCTGCCCAATGCTGCCTCTTTGTGACAACCTGTATTTCAGTACAGAATACGTAGTTCAACCTAACTGATGTGTAGAAATGTTGTAATTCAGGAAAATTTGTGTTAAATTTTTACGTCTTATATTATTCAAAGGAACAAAACTGCACAAAATGTATTTTGCAATCAAGAATTGCTGCATTTGAAGTTGGTGCGAGCACTTCCAAGTATTACCAAAAAGGCTGTTCCTTGAAGGTTCGCAGATATGAAGATAATTTGTGTAACTTAGTTCCCATCGCCTAGAAAGATGTATAAAATATGTGATGAGGTTTTAGTAATTCAGCATTGTTCCTGTTACTTAATAAACCCTACGAGCAGCACCAAAGATCACTGTAAAAGTCATTCAGTGATTCCACCTTTCTAACATGGCATTTCAAATAGATGATGTGTAAATGTTTGATTGTTTATTTTCTGGCCTTTTGTTATTATCAGCATTGTGTTACTTTCCATTATACTACCCGTGCTGAAGATAGCATATGTAAATAAACCTGAGAAGAGATGGAGCCAAGGGACAGCTTGTATATGTCAGTGTTCATTTAAGTTAATCAACCAGCTGGTCTTTCATCCCAGTTCCTTATTCTCCCCTCTTTTCTCCCCAGAGCAAGAGAGAGATTCATGCTTCCTGATGGACTGCGTGAAGAGGGTAGATTATGTCATTCTAGTGGCCAGATGGCCTGCCCACAAAATCCACTATGTCAGCCTTATCAGTCTCAGAAGGGAAGCTCCTGGCCTCAGGACTGTCCCTTCATAGCCAGTGAGGAAGCACAGTGCTACAGGCATTTTCAGAAGCTGAGCTGAAGCTTTTCAGGCAGCACTTGTTTTATAGAGAGGGCTATTCATCTGACAGCTCTAGTAGGGGGTTTCTTCCTGAAACACCAGTATAAAGGAACTGAATAACCCCAATGGTCTGCACAGCTGATGCAGGGACACACACACATTGTGCTACCACCTAAAGCACACCCATGTGCACCCCTGCCATTCTTAGGCTGAATTTTGGAAGCAACTTCTATTTTGGCATATCATCACACCAGAGCTAGGTTTTGATGTACAATGGTTTTATCTTGCCCTAACTCTTGTAATTCTTTTGTGTATGTAGGGCAAGCACATCACATTAAGAAACAAAATTAAATTCAGGCACTTTTTTAAACTGAATCTGAGGCACTGGTAGAAAAGGAAGGCAAATGGAAATAAAGCATGGAACAGATAGGAAACTGTTCTTACTATTCCTGTCTATGTAATTCTAGCTTGTTTTCGTTAGATCCTGTGACATCAGCCTTGTTCGGTTGCTGTTCACTTACAGAGCCTTAAGGTTTGCCCCACTGTATTTGCCTAGCCCTCAATTTAATGAAAGTTTTTCCTCTCTTAAAAGTTACTTGTGTGTCATTATGAAGATGCTTTGGAAAGAAGGCTTAGTCTACTGCCAAACTTGTTCCCTTTTTAAAGGAGCTTTGCAAGTTCTAATTATGGTATTTCTACAAAATCCTTGAAGTACTTGTTTTAAGCATTTTCTTACTTTTCAGCAAAGTAGGAGAAGTTATGGCTCAACCACAGAACCGAAGAAGTTTGTTTGAGAACATACATCATAAAATATTTGCAATCTAAATCCATATTTAATGAGTGCACAATACATATTTTCTAGCCTGTTTGCGTTGCTGGTGATTTGTGACAGAAGCTTAAGTTGTAAATGAAATCCATCCCTAAAAGAATAGGTGGCAAGGGAGTGTAAGATTTAATTCCCATTGTATGAGTCACTTCATTTCCACATGTCTCTACACTTGATTGGGCACACTGATATTTTAAATGCATTACAAATTTAATCAAAGGCATCAAATAAGATACACAATGTTGAAATTACATCCAGGAAAACATCTGGGACTATAAGGAGGGAATTATTCTTGCATGAAAAATAAGGATTCTGTACTTTACTAGATTAATTGAATAAACAAAGAATTTTGAAGCACCTCATAAGTTTATAGGGAAGGTCAACTCATGGCATTTCCCTGAGTACAAATCAATGCATTGATCTTGAATAGACTTGTGCATTTGAATAACTTCAAGGATTACTCCATTGGACTTTTTCCTGCATCTGTTGAGAGTGCTTAGATGAGATCAAGACAACTAATTTTGTGCGCTAAGTCATTCAGAGTCGTGTTATCAAGTTTGGGGGGGCTAAAGTTTCAGCTTTGTAAATTTCATTCACGCAGATGTCTACTACCCTTTGAAGAACTACAGCTTAGTAAGGAACAAGCTCTTGAAATGAGGTTGATAATACAATTATTGCTTTATTATCAAGATATAATATCCTGAAGGTATTGTTCTTAGCTTCCTGTATAGTATATAATCTGCCTCATGCTTATAAAATGTACTTTCTTCTTTTGAAACAAAGCTCCAAAACATTATTTATTTTCTCTCTAGATTTGCTCCGTATGAAGAACATACCAGACTATTATAACAGCAAGAAAAATCAGAAGGCAGAACAGTTTAAAATTCTGTTCAGGTGACTAGATAATTTCAAACAGTTCAGAAATGGTCTTCTCTACAGTCCGTTCTATATATGGTTACTTTTCAACTGATTTTTGATTCAAAAATTTAGACTTAAGAAGTAGAGACTGATGAGATTAAAATCAATCAGAGCAGCATAATGAATATATAAAATTTTCTTTCTTACTACCCATGCAATCTACACAGTTACATTTACATGTTAGAATACCATTAAAACAAAATTTTGTAAGTTGTAAACATCAAAAATCTCATCTTTGACATATTTTAATGAAATCTCAGATGTGCAGTACATGTTGAAAGAACTAGATTGACAAGTTTATATAAAAAAAAAGGTGGTAAAATTAATTGCAGCTGACCTTAGAAAAAATCCATTCATTTCTTATGAAACAGTTTATTGCACTGAAAGACAATTATTTAATCTTAACTGTTTCTAAGCAAATTGAACTCTACAAAAAAAACAACCCATACTCTGCCAGTATGTCAGACCAGGATTGTCTTAAGTTCTTGTGTTAAAAGCCTTGATTTGTGTTTTTCATTGTTTTGGAAATAAATTATACTATCTCAGCTAAGGTGTCAATATTTCAGTGTAAATAAGGAAACTAACAATAAGTATTGAGCTGGTATAAATCAGTAGTAAGAGATTTTTGTCCTATAGCCTCCTGCCCTACTGACCTCGTTGTTACAATTTGCATCCTGGGTGATTTCAGTGAATGTCTGTGCTGTGCCTTAGTCATAGACTAATCCAGAGATATTTTAGGATACAGTAAACAGAAATGTCCAGGTCTTAAGACAGCATATATGAAATGACTCCTACTCAGGAGCTGATAAACTGGAGCTCCCATTTCCGCTTTCTTTTATTATTAGGATCAGGTTCATGGAAGGTGAAAGAATTTAAAATGTTGGTAAACGGAACATTATTTCTGCAGAACAAATGGCTAAGCAATTACATGCTCCTCCATAATGTCCTATTGAAAGCAGATAGCTGGAACTGATACCAATTATGAAATCCAGGATGAAGAAATATTGTATTTTACAGGACAGTTATTCTGTAAATTCATGTTTTCTTTACCATCTTTCAGGTAGGAGTCTCTGAGTTGCTTGCTCCAGTCTAAGCTGGAAGATATATTTTGAAACAGATCAGTCCTTCATTTAATTTGACACAGCAATATTCAAACCTATTGCGTTCAGCTCTGACTGTACAGGACGTATCATTTAAAAAGTTGCTTATTACTTTAACTTGATCTGTTTCATACAGAAGAGCAAACAAATGAAAAGATAAATCCAAGGTTCAGTTTTCCATCAGGCGTGAAGTATTCTTTTTTTTTTTTTTTTTTTTAACTCAGACATGAATGAGAGACTTCAATGAGTATTTCAACAAAATGCCCAAAAGCTGGAAAGTATTTGAAAACCAAAGATTTGAAAAACTTATAGACAAGTTCATCCTCTTGCTGCTCTGATCTGCCACAAAGGCTGAGGGTCAACACTTTGCCTTTCTTGTCTTAGGGTAAGAAAAAAATGTTGAAAAAATATGTTCTTCATATATAAGGCTGGAAGGAAATTGGCCTGAATGAATAAACTGAACAGATGTGTCATCTTCTGTTATGCAGATAAAATAAATAGCTATGTTTTGTGAAAGCACTATTGAATTACCAGCTATACAATGCCAAAATACTCCTGTAGAAATTAGTGGGTTCATAGCATGCGTGGTGAGCTCAGCAGCTGTAAACCTGGCTCTACAGTTACGGGTTGACTTCATGCCCCTTCGATACTCGACAGTTTATGAGCTCTGTCTTTCTTTGGGTTATGAATGTCTTCGAAATCTTGAGATAATTATTAAATTTAATTTAGTCTCTAATAATCTGATTGAAATAAAACAATCTAAAAAAAAGCTGTAAGTAGAAATTGGGTATCATTAGATTTACTTGTTGGGGGGGTTGTTTATTTTCTGGGTTTGTATAGGATTTTTTGGTGGAGGAAGTTTGCTTTTAAAGCAAGAGAAGTCAGAAGCCATCCTTACATCTAGTTTAGACAGAAATTAACAATAAAAAAATGATTCATTGATGTCTGGTTAAAAATTTTGGCTTTCTCTAACAGTAGGAAATGTGTTCTGTTACTCACTTTCTTGGATTAGGTCTAACAAATCTGTCAAAGAAAAAATACAAGTGATTTCCTTCTTGCATTTGTAATAGAGGCTGTTCTAAAGCTCATACTGAATTTGTGCTTCAGAAAACTAACTTTCTAGAGTGGCAGTATTTAGGGTGATAGGAAAAACCTTAAGTCCTGTCTGTTTCTGGAAATGGAATCATCTGATTGGCTTTTTTTTTTTTTTTTTTTTTTTTTGGTATGTGTGTGTGTTTTAGTTTAGGTGTGGCAGTCTTAGGGTACAGGGAAAATTCCATCTTGGTTAATTATATTCTGTCTTTCCAATTGTCTGCATTAGACACAGTCATTTCCTTTTCTTTCAGCCCTGTTCCTCACTGTGATGTTTATATGAAATGTTAAACAGCTGCTTTCTTAAGATCCAGAGGTAGATAGATTTACAACACAGGTGAAGTAATCTCTGTGAATGTTCTGCATTCTAGAAGGGTTTCATTTTGTTTTTTTCACCTGAAAACCTTAAAGTAGCCTGTAAACATTTGTGACAAAATTCAACATCCTTTTGGGAAAGGTGTAAACATCCTTCAGTCAGTCATTTTTTTTAACCTCTGAAAAAAATGACTTTCAAAAGAAGTGGAAAGGCTCATTTAATAAACAGAAATTACATTGACATATTTTGTTAAAAAAACTATGGAACTTAAAAGTGTCACTGCTGTACACTCTGCGTTACCAAAATGGGAAGAGCTGACTATGGACCTTGTCAAAGAATCAGTGTAGAGTCAGGCATTTTGGAGTGATCTATAATAGATGTAAGTAGGTTGTATACAATTGGGAATATGCACTCTGTGCAAGTCTGTGCTCATTATTACAGCATGACCTAGCTTTGACTCTGCATAGTCAATTAAAAGAAGAGCTAAGTCAAGTGAAAAAGGCTGTATCTGTGCCTGGAGAAACTACCCATTCCTTCACTGTAGATTTTAAAATACTAAGAGTAAGTGGGGGGTTAAAAAGACAACCTTATTAAGCTTGCAAAATGAAGAATCCATGAAGTACTTCCTCGCCTGCACAATCCTGCCTACACAGTTTTAATTCAGTCTTTTTGCCATATATAAGGCCAGTTGATGCTATGACGCTATACTGTTTTTCTGACAGGACACCTGCTTCATTCTGTGCACAAGATAGATGGTGGTCATTTAATAATCTTGTATTAACTTCATTGTTTGGGCACAAGGTCTTTTGTACCCCATTACTAAAGCCCGGTCTGAAGATAGAATTAATTATTTCTCCCTTTTCTTTTTTGGCAGTGCCCATCACTGAACATCTGAGCACTGCATAGGCTTTCTCCTAGCTTCATAGCAAAGCCTTGAGGCGAGGGGCTGGTACGGTCCCTGTTTTATACCCAGAAAAAATGAAGCCCTTGAGTTGAAATTGCACACTAGTTTTTAAAAAGGGAAGTCTGCATTTTTTCAGGTTCCTGGCTGTTGTATCAGGATTTTATCATTTCAGTGCATAACTCCTCGTATGAGCTGCAGCTAGGATTTCTGAAGTTGTAATTTGACATCTGTAAAACCAAAGCACAGTATTAATGACTACTGCTAAAATTTAGCTTTTTAATGATTACTCAGCTTTTACAGACACAGACTTAAAACCCAGGTTTTGGTCAGCTTTCACCTGCCTTGTCTTCCTGTAGAATTCTGTTTTAATATCAGACCCAGCTAAGAAACAGTGTTCAAAATCTATGAATATCTTCTTGAGCTTCAGGAACTGACACCTCTTCCCTCCACCTTTTCCCTTAGCACCCAAATGCATTTTTTGCCCATCCAAAACTCAGCAATATTTCATTTCAGAAAGCAGAGGCTGTTTCCACAGCACGAACCGTTCAGTGTTTCAAAAGCAAATTAAATCCATCTCCTTCCCTGGCCTTCAGACTGGGGGATTATTGAAACACCAGAAATTCTTTCTCCTCAGGGGTCTACTTAATCACATGGAAAGCATGGTCTCCCCAGCCAGCCCTGATTTCTTTTCTCCCTTTTGTCCCAGCTGTCTCTGGTCCTTGCCCAATCCTCTCTTTTCCTGCCCTGAAATCTCTTCTCTGTATGGCATTCAGTGAAATGGCTACTTGCTCACAGAGCTTGAAGGTGGAGTAATGGAGGCCACAGGGGACAACCTTCACACTTGCCATTCAGGTGCTGCATTGGGTTTGCATGACAAGGTTCTGGTAGCAGGGGGCTACAGGGGTGGCTTCTGTGAGAAGCTGCTAGAAGCTTCCTCCATGTCTGATAGAGGCAGTGCCAGCCGGCTCCAAGACAGATCCACTCCCATCCAAGGCCAAGCCCATCAGCAATGGTGGTAGCACTTCTGTGATAACATATTTAAGAAGGCGGGGGGAAATTGCTGCACAGCAGCTTGGAGGGAGGAGTTGAGAATATGTGAGGGCAGCAACTCTGCAGACACCCAGGTCAGTGCAGAAGGAGGCAGGAGGTGCTCCAGGTGCCAGAGCAGATTCCCCGGCAGCCAGTGGTGGAAACCATGGTGAGACAGGCTGTTCCTCTGCAGCCCGTGGAGGTTAATGGTGGAGCAGATATCCACCTGCAGCCCATGGAGGACCCCACACCAGAGCAGGTGGATGCCCAAAGGAGGCTGTGATCCCATGGAAAACCTGTGCTGGAGCAGGCTCCTGGCAGAATGTGTGGACTCATGGAACCCACATGGGAGCAGGTTTGCTGGCAGGACTTGTGACCCTGTGGGGGACCCATGCTGGAGCCATTTGGGAAGAACTGCAGCCCATGAGAAGGACTCACGTTTGAGAGATTCATGGAGGACTGTCTCCCGTGGGAGGGGCCCCGTGATGGAGCAGTGGATGAGTGTGAGGAGTCCTCCCTCCAAGGAGAAAGGAGCGGCAGAAACAATGTGTGATGAAGTGATGGCAACTCCTACTCCCTGCCCCCCTGCGCTGATGTGGGGGACGAGGTAGAGAACTTGGGAGTAAAGTTACTCCCAGGAAGAAGGGAAGGGTGGTGGGAAGGTGGTTTAAGATTTGGTTTTCTTTTTCATTATCCTACTCTGATTTGATTTGTAATAAGTTAAATTAATCTTTCCTCAAGTCGAGTTTGTTTTGCCAGTGATGGTAATTAGCGAGTTATCTCCCTGTCCTTATTTCGACTCATGAGCCTTTTGTTACATTTTCTCTTCCTTGTCCAGTTTAGGAGGGCAAGTGATGGATTGGCTTTAGTGGGCACCTGGCATCCAGCCAGGGGCAATCCACCACAAGTGTCCATCCTCCAGCAGCCGGAAATCCTTGTCATGTGCTCAGTACTGACACCTTTGTGGGAGTTTTCACTGCAAAATTGAAGAAAACTGAGCAGAGCATGTGCAAACTGTTTTTTCAGCTACTTCTAACATGGTTGAGTTAAAGCTTAGTTCAAGGGCATGAATGTGTGCCTTCCCAACATAACAGCACTTTCTTCCAAATATCAATGTTACGGTTTCAAAATTTTATGAATGCTTCAAAACACTAAAATGACCTGAGAAAGTGTCCACTGATTTTTTTAATTATTTTTTTATTAGTTTTTAATAGATGGGGAGTGGAGGGAGCCAAGTAACAACAGATATTTCTCTGACTTTATGCTTAGAGGTGACCAAACCATTTTGGCTGAAATGTCCAAACAAGTTCAGCCTGAGGCATAACCCTGCGCATGGGGAACTTTCGTCTCAGTGGCTTCAGGTCTTTACGACTTTCCTGGACTTCAAACAAGATCATACAAATAGGAAGTATTACGCAATCTTAATAATAAACTATGTTACTAGTCTGCTTACAACAAACCAGTCAGCATAACTGAAATTCCTAGGTATACTGCGGTTCTTAAAAATCAATTTTCTGTGACTTGCTGCTGGCCTTCCAGCATGTCATAAATATATTAAAAAAATAATATGTTTTTGCTCTTTAAACTTAACTTGATTTTCTTCAACTTCCCCCAAACCATATGGATCAAGTATTGCAAAACAAGCTTTAGTTGTGCTTGGCTTCTTACTCCACTCCTATAAATGATCCCTTTCTTCTAAATGATGTTCTCTGTAAACTTGATGTTAGCAAAGATAAAAGTATCAGTGACTGATTTTTCACCCAGATGAGACAATTTTGTTCTGGTTGTGTAAGAAGTCTGGGAAAATAGCCCTAGTGGCTAGTGTGAGTAATTCAGAGATATAATCTATAGATTTTACTATCTACAGGGATCAGAAGTACTTTTTTTTTCCCCGAGCTACAGATGAAATTCCAAAATAAAACAGCCATTTAGATGAAGTTTGTCTTCTGAAACAAGCTTATGAATTAGCCAGAACAGGCCTCAGGCGCAGATGTCAAAAGCAAACTGAAAAACTGAAATAATGGTTGCACCACCAGTAACAGGGCCTGGTTTTTTATCTTGATATTATTAGCATGTAACTCAAAATAGTAGAGTTGATCTCATGAATATATGCTGTGGTACCCAATGACTGTTTACTTATGTTGATATCAGCGGTTTATTTGTCCTACAGATAAAGGAAGGCATAGTTAATCTGGATTAAAACATCAGTGAAACAAGTTTATTGGATTTTTAGCTAAGTAAATAGCTGAATTTAAGCTCAGATTCTCCCACAGGCTTGAATTTCTACCAGGACCTTAGTTTAAATGACAGATTTCACTGATGTTTAAAACTGAGGTAGTCAACCCAGGTTAAGCACCCACACAGATAGGCATTCCTCCAGTAAACACAGGATATGAAGCATAATACAGTATGATTGAAGTCTTGGAAAACTATTCATTTGGAGACTTGATGAAAGAAGTTTCACGACTCAGTCTCCTCTAGCGTTATCAGAAAAATAGTGTTTCATCCCCAAACACCTGTATGCTGTTGATTTATCTCAGCTGCTGTATTTTGGTTTCTTGATTTCTGCCTTTCCCAGAGGCTATCACAGTCTTTCTTTCTATCAATCTTCTCTTTAGTAGAGATATTCTGGGATTTTCCTTGGATACATCTGCTGTAAGAAAACTGTTCAAGGCAACTTTGGGAAACTTTGATGTGGTCATTTTTCAATTAATTCATTTTTTTTTAATTTAATTTGAAATTGAAATTGAAATTAAGACCCTGAGTTTTCTAAATTCATTTTCAGGAATATATCCTATTTTCCTAAAGTGTCAAATTCAGCGAGGCATCTCTGAAAATAAAGAGGTATGAAACACAGTTCAGGATCTGCCACTGATCTACTGTGAGATTTTGAGCCAGGCGCCTTCTGTCTCAGTTCCCTCACTTGTAAGATCGGGATAACCCAGCTGTTTTAAAGTACCTGAAAATCTAGATGCAAAGTATCATACCCATGATAAAAGGTCCATTAGTGCACAGTGAAGAAGTACATGTTGGAATGTTTTATGTTTTATAAACAATTCTGAAAACTCTGGAAGGTACTGTTTGTACTACTGGGAATCTATTATTACTACACACTTATTCTGGGCTTTTTCTTTTTGATACAGGCCATATTTTGCTATGAGTTTTGTTGAGATTTCTCATGTGTTGGTAGACAGTTGGAGCATGTTTTTTTTACAATTAGATCCTGAAATCCACTGCATATGAATCAAAATAAAGAAATGAGGCTACTGTCAAAAAAAAAAAAAAAAAAAAAAGAAAAAAGGAAAAAAAAGGCAGCATTTCTATTGTTGATTGATGAAATTTTCAACCAATGTAGAATAACATTTTGTAAATTTTGTAAAATCACTTCCTTCTAGGTGATGACAGATTTCAGGGAATAAAAGTAAATAGAAGTTGTATAATTCCGCTCCCAGTCTTGCAATTCCTCCCATAATAATAAACTGCTTACTCTTTTCATTTTAAGCTTCTTGGCCTGTTTCTGAGTAGTGCTAAATATCCATTGCTTGCAAGGAAATCAGAGTTATGCATGCTCATTACTTCTCTGAATTAAATGTCTAGAGCATAAAGCTTTGTGATGTAGTTGTGGATTAATTATAAATTACAACAGCAAGTATGATGAGTTGGTTGATGCATTTTGTTTTATTCTAATTAAGATAATTTGAACCATTTTTATGACTGCTCATTTAATGCAGACTTCTCTGTTAAGTAGCTGTACCACCAATCACTGTCTATACAACAGGGCAGAATAGCAATGACTAATTTTTTTTTCTGTTCTTGGGTATTTTCAGAATTGACACAAGCAGATGCAGTCTATTGCATTAAGCCTGAATTGAGTCCTTTCTCATTTTTAGTTCTGTGTAAACCTTTGTAGAAAAGAAGGAACTTTATACGTTGAGATGCTTCCTTACATCCTACCGTGTTGAATATTGTGAGAGATTAGCTGCAAATTGCTGATAAAATTATATTTTATGATAATGGATAGCCAGCTATTGTTATGCAATACAGTTTGGTTTACCAAGAGTTAGTACTATTTCACATCCAGAGGCTTGACTTTATTTCTTCCAGAATTGGGGTCCTAGTTCAAAGTTTTTAACTCTAGGGCTGAACTTCACTCAGAGTACAGCATACCCGGATTCCACATATGTTATGTAATACACTCTTTATTTAGTTTAAACCTCATCTAAGTTTTGGACTTTTTAGAAGCAGATAAAATCAAGCAAGTTCTGCATAGCTTTATTTTTCATAGCTCGGGCAAATGCTCTCTGTGTATATTACTGCTGCTGAGCTATATTGCCGTGGAAGCTTTAGAAAACCACTAGAAGAGTCAGCGGAACTAATCATTGTTTCTTTGTAGGTAACACTGACATGCATGGTAATTCAAAGAGTTTACTGTCTGCATCAGAAATATTTTTCAATTTGTACATAATCAGATATATTTTTTCTTGCATGAGTAATTTGAGTTAAAATAATGGAAATTCAATTCTGTGAGGGGAAATAAGATTATCTATCCTTTCAAAAAAACAGTTGGAGGAAAGGTATTGGCGTACTAAAGGGTTATATGTTATTTGATGACAGAACTACCAAAGCCAGTTGTAAGGTCTTGGGTTTGGGTTTGGGGGTTTTTTGTGATTTTTAATAACCTTGATTTTTTCCCTAGAATTGAATTAAGTTTTGTACAGAGACCAAGTGCTGAAGTCTGAAAGGCAGGACTTCTGGGAATTTGGGTAAGCAAGGCACAAGTGAAGGACCTCTAACTGCTTTAGCCTTTAAGCAGAAAAAAATATACAGCTAGCCATACACTGAAGTTGTTGAGAAACAGCAAAAAGTTTATGGAAACTATGACCTCAAGTGTCTTCTGCCATTTAGAGTTAATTATATTGAACAACCTGGCCCCTTGCAATTGAGCTAGAAGCCTGGCCAAATTTCAAATCTATGTCCCACCTTACAGTTTCATTTAAGCCTATAACCAAAGAGAAAACCTGAGGCTCCCCTGTAACTATTAACAAATCCACTCTTGCTCTTTTGTGTTAACAGAAGGAGATCTTGGCACTGTACCATGGCTGTGTTCCTTTGTTGACTGTGGGGAGCTCTATGGAAGTGCTTTGAAAAATTAAGTTGGAAAGAGTGTTAAAGGCCCTGAATTCTCTTTTTTCCCCAAGACTGTTCAAATTCTTTTCTGGGGTGCAGAAGACTAATTTTGTATAACAAGAAGTATTGGTACTCTCTAGATTAAGAAAACCTTTCCTTCCTTTATCGAGTAAGTTTAGCAGAGCTGCAGTAAGAGCTCCCTGATGGTACATATTAAGGAAGAAGCCTCCCCCTAGCTGAGTCTGTGGGAGCTGCGTTAGCCTCTTGTCTGCTGGAGACAGTTATTTGCACATCTGAAGTGCCACTAAAATCCCAATAAACACATTTTTTATATTTTGGAGCTTTTTATTGCTATCATAACTTCACACAGAACCAACGAACATAGTGGTAATTCTAGCTGGAGTTGAGCTCATTCAGCTGAAGTAGCATAACCCGCAGCTCTCATTGTTTCCAGCTTTGGAAATTCCGAGTATCATTTGGTTTCAAAACCTGAGGATAACTCTTGCACTGATACTTGCTTGGACTGGTGGATGCACTGCCAGCTGTGTGCTGCTCTTCTATGCACCTGCACATGTGGACAACACTGGATTCACATGGCACTGTGATGCTGCAAACTCAGCTCATGCATCAGCACGTTGATGTGTGTGTAGAGAGCCTTAAGTACTCTCAAGATAATGCTTGTATGGGAACATAATTGTTGTTAATGGTGAATTACATAAAGGAGGCAGCACAAGTTCAGTCTCCACTGCATCTGCTGTACAGTGATGGCCTAGATTAAAATGTGCAATAGCACATAGCTGACATTAGCTATCTTGTGTTTTGTCATTGTGCATATTTGCAAAATAACAGGAAAATCTCCTACTGTGGACTAATATACTGAATCAATGGTGACTATTGAACTTTCACTGAATATTAACTTCTACTGCACTTTGCAAACATACTTAGCAAAAGGTGATTGTGCCAGCCTGAGCTATTGATTGTAATGTAGATCTGCTATCACTCACCACTGCCAGCTCTTCCTATAGAGAATGCCAGGCTAATGCTCTGATATGCTTTTCGGTGTCATGGTGATGAGGACAGGTGAACTGTTCTTTGTTTGGTGTCAGGTGGTTTCGTTTGCCTTTCAGGTTAAAAATCATCTTTTCATGCTGGTGGTAATTGTTAGCAACTTATTATTGAATCTGTTTGATGTTGTGCTTTTTTTTTGTTGTTTTTTGTTTGTTTGAACTATTCTACAATGCCAATCAGATTAAGGGTCAGATTTAGCAGTCTCTTCCCATAAACTCTAGAGTAAGCCTTTTTGATATCACTGGGATTGTTTGGATGTAACTAGTGGAAGAATTGGATCCTGTACTCTTGCTCAAGAGAGAAGTCAAAAGGTCGAAGTCCACCTAAAGATTCATGTTGTCATCAGAAATGCAAATAAGGGAGATGGGAATCACGAGGCTGAATGAAGGATGATGGGTCAGCGTCTTGGGCACTCCCAGATAATGGCATGTGGAAATCCTGGAGGGCACTTTCAGACACTAGAGAAAGGGATATCATAAAGTAGTTAACTCGGTAGCATAGTGAGCTAAACTAACAGCTCTCCACATTGTGGAGATTAATAACTGCGATTAATTAATAAATTAGAGTTAATCTTAATAATGTATTAATAGTAGGCATCACATTTCTTGATTATTTGTCTTTTCAAAGTTGTGGCTTGAAATGAGTAGATCTGCATTTTATCAAACTTGCAGTGAAGTATTTGAAAAGAATACTTTTTAAATGACAGGACACTTCAGTTATCTGCTTTACAGTCCTCTAGTGTGGTTATGATTTTGAGAAGCGGTGAAGAAATCTTTGAAATCTGGTTCACTTGGACAGCTTGTAATAAAAGGCTCTGTGTCAGTAAGTTATATACCTGATAAGAGTCTGTAACTTGAAAAATATGCAAAAGTGAAATGGACTGGTGTTCCTACTGATCACGATGTGCAAGGTCAGTACAAACTACCAAAATATTAAATTGCAAAACAATACACTCTTGGCAGTAAAAGTCCAAACTCAGTACAACTTGATCATTATAGGGAAGCACAGAGCTGTCCAATAAAATTAGCACTGTGTTTGAACTCAGGTTCTAAGAAAGGGTTATGAAAACTGAAGGAAGTATAAAAGTGTTGGGTTTTTTTTTTTTTTTTGGTTTTATGTTCTGAAATTCTCGTTCCTATGCCTTTTCATTTGTGCTCTTCATCTCAGTGACAGTAGCAGCTAAGGAAGAAAGTCGAGCTAAAGCCCAAAGGATTAGTGAACGGGGGGGAGAGGCAGTTCCCTTTTCTTTTTGAGTGTGTTGGTGTCTTTTCTCAACACCAGTGATGAATGTGAAAGTGATAAAGACTGAGAAGCTAAGAAGCTGGGACTTGAGAGAAAAAGCTACTTCCTATAAGGACAGTAAACACTCAAAGGTACTGTCAGCAAAACTACTGGAAGCAAAGAATAGAGTAGAAGTAAGTTTAAAAATCACACACTTTTTTGTGAAGATACAGGGTGATAAAAGCAGGACAGTGGACTTAGAATTGGAACTTAAATAAAAGCAAACCAGAGGCTACATCCTGTCCATAAATTTCATATGTTCATTCAGCCATTTTTAAAGCGCTTTTAGCTCCAGTAAAACAATGGTCCAAAGGACTGAAGACTTTTCCATATTAGTGGAAACTTCACTGAAGTTAAAAGGACTTTACTGTGAAGTTCTTACTGAATGACTCATCATATGTGATCTTTTCATTAGATCCCAAGAGGAAGGAAAAACTGTGAGTCTGATTGTTCTCTCCTTTTTAATCCCCCAAAATGGGTAGAGATTTTGCTATTTCTCTAGCTCTACAAAAGACAGTGGCCATATCATGCCTTCAGTGTGCAGCCTGAAACTCTGTAATCTACATAACTCGGTTATACGAGTAAAAGGCACTGGCAGTACTGCTATTCCTTTAGTTCCTGGACACTTGCTGCTTTCTTACTGGCTGCCGAGAATGGGGCTGGGGTGGAAAACTTAATTAGTAGTGACTTTCCAGATAGCAGAAGAGATTGTAACTACCAAAAAGAGGGTGGCAGGTCTAGCCAGGCCTGGGACGCACAGCAGCAGCAGCGCTCCCTCAGCTTAGGAGTGCGGGAGAGGTCTGTTCCTCGCAGAGGCACTCCTCTCCTGAGACAGCACTGAAGTCAACCTCCCTGAACGATGGTGTTCGCCTTTTCTTAGCAAATATGCATTATTTTTAATGGCAGTATGTCCCAATGCATGTGGTGTGTTGATCCACGTAAATGACAATTGATAGGATTATCCCACAACCCTGTATGGCAGAAGCCTGATGTAGTGGTTTCAGCAGGTCCAACCTAGCTAATGGCCAAGGGTCAAATTGTTCTTTTTTACCCTGGAGTGTTACATGAGAAAAGAACATTAGCAAGGAAATAAAGCATAGGAAAACCAAATAAACTTAATTCCAACCCTCTTCAGCCATAGTTGTAGTGACCCTTGCACAGCAAGCAATGTTAACTGGTTTCCTTGCACCTGCAGGCATGTCACCTCTCTCATTTTAATAATGAGAATTTGAATTGACTTTGCTGAGAGATGGACTCCCAGTTCCAGGAAGGAGGCTTGATGTTCTCCCAGCCCAAAGCTTAAGGCTCTAATCCATCCCCTGGAGCAAAACCAAGACAATGATAAAACTTTCCCACTCCTTACAGAACATATTTGTTGTCAGAATATTTTGAAATGAACAAAGGTTACAGTTAAAAGTTTCCATTCACATCTCTTCCCTATTGGCTTGGTTGCTGCCATTGTTCTGATTTTGAGACAACAAAGATTCTGTAAAAACATCTTATTTGTCATGACATTAAAGAACTACTGCTATTCACAGCTTGGGGAAACACCATCCTCCTCTTTCTCTTCATCTGGGTTATAGTAATTACTGTATTAGAACTCAGTGCCAATCCTTCATGCAGATCCATCCAGGGCCACTAAAAGCGACACATCTGCCCAACAAAAGGGCGAATATTGTATACATAAAAGTTTCTCTTGGGTTCCCTTTGTCTGTTACTTCAACAGAAAACCAGATTTCTAAGATCAATTTAAAGAAATTATAGAAAAAATTACTTTCTTCTTACATGATGTCTAAACATTGTTCTGAGCATCTCTAGTACAATCTTATGTAAAAAGAAAATCTTTCTTGTTCCTCTATACAGTTTTTTCTGTCTTTTATACTATGGCAAGAAGGATACAGAGGAAATTCTTGATTAGCTTAGCTGAATCAAAATCCAGCATGGTTTGGCCACGTTCCTTTTAGGACCCCATTATCATAATGGGTCTGGCCTTTATACACAGCTAAATTACTCTGTGGTTTGAGTGGTAAGGAAAGAGTCTTGATGTGTTTGTACTGTCAAACTTTTCAACACCATACCGTACATTTCTCATAAGAGCACACTTGGAAAGAAAAATCCCTTGTTGCTACGTGGCTAGACTTTAGGCAACTCTTTAAAAGAGCAAGCACCTTAACAGAGATGGAGCTGAAGTGTTTCGTCTTGTTTGAATGCAGCCTCATTGCATGATTTTATTGAAATATTTAGAGTAACCCTATTCAGCTGTTAATTGTTTATACAAGGAGATAGAACTATGAAGTACAAGTCAACATAGCACTAGCAAAGCTGAGCTAAAATATGCCCATAACTTGCAGTGCTAAAGCTTCTTCTCTCAATGCTGTCTTCAAGCAAAAGCCATAAAGTTCAATCCTATAATTCTTACTGATGGTTTAGCTGATGGATTATCCAGCCTGATTATTATTGAAATCAAGGTGCTTTCCAAGTTCTTATGGTCTACTTCATCCACCAGTAACATTAGCAGATTTGTAATTAGCTGCACTGAACTTTTAAGGCCATTTTCTATCCTGTAGAGTAAAAGCTGTGAGCTAACTCTGTTAGTCAGTCAGTTAAGTCTTCAGTGTATAGGAATTTAAATACATGTTTAAGCCCAAATTCCTGGGCCTGAGAAGGAAGTGAAATCCACAGTGAAGCTGCAGAGGAGTATCAAAGCACCTGCATTCTCAGGCCTAGACCTGCTCATTAAGAAGATAGAAGCAGGAGGTGGTAGTCTACAAAGTAGTCTAATTAGTAGATTAGCAGTCTCCAAATTCCAGGGCTTTGTGTATCACAACCAAAATCATAGTTTGGCAAAAGACACGCTCATAGCAAGCCAAAACTTTTGTTGTGCTTCTTCCATGCACTCATACTGGCCGCCTTCTGGATTCATTGGTTAATAATAATGGAGTTTAATTTTAAACAGAAAAAAAGAGGGACAAAGTTTTAGAAAAGGGGGAGAGTTGTTTTCTGCAGTTCTGACAAAGAAAATTCAGACCTTCATTTCTCTTGGATTCTAGTGGGGTGTTTTGCTAGCTGTGGAACTGACTGACTCAGAGTCAGCCTTGAACCTTTGTGTAAACTTGCCTTTTAGGTGTACTTCACCACTTTTTTCAAAGAGGTGTTTTAAATACCATGAGTTTTAGCCAAAATAATGGAAAATTTGGATATCTGTCAGTATGCAAAGGTTATTTGTAGCTGTATTGGTCCAAGTGCAAGAATAGTCAATTTAAGACAGTAAAGTTAACATATATTTTATTGAACTAAGAATAATTAATCTAATCTTTATATAATAATACATCCAGAAGAGGAACTTCTGAGCCATCAAGCTTGAACATTCTAAAATATTCTTGTTCCAATAAGAAGTATCACATTATCTACCTTGTCTACTTGAACCATGCTGAAAATGATGGATTAGTGGCTATTTTGGATGCATTTTCACTGCGCTGTTATCTTGAGCCTCATTTAACTTATGCAACTGTTTTGAAAGTTATAAACATGTACTCTTCATATGCCATACTGAATCATGATATCTTTTCTCTCTTTGCTCTAGTCACACTTTCAAAAGAAGTATAGTTTACACAGTTACAGAGTGTTGCATGAATGTATTCTTGGTTTATTTTTATTATATTTTACTTTATATTTGTCAGTGAGATAAAATACTCATAAGAAATGAGCACAGCTTTTAATGAATCTTACGGCGGACAACCAGGTAAAAAAATAACCAAGAGCCTCTATAAAGTGATTATTACTGGAAGTGTGATATCTGTGGAGATATACTACAGTCAATTTGGATTGTGTTAACAATCACTGCAAGCATCAAACATTGCATGACTGATAACATTTGCAGATGTCAATCCTTTAATTGCAGTCTTTTTATTGTTTGCATCACTAATTGTATCACTGGATCTATAAAGTTATATAATTAGAGACTTAGCCCACACAGTTTACTGTGATAGCACGTGGTCTACAAGCCTGGGACATATCAAATAGAAACTTAGGGCATAAGAAAATTAGAGAGGCAGGAGTAAAACAGGAGTAACTATGTCAGAAAGGGATCTGATGCTTTTACATGGTAATATTTGCAGGGACCAAGTCTTGAAGGGCAGTTAGATAGCACCATTAAGGGAAGTTAGATGCTTAAATGCGGTGACAGACCTTATTTTTCATCCAAAGGTAGTGTCACTGAAGTAAGAGGACGGTACCGTCTACTGAATAGAAATGTAATAAAAACCAGGTTCTCTCCCTGAAGACTTGGCTGACAAATGTGTGGCGTGCGGGTCAATCCTTAATACTACCATTTGATAGAGGAATGAAAAGTAAAATAGAGGTCTTGCTCACCTTAGGCAGTTTGGGTTCAGAGAGAGCTTGCACAAAGGATGCAAACCAGTCCCCATTGCACTAACATGCAAACCCGAAGCAGAAGTACCACTCCAGTTTTTCTCAAGGACTTACTGGGGCAGTAGTCTGAAACTGCTACCAGGCCTGCCTTGCAACAGTTCTAGACAGGGACTGTCTGAGAGACATGCTGCACCAGAGCATCTCCCCGGCCAAGTCTGACCACTTTGTAGGATGTAGCATCTAGCTCTAGGCCTTCTGGAAAAATGAAGCTTGCAATGACCTTTCATCACTTCATGATCACAAAAGACACAACCCTGCTAAATGAATGATACAAGGCTGCAAGATTCACCGAGGCCATATAAGGTGCTTTGTTTTTTCATCTGAGGATTTCAGAATGTTTTGGAGATCTGAAGTCTCCTCTGAAAAATAGTGATAGATTTTAAAAGCTGGTTCCCAGCTGAAGGAGAAGGAAAAAATTATGTAGTTTAAGTATATATTATATCAACAAGGCTACCAACAGGTGGTTAGAGAAAGTCAGACAATATACAGGTAGATCCCCCCCTGTGCCCTTTTCCAAATTTCAGTGAAAATGGTGGCTCACTCTCTGAAAGCAACTCTTCTCCAAGACCCTCATCTGCACTGTACACTCCTTTGCTTTTTGATCATGGACTCCTGAAGTATTTCTTATGGTTTAAAAGTGTTTGAATAGCAAGAGATTTACACCTCTAAAACAGTACTTTCTGGTAAATTCTGCAGTAGCAATTAAACTTTGACACCCTCAGGAGCTCCTTCAAATTTGTAATATGCAATGATCTCAGAGTACACCTCTGTAGCTTAACTGCACATGTGATGTGTAGCAGCCTTTGCTAGGAAGAACAGAAGAAACAACTGAACTTGTCAGGAGTACAGGAAGCCAGCAGCAAAGATAAAAGTAGGGGGGAAAATCCAGAACAATTTTAATGTTGCCATATATATCATAGGTCTGTGCAAGATGGCAAGAGAGCTTGAATTAGAACTTAGCCAAACCCAAAATGAAGCTGAGATCAGGTATGGCATCAGTGGGATGTCAGTAATCAGCTACAGAGTTCCTGCTCAGCCATCCAAATGCTCCTAGCAGAGAAGTAGAAGCTTAACAGCTGAGCAAGAAGCCAGGTTTGGGAGGTGTAAGGAAAAAGAACAGCTGCCACAAAACTGCTAGTTTTCTGAGCATCTATACTGCTCACTTTGGGCTTTAGATGAGAAACCTTTGGGGCACCCCTACATCTGTGGGAAGGGAGCAGACATTGCAGCTGGATTTCTGTTTGGTGGCTTGAATGTGCGTGAAACTGGGGAAGGCAATCTGTCTGTGAAAGCAGGTCCTTCCACCCAGCTTATTCTGGCTCCTTTCAGTTATCCATTCCTAGATAAATTCTTTCAAACATGGTGCCAAAACTGCAAGGTGCTGGTCAATTTTTACAAGCTGCCTGAATGACTCACCTCATTTCTCAGATTACTGACAAAACAGGGGGGGGAACAAAAACCAAAACCTAGTGAGATTGAAAGCATTTGGCAAGCTTGTACTGTCACTTTTGTGAATCAGAATGGCTCATTTATGGTGTCTTTCTTCTTGTGGAGCAATTTTTTGATAGTGGCTGTCAAGATAAATACATGTCAGGGGCTCTACTGAGTGCAAGGGTGTGCAACAGCAGTTAGGCCTCCTGTGTCAGGGAGGCAGCGTTGCTACAGGTGCTTTGCTGGTGATCATGTGGTGGTGACTGCCAGGTGCACAGACAGCACAGGAGGTGAGGTATGCAACTATTTGGAATTTCTGGCTAAGGCTGTGTGGTGTCCCCTGACGTGCTAGGATTCAGGAAAGAATCCCAGAGAATACAAGTATGGAGTACTGGAGGCTGGTGGATCCACTGGGAAGCCCCAGTGTATTTGGTTGGGTACAATAGGGTCTATTGATGCACGTAGCAATCCTAGAGCACCCACAGCACCCGCTATACCACCCCCTGGTTTCAGAGCAACAACCACTGGGGTTTCCCAGTCAATGGAGGGAAGCCACATTGTTTCTGTGGGATGTCAGTAGCATCGTAAATGTGTTTGCGAGGCTTCTCCTCTGGCCAGTCACTGGAAAAGCTGGGAGGTGCCCATTCATGCCAAGCACCTTTAAATGCAGGGGAGTTTTTTTGAGAAGAATCCTTCCAGTGTGACAGGCAGTTCAATGACGGCCTGTCACGGATCTGGTCCCCGCATGTGTTTGCTGCGGATGGCTCCCATCAGTCATTTTGTGGGCGTAATTATTTCTGGCTGAGGTGGGCCTGTGAAACATGAGGCTGAACTCATAATGGAGGTTGCTTGGGTTGAATTAGAGTGATTCAGGCTGGTGAACAAAGTCCTGTCTGTAGACGTAAATGAAAAAGCTGGCCTTGAGCTCCCCTGTTGCTGACTGCAGTAGTCCTTTTTCTGTGAATATGTGCAGTAGAGAGCACTAGTATGTTAATTCGTTTCTGGTCGCACAGTTCACTAATGGGATTCACCAATAATATAGTCAGGGCTAAAGGCTAATTAATAGTAATTGTGTAAATTAGTATATATGTAGGTCATTGCTAGAGAAATAGGTTGATTACTGATAAGTTAATAATTGATCATCATCAGTATGTGCAACCTTCTTCTGAACTTTGGGCTGAATTTCTACACAAAGTTCTTCTGAGAAATAGGGACTTCAATGAGTTGGTATGAACACTTCAGCTAGCTGCCACACTGAGATGGTTGATGAGCACTTTAGGACAGCTGAGGGGAAGATTCTGCTAGGACGAATGTTCCTGTAAGTGTTTTTACCATGGCCCTGGAGATCAAAAAAAAGGGCAAAAGCAAAAGGCTACTCTATTCTTCCAGTAAGTGCAAAATTTAGTAGTTATAAAGGGTGTAGCTCATGGATAAGAATTTGTAGCTTGCTTGATATACTTTTAATGAAGCATCCCAACAGAAGTCTCCAAAGCAGCAAATACTTCAGATTGCTTAGAAATCTTATCAGAAAGTTGGCTGCCTAAGAGAACTGGGAACATGATACAAAGCCATTGAAGAGTGTGATACAGGTCAGCGGTTCACATCCAGCCAAACTCTTTAGTAGCCGGTCTTTTCATTTTCTCGTGGTGGCTCTGGATCTTTGTGAAATAGGTTTGCTAGCCTGCTTTGTTTCAAATATGCCAGGTATCAACGATTCTGTAATAAGCAGCATTTTCTACAAAGAAGCCGAAGAACTAATAAGCTAATTAAATTTCTGCTTATAATAAGCCTCTGCAAGCATTCAAAAGAATTCAGTCATTTACCTCTTAATCAGATCCTTCTTACCCACAAGTGTAATACAGTGTTGGTCTAGGATGGGAAAACTCTGTCCTGGCTAGTGCTCATTTCTAAGAAATGGGCAATAAACAAACTTTAACAGTAACAGATATCAAGCTGGCACCTTTCTCAGGCATTGGAAGTTACTTAGTGGAACTGTGAGGAAAAAATTAAGTCTGGTACTTGGTAAATTTTTATGCAAAGAAATTAGAAAGGGGACATCCTCCAAGCTGCACTTTTCCAAGACTTCATTGTTGGCTTTGGGGGTTTGTTTGCCTTGTTTATTGAGCGTTTCAATATCTTCATTTGTCTCATGAAACTGTCGGTTATATACATTGAATAAAATTATAGTTCCAGCAGTGTGGTTCTGGCAGAGATTAGTGTCAGAATTGGGCAAATGTAATTTATTTTGCTTCTCTGCATCATGTTATAATATTCTAGAGTCCTTTCTTCCCCTATTTGTAGCAACATTTTTTCATATGAACAGATACTAGCTTAAATTCTGGGAGAATAGGTCATTGCTTCAATGAGTGATGATCAAGCCCTTAGCTTCAATGTCTACAATTTTACACTCTAAAGACACATTTGAGTTTTCTACATCAGTGTGTGTGTCCTCACATATATGTTCTCTTTTTCTTCATAATAGTCACAGAGAACTCTCTCATAATTCAGAAAGAAGGAGGAATGATGAAAATTCATGATCCAGATATAGATGAGAAATGAGACAAAGGATTTTCTTTCACATTGCAGCTAAGAATGACCAAACTGGCCCTTAGTTTCATTCAAATCCTTTTAATTGAGCGGGCCACATTTATAACTGATACAATTTGAGGAAAAATGTTCACTGTAAATGAGCTAAAATTTTGTGTTAATTTTATCTCACATTCTAGCAGATTTAACACAAAGGCTTTGTCCTCTATCTCATAGATGGTGTTATCACATGGAGTAGTTCAGACATTACGTACAGCTGAACAGTAAGAGGGGTACCACTATGTGTCTCAGGCAGGAATGGAAGAAGCAGCCTAGTGAGAACTGTTTCCTAGTGTGGGGGAGCAGGAAGAAGGAATGTGCATGTGTATAAGTGGAAGGAATAATGAAAGGTCTATCTTGCCCAGTTAAAGGGTCATTTGGGGCCACTTTTTCTGGGCACTTTTAAAGAAAAAAATGGAGGTTCAACAGATTTTAAAATCAACTTTGAGGATGTGTTAAAAAGAACGTTGGTTTTGGAAACCAAGGTAAACTTTAGGAATCCAGAGTTAAAGGAATAGAGGTGGAGTGCCAGGGAGAAACAGGAATGTTCAGACCTTGTCATATGATCAGGTTGACAACACTTTGTTTTCATCACAACTACTAGAAATTTGAGTCATTTGTATAATTAGTCCATGATATGTGCATACTTTGGAATAGAAAAACATTCCTGATGGTTTAACTATGTTTGTGGTTAACTGTGATTAACTAATATTTTTTTCCTATTTATGACCTGGTTCATTTTTTACTGTGTTAGTTACAGAAGTGTCTCCTTAAAATATGTATTTAAAAAACTCCAATCGACATCATAGTAAACATTGCACCATGTCATTCTAGCTCTTAAAACAAAAACAAATCATGAAATAGGAGCAATAAAGAAAGGGAACAGCATAGTACTTTTATCTACGCTTTTTGTTTCTTTGACTAACTAGTATGACCACAAGAAAATCCTTTAACCTTTCTTGCTGCAGTAACAAGTCAAGCTTACATATTTCTGTACCTGTCCTGAGCTTAATTTGACTGAATAAAGTGCTGTGATCAGTTTATTTAAATGCAAGGCATTACTGAAAAGTTTGCTCCTAATGTTATGTTTTCTAGTGCTAAGAGTAATGTTGATGGAAAAAAAAAAAAAAGAAAAAAAGAGAGAAACACAAGGAACACAACACAGTAACCTGGAAAAATATTCTGCACATTCCCTATATGCTTTATCTTCCTTATTTCCCCCCAAGAAAGGAAAAGTAAGATGTAATGTCAAAAGTAGAATATTTGGCAAATTTATTATAGAGGAAGAAAGCAAAATGCCTTACTGAAAAGTAGGACAATTCTACCAAAGTAGGACAGCTCACTGCACTTTAAGTACCTTTGGATTATGCATATTGTATCATGCTTACTTTACACACACAATTAGTTCTAATGACTTTAAAGTGGGTCTTCCCACATGACCTAACTGAGGAAGATTTATCCCACATGATAAAGCTGTAGTACCATATCAAACAGGGTCAGAATATGTACCCATCAAGAAAAGAATGTGGAGAACAGCTATAACTAGTTGAGCTCATGTAAAAACCAAAACTGGCACTGGCACTTAGTCTAGAGATCAAATCAGATGAGAAAAACAAGAGTAGATTGATGATGCTGGAGCAGGTTACACAGAGTAAAATTCTAGACCTGAGCAACTAAACTTAATGTCAGAATAACTGTGAAAAACCTCTGAGGTTTGTGTGCCTTTACAGTAAACATTAGGATGAGACCATTTCATTGTTGACAAATGGTGCAAAAGACACAGCATGATGGAGAAAGTTTTTTTTCTTAATGCATTAATGGATAAATTATTTTTTAGTGTTCCAATGGCATTTTAAGAACAGCATTTGCTTTTCCAGAAACAACAGATCTGTAAGAATATCACAGACAGACTGATTATTTATATTCCATACGGTAGGAGGTTTGAGTTGTTGGGCTGTGTGTAGGTCACATCAGAGGCTGTGTGTGCATGGCCCAGGTAAATCACTCGTAGCTAGGCCTACAAAGAAGCCCAACTCCAAGGGAGAATCTCCAGCTTTGAGTTAGGTTACTAAGCTCCTTACACTGCACATGGGGAGTTAGTTCCTACAGCACAGGATTCAGAGGGAATGGTACCTTGAGAATAGCTATTGCCTTAGCTGGCAATAGAGGCTGCTAAGGAAAGGATACTTCTTGTGGCCCTTTTAATAGCAACTTCACCTAGTGAAAGAAGTCAGTATTCATGGCAGGGGGTTGGACTATATGATCTTTAAAGTTCCTTTCCAACTCGAACCATTCTATGATCCTATGATAATGGGCCTGATCACCCTCACCTGGGACAAGGACCCTGCCCATGGTCCCAGGTCTCTTTCAGCTGTGGCTGTGCTATGCTGCAGGGTTCCCTGGGCCCAACCTTGTCTCCAGCTGCTCTGATTTACTGCTCAGCCTCCCTGGGTGGACCCTGAGCCCAAGCTGCAGGCAGCCTGCCTCTGGCGTGCACCTCAGACTTACGTGACAGGTATATCTGTCCTATATGGACTCCAGACCTGACTTGTTGCCTTGCCTTGTCTGGGGCTGTCAAAGGGCCTGTCTGCGTTGCCACCCTGACCCTCTTGAATTGCGCCCATTGGCAAGCGTGGCCCTTGGCTTCCTTCTTGTTCCCCTGTATGGGGCAACCCCACCCCTGCAGCTCCCTGATGTGTAGGCCTTTATGCATGGGATCACCTGACCTGTGTTGTACCAAAAATTGTCCAAGATTTTTATTTTATCTCCAGGAATTATCACTCTCTGTTGTTCTCCATAGAAGGGAAAGCTTAAAGCCCACTGACCTGCCTCTTCAGTAGAAGGACCCCTTCAAAGACTCCTTTCTTACCCATGTTTTCAGCAAATGCTTACTAAGTCTCTCTTAACACAAGAAACCTTGTGGGTATTATGCATAATTTCAAGTTATTCCTTAACATAATCAGGCTTGTATCTGCAAAGTAACAACATCAGCCCTGGCTCCTTTCCCTCTCCTCCAGGGAGACCTCCTGAGGCTTGAAGGAGAGCTAGAAAACCAGCATGATATGACGACTGCTTTTCTTGACTTCTCAACTTTATCCCATTCCATTTAAAAATCAGCTTACATAGATATATCTGTGGTTTTTAGGAGGTATATTGAAATATGAACTGACTGTGCCAGAAGTATGTGGGAGAGTGAAGGTGAGGGCATATAACTATGCAGAAACTTAATATAACTCCAGTGTACTACTCCCTTCCTTCAAAATAAAAAGACATATTTGCAAGTAGGGCCTGCTTGGCCTGTCTGTCTGAACCAGTGACCTTCCAGTTTTGTTTGTGTACAGTCAAAATGATGCTTTCATTGGCAGGAAGAAAGAGCCAGTGCTCCTTTACAAGATTATCTACAGATAAAATTTTAAAGAGAAAATTTTCCTCCGTCTGCGTCAGAAAGGAATGTCAGCATCCAAGGAACAGAAACCATGTTTATCCTTCATTTAAATTTGAAAGACTTAATAAAATGAGTTAAGGAAGTCAATAGCTGTGAAGGGAAGTCTCAGAGCATGGAGGTGGGAGTCAGTAATATCCGACTTGTAATTTACATTTGAGAAGTGGTGTAGCAAGAAATTAGGTTTCCCTTAAAGCTTCTAAGAGATTGAAAGAAAAATGTGGGTTCTCTCTCTCAAAAAAAAAAAAAAAACCAAACGAAAAACCCGTGCCTGACCCACAAATCTCTAGTTGGGATTTAAGTAAAACAGGCAAAGCTTCAAATATCAGAACTACCATGGTTCTAAGCTAATTACTGTGGGGGGGGCAGTGTAAGATGAATTATGAAAATTGTAGTCTTTAATATCACCTTACCTCTTCAAGGAATGAAGGCTGATCCCAGGTTCTGCATTGACAGGGAAACATGAATAAGATGGCTCACCAACTGAAAATACCAATTTACAGATATCTCCAAAGACATTGAAACATGAAATAATACCTTTTTCACAATCTTCTGTGTACTAAGTGAAACTATCATTGTCTAACAGGTAGGAAAATTGGGCAGACCATGTATTTAATGCTGATACTGTAGAGAGAAGCTAATCCAAATTCACGATTTCTAGTACTATGCTCAAGCTACATGCATGTGCAGAAAAAAAACCCAAACAAAACCAACCAACCGAAAACCCTAAAAAACTGAGCAACGATTAAAGTCTTATAATATGTTTCAGCTATGCTATCTATTAATGACTGAGGATCTAAATGGCTGCAAGTCTCCATAACAATTGCATGGATCTAGTGAACACATGGGTTAAATTTTTCAATGTGAAATTTGGTACTTTAAAGGAGTAGTGAGTAGAAAGCCAGGTAATTTCTAAGTCTAATTGTTCACTATAACTCTCTGTTGACTCAATTTTAAATGGCTCTATTTTATTAGTTTAACAGTAGAAGATTAAACTTAATGAATGTGCTCATTAATAAAATGCTAAAACCATCCATTTCATGTACTGTTTTACTATGTACCACTGTAATAATATAGATGGTTTAAATGCCTGTTAAAAGAACAGTAACTGAACTGGGCCAGCCTGCCTAAATGCAGCACTGCTATACTGAAGGGAGAAATGGTTGACAACAGGCAAACCAGAGCAAAGAGAACTGGAGTTCACATTAAAGCCAACTAATGGGCAAAGTGCATTTAGAAGCTCAACCGTAGGGATGACTGAGTGCCCTTAATGTAACAAAAAAGTGCTGGGGGGATGGATCTACTGCCAAAACCATTAGTCTGTGTGTAGGTCACACCAGAGCTTTATGAACTGTCCCACTGTAAACAAAAAGCCCAGTTATCACCTACTAACTGTCTGTGTTGAAAGTAGAAAGATGGGAGAAAAAGTTGAGTGCTTTTTCCCAAATGTATTATAATCCCCAAATTCTCCCTTTAATATAAGAATGTCTCAAAGCTGTGAATTTTGATGAGTGTCTCAGGCCAGAGAGATGATTCTCTGTATGTTTTTGATTCCTAACGTCTACGATGCAATATGGGAGACCACTCGACTGACTCTGATGAAATCTGAAGAGCAGTATTCTATTTCTCTTGGTTTGCTTTTTTTGGCTTTTTACATTTTTGTCTAAGTCCTCATCTTGCAATCTTAATGTTGCATTATTGTTCAATAAAGCTAGAATGCTAAAGGCAGCTATAGAGAGATGATAATTTGAAAACAGGCACAATGCTTAGTAATATGGAATTGAACAGACCTCTAGAACTACTTGAATAAATCAAAAATTTTACTTTGGGAAAAGGACTGTGAGAGCTTAGGGGAAGCGATTTGTTGTGGTTGTTGTTATGTAAACTGTTTTCTAAAAAGACAAAAGTAGATATTATCACTGGCTCTGAAGAATAAGTGGGAGAGTTGGAGTTTCTCCAGCAAAGAGTGAAATATTTGTGAGCTATCAGAAGGACTAATCTTCCAGTGTCTGAGAAAATCCTATCAAGATCAGTTCTCCTTTCCCCAATTTATTCTCCTTTCCACCAGTCCTGTCTGTTTAGCTGAAGGGAAGGCTTCAAGGGGGTTATCCCACAAATGGAGACCTATTGGTCCAAATACTGCAGTGTTGCAACAAAGTCAAAGTTAACATAAATGTAATACAGTTTCTTCTTGCCCAAATACTGTGGCTTCCAAGACAGTGGAGCAGTTTGATTTAAAGATGAGGTTCCTAGCAACTCAGAAAACATGCTTGTGATCCCTGAAGTGTCGTGATGACACTGAAAATACTTTCCCCAGAATTAAATTGCAGTAGATAAAATAGCTGGAGTTTCTTACGTAGATGTGTTTTTTACTTGATTTTTTTAAAAAAAAAAATGTTTTGATTCTGTAACTTCTCACTTGAATATAACTGGAATTGAAAATTATATGTATTATATAGATGCCTATATGCATCCTTCTGCAAGTGAAAGATTATTCACTATGCTATTTTACTTATTTAAATGAGCTCATTCTCACCCTTAGCCTGTTACTTGCAAGTTGGTTTCCATTCACAGTACCTCACTTTTGCAATAAGTAACTTTCACTTCTTGTGATTTTTCAAACATACATGCATTCATTATGTCTTGATTAGTTACTACATGATCCAGCTACAACTATTTAGTAAGGCATAAAATAAAAGACTCTGTTTCTGAATCTGTACAACTACATCAGTGCTATGCGGTTTCACAGATGCATTGAAAACATCTCTGATTTAAGTAGAGGTTATATAAATAAAATTTACTTTAAAATATGGAGCATTCTTTCTTGCCAGCCAAAATCTGCCAGTCCCCCAATTATATGTGTCATCAAATACCATACATACAACATTTCTTCTGCTGAGCATGACATAACTTATTACTAATAATATTCCCCTCTGAGCGATTCATGCCTAACTACATTGCATATAACAACAGTAGATTTACTGCAGTGAGCAGAAATTCAGTTTTAAGGGGGTTAATGGTGTGAAGAAATCAAAGAACTGTAAACTACAGCTCTAGTGAAGTTTATCATAGGTAAATTTCTGCAAGCTGAAAAGAAGTGTCAGGTATATTTAAATAAACAAATATGTAGGCTCAGACATCTCAGACTTTGAATCAAACCATATCTGATGAGGATTTTGTGACTTATAAAGGCTACAGATATTTTTTTAAAATTTTAATCTTTATTAGTTTGCCCCTTCTGACCTTCATATGATGAGGATTTTCAGGGGAAAGAAACCAGTTCAACATGCATTTGGTGAATGAAGAACTTTTAGCTGTCATTTCAGCAATCCCATTATCTGTTTAGACATTTTTTATTAGATAATTAAGCCATGTTTTCTGTACGCACAAAGACTAATGACTATGAATGAAACCATCACCTCTACCCTAACTGAGAAGTCACTGAAACCATGAATAGACACAATAATTTCAATTTCAAAACTGGAAATCCTTTTTTCAGCAAGTTCTCCCCACCACTACTATTCTTGCCCTTTTTGCAGAGATTACACAATGTACATATTGCATTTACTATCCCTTTGATTGCCCTTTCATACCACACAGTTCCTTTCTAAGCAGCTGCCAGTGTTTTTTCCGCTAAATTTTATGTGTGTCCATCTACCTTGTAATTCTCTTCTTCCTTGATTTGGGTCTCAAAGGATTTCTTTCTGCAGATCATAGGAGAGGTTTGCAGATGTCTAAGAATAACAACCACTGCCAAACATGCAAATTGCAAACAGGTGCCAAGATGTCTTGCTTTTTCCTAGCATAATGGAGAGGTTCCCAGTACAGTGAAGAAAGATCATCATACAGAGAAAAGTAGGATCTGTTGACAGAAACTGCAGTTTGAGTGCCATCAAACGTACCTTATTCCCTTTCCCTCCCAGTCTCTTCTCTTTCAGATGACTGCTGTTCAGAATTTCACTTTCAATAAATATTTGGCACTTGTATCCAAAAAGACAAACAAATATTCAGAGAAAATTTTGTCTGAGTAAGTGAACACTCCTATTCAAAATTTTGTGGCTAGATGAATGGATAAGTGACAACAGTGATGAATAAATAGTGCCTGGGCCTGCCAAAACGCAGCATTAGAAAGTATAAACAAAGAAGTACTGAAAACAGATGGATTCATTTTAAGTTTTATCCCTTTTCAGTCAAGAGATGCTAATGAGGCAACCTCTCTTTGTACCATGACCCTGACACATTGTGTGCTAACACCAGCAAGGAGTTGGACTGACGCGGGGTCTGAGTGCCAGCATGCAGCTGCCTTTCCGCAGGACAAAGTAATTATTACCAAAAGTACAAAGCACAAATCTTCCTGCTGAATAGTGACAGAAGTGAGTTGCAGTAGGCATCAGAGCTATGTAATTCCAGTAATTAGGTATTTGTGTGTATTTGCACTGGATGCATTGCAGAAAGCGCAGAAAGCTAAAACATGGGGATTTGATTGCTTGGAGGGGGAGAGGAGGAGGGTTGCTGAGATGAGCTGAAATCTGGTGAGATTTTACAGGCATGAGAGCTGCTCTGTCAAATCTGACTCGTTGCCTGTTTACTTTAACAATGGCCAAAACTCAGTGGGTATCAGAGGCAGGTGCAGTCTGTTTGGCAATTGGCAGCAATACGATATGGCAACTTTTTCCGGAGGAAATCATTCTTTTAATTGCTCATCTTAGAATGCTGTTATGTAAAATATAGGTTATAGGAGTCGCAATTTCCAACCGGTTAAACCAAATTTTTAATATAATGAAGTTATGCTTGAAATAAAACTCCAGTTTTGAAAATTATGTATATTTTGCAAGCTCTGGTCTGAATACCCAAAATCTAATAATGTGTCTGGACAAAAAGCCAAGAAAAAACATATCTACTTGTCTGGACACGTGAATTTGGATACTGTTTCTAGAAGCAAATTATAAGCAAAATAACATCTCCCAGTGACATTTGCTTATTCTTAAAGTACACAGGAGAACATTCTAGCAGTGGCTCTCAACTTTCCTGTGGTCTAATCCCCCTGAGAGACTACTGCTTTTATGCCTCTACTCTCCTCCTTGCGCTGCATCTCTCTGGCTCCATCTCCTTCTCCCCTGTGCCTTTGACACTGTTCCCTTTTGGGAGGAGAGTTGTTCACCTGTTCTGCTTTACAGCTTTCTAATTGTATCATTGATGACTCCAACCAAATTATTTCAAATTTGTTTAATTGTATTATATAGAAGTGATATATGCAGCCTGTGCTGCTAACAGATAAAATATATTCTCACATTGCTATGTAAAGTCACTTTTCACGCATATTTTCCTTCTAGGCATTGTGAAAAGTACTTCTGGCCTTTGATCCTGTTCTGGGAAGCTCACATGTGACCCATGTATAATTATGGCCTTAACAGCCAGCAGTGGTGGGATTTGTGTTGGCACACCTGCAACTTGAAATGTGTCTCACCTATTGAAATAAGTATTATATAGCTACATAAAAGGTAAAGGAAATATATAGCCTTAGAAAGTAAGATTATTTTAAAGAGAAGACAAGAAAAAACAAACTTGTGACTTCTCAGCCAGCAGGGAAATCAAATGATAAAACAAATGTTTGAAAACCAAAACCATGGCAGTCCCTGCTTTCTCTTCCACTTTTGATGTGATGCAACTCACCTTCAATACACTCAGTTATCTTACAGGTGTTGCTGTAAAGACATTAGTGTGTACATAGATAGATAGATATTTCAAGTATCTTTTCCCTACAATAATTTTGTAGTAGGGTTACTGTTAATGCTAAACGAAGAATTAACCCTAATTCTTTGGATGCACTAGAGCAAGAGGCCTAATGACTTTTCTTGTCCTTAGATATATTAGCTGAAAGGAATTTAATAACACAATCATGTTGCTGCCTTCCGCTGTCATTTCTTAAGTTATCTACCATCTAGTCAATTGGAACAAATCTTTGAAAGAGTTCTTGTATTCTAGATTATTTCCTAATCAAATATGGTCTTACTTATGTAATTTTCCTTATCCTACAGGGGATAAAACATTTATTATCCTTCATTCCATAGAGATTTTGAAATCAAAATCATATCACAATTCCGTTCCTATCCTTTATATCCTTGATTCACTTTTGTGTAGTCACTGGGAGGATGCCATGCTTGTACTTTCTATCCAAGGAAATTTTGTTATGAAATGCATATAATTTGTTGACCAACAGTGGGGGCTTCAAGAGATTGCAAGAGAGCCATATACCATATTCATCACGACATCAAGTAAGTTTTCTTGTTCTCGTTGCAATTATTTTTAATTAGGTAGCCACATGGTTTTCGATCAGCAAGAAGATGATAATAGTCATGTAAGGCAAGCAATTACTAAGTTTCCTGGGGATGGTCCAACCACAGGGAATATTCCTAATTTAAAGAAGCTATAACTTCCAGTATTTTTTTTTTCTCAAGCCTTTCTAACTTTGGTTATCAAATGCAAAAATAAATTGTATTCCCTATTGTTCTTGTTCAGTGACTGTGCCTAATCCTGGAATTACTGGCATCTGTATATAATTTCAATGGTAAATTACAGCTGGGATTTGCTAACCCCAAAGTGTGAATAAGTATTTCTAAATTATTAGAAACTTATTGGCACTTTATAGTTAATTTATTGTGATTATCTTAGTCTTCATTCTCTTTTGATAGCTTGTTTAAAATGTGTGTTATTTTCTTAGCACCAGAGCTGATTGCTTTCCCAACAGAAGAATATTTTTTCTGGTGAAAATTAGATTTCAGCTAACCTCATTTTATGTTAATTGCCTTCTCTCGTTGACAACTTTCTCTCCTTCTCCCCACCCCACCCCTCCAACCCCACCTAGCTCCGGTATTAACAGAGGAATGATGGAAACCTGGAATAGCAATTTTTCATTGACATTTCCATGGGGAAGATGCCATTTCCTGACCCACTACAAAATGATTTAAATTTCAAAACTCTTTTAACTAATAATTTTTCAAAAAGGTAATAAATAATATAAATATATTAATGGCTAAAATTTATTATCTCCTTTTAGATATCTTCTGTCCCGTTCTTTAATAATGCATTCTGTGACTGCCTGACAGACTAAGCACAAGAAATACAAGAGCATATCCAGGAGCAAAATTTGTGCTCTTTTTCCATTAATGTAGAATAAATTTATATACACCTGTTAAAAGCTATACTCCTTGAAAACAATAATGAATAATGTCTTTGCCATTTGGAGGATGGCATAAAGAGGTTAGAAATTTACTTTATTTCTCAAAACAGATGGCTTTCAGGGCTTGTGCCTATGACATGGCTATCCAAAGGAAGGCAAAATTAGAGCTTGATTTAGACAAAGGCTAACATTTTAAATAGCAATTTAATATTTACACACAGCAGTGAATTTGGACTATGACTACCATATTGTATATTGTTCTGTTGGTTTGTTTAGTAGTAATTATAGGATGGCTTTGTTCACCATTGGAGACACATCTTTTCATAATTCTATGCTGCTAACTGGGAGCATGATGAAAAAACTCGGCCATAGGACAGATGAATGAGACTTTCATTGGCTTAATTAAGAATATCATGTGCTTAATTGAGAAATCCTAATTAAATTAATGAAAACTTTTCCAAATCACCTTTCCCCTTGGAGATACCTGAATTCTGGAAGTTTGGAAAGCTTCTGAAACTTCTCAACATATGATATTTCATAAGTGTGAACTAGAATCTGAGGAACAAGTTAGAAGAAATAGAAACTATTTTTAGAAGATGCTCCTTATTGTATCTTTATACATAAAGGATATATGATTCTTTATGTGTAGACATGGTGTTTATGGAAAAGGTTTACTGGTAGATTTGGCACTATTAGGTTTTTAGCTGGACTCAATCTTAAAGGTATTTTCCAACCTAAACAATTCTATGATTCTATAAAGTCTTTCTGAAATCTGTAGAATATGTTTCCATAAAACGCTGGGATGTTATACAGACAATAGCTAGTACTACCTCCAGTGGTTTAAGATTATATTATACAAAGGCCAAAAACATTGTTTCTTCTTATGCTACTTATTTTACTCAGTATATATGTTCTCTTTTAATTACCTTTAACTTTTTATTGGTGTTTTTCAATAAATTATATTGCAAGACACAGCTTCAGATAGTCTTTGACTCCTAACTCAAAAATCTGTACACTATCCAGAGAGAGAAGCAGAAACAATGTTCTAAAAATGTGAAGTATCCTTATTATTTCACTAAATATATGTACATTTGGTTCACAGTTCCTCTTTCCCTTTGTTCAATTTTTTCCTACACTTCCTAATATTCTTTTGTAAGGCCACAATTATATGTAACACTTCAGAACATGTGTCACTTTAAGGACCCTAGTAACACTGGCTCTGCCCAGAAAAATCAGTTTTGCATGTGCTTAATTCTCATATGAACTAAGTATTTTCATATTATACGTGCATGTCTGGAAAACAAAGATTTATATAAATTCAGTAGGCCTGAAAACTTTGGTTAAGTCTTGATTTTAGCATAGATCTCTATCTACATTTCAATTGTATGTATTTTATTTTTTTAAAATATACCAGAAATAACTCTATCACTTTCCTAGCTCTAGTAATTTGTGCTTACTTGTTCTTAATTTCAACATTTGTTCACTCTCTGGGAATAATCACAGACACCACAGTTTTACAAGATTTTTATAATTAAAAGTGTCCCTCCCTTCTATATTGTAAGCTTAAACATTAATGGTAAACTGTTTCAAAATCAACTTCTGGTTGTTTCTAGGAAGATTCCTTAGTGCCCTATGGAGTTCTTATGAATGGTGGGCATGGGAAAAAAGTTTAATTAAAATATCCTTTCTTAGTCTGAGATGAACCTCAGAATGGTCTTTAAGAACTTCCCAGAAATTAAATTTTCATAGTCAGCATTCAGCTTGAATTTCCCCTTAAAGGAACCATTAAAGGAACTAGTGAATTTAAAATGCCTATAAAGTGACAGTTTGTTACTTCTAGCAGGATAATTCCATTCTAATTTAGAAAAATACAATAGTCCAACTTCATCTTCTTAAGCAATAATAAAATTCTAAATCTATTCACAGCCCCCAAATGTGAATAACAAAAATGTTAATGAACGTTATGCTAATCAGTAAGCCAAACAAATAGCAACAACTGTGAAAGCAAGCCTTAATAATGTGAAAGATATGGTATAGCCAAACCTGATCATATGGGTCATAAATTCATTAGTTTGTTCATCCTAAAAAAGCTGGAATTTAAATCAGAAATATGGATAATGCAGACCATTAGTGTGGTCTGTTTTGTTTTGAGAAAGTCTAAACATCCTTGTTGCTTTATTTTCGCTGAGGGCCTAGTTTACGCTTACCAAACTTGTAGCTGGAACGAGTTTCCATCTGTAATCTACCAAGGCATATATATACACATATATGTGTGTGTATATCCATCCATACATCTATGTATATAAAGGTATATAAATATTTTTATCTTGATCCAGTCAAACATGCAATTCAGTAAGCCTGCAAAAGTTCCATACATATATTTGCAAGACAGGGAACCAAATATTGAAGGAATATGTTAAAAATCGTATGGTCTATAAGATTTTTGGTTTATGCTAAATTGGATTTTAGCCAGTACTTGAAAAAGTATCTGTTTTATATGAAGTATTAAGAAAAAAAAACGGAAATAGTGGCCACGTGTCTGGCAAGTTTATTTTCTTTCAAGTAACCAGGAACAATATCATCCCTCCCTCTTCTACTCATCATTACATTTTCAAAACTGGTTCTAAAAATAAGTAGTGTAAATGTCCAAAGTATTATAAAGTGAAGATACAGTTTTATGTTCCTGTTGTGTGTAAGCTCTTTATTATTACCATTAACGTGAATTTGTATGTGTCTATTTCAGTTACCAAATATGAAAAATAAATTATGCTACAATATTGTATTTAAATGGCAATATATTTCTATTATTTATTGTCAGTGAAAGATAACAGCAATTTTTACAAGTAGACATATATGATTTGGTACTGTAGTCTATATCAGCTTGATGAAGGCAAGATGCAGCACTTTTTTTTTTTTTTTTTTTTTAGTACTTATTCTCCTAATGAATGTATTTACCCTGAATAAGGCAATTCTTCCTTTGTATCAAACATTTTCAGAATCATAATTCTTATCTTAATTCGGGGGGGGGAAATTTAGACACAGGATGAAAAACCCTTCCCTTTCTTTAAGGTTTCTGTGTTGCCTGATGAAATAATCTGTCAAGGATGTATGCTTCAAATATTGTCCTTAGAAACCTCTTCTTCATGAAAAGTGCAGGACAAATGGATGTGTTTGTTCACGTGTAATTATATTATGTAAAGGTTTGTCTGAAAGAGTAATTGACTTCATATCTTCAGTTGATTTATCGTAACTTTGAATATTCATTTGCAGTTGTAGCCCAAGAGTAGAAATTCATATGCAACAAGTAACTGTACCTGTGACCATGTATGTAGGATGCAGGAATGTTTGTTTTCCTTTTGTGCTGTTATGATCTAGCATCATAACAAAACTCAGAAATATTTCATGATGTGTTGTGATGTAAGAAGTATTTTTGTATCCTGAATGGATTTTAATATCTTTGGAAGAAAAGAGCTCTCAGGCTCTGACTCTCCTGTGTACACACACATTCTGTATGTTATCAGAATAAGATTGGAAAACATGTTCAGATCCTTCTGAATCTTTAATGAAGATGTGTTACTGACAACTAAAAAAAGAAATAGAGGCTCCATGGCACTATGATACCATCCTTCTCCATCCTGATTGGTATTTTAAATTACAACTGGATCTGTTCTTTAAACACTTTTACACACATTTTCTTCTTTTGAAGTAGGCTGACCATGACTTCATTAATGTTGGCATTGAACACATGGCTAGTGGTTTTTTGTTGCTTTTTTCTTTTTTAATATTGAAAGGCAAATTTCACTCTGACAGTAAATTCCAGTTTGGTTGTTTAGTGAGGGTAAATTCTCCCACCAGCCAAGACAGAGCTTGTTGTGGGGAGTGTGTGTGTGGGTGTTGTTTGGAGTTTATTATTATTATTTTATCTTTTTCTTTGTTAGTGATACTTTGGTATTTTCTGAAAGTAGTGCTGCTTTGGAGCCTAGAACATCCTCTGTTCATTTTCACAGAGTTTTCTTTTTTGCTTTTGCATTTGCAAGAAATTAAAGACCTTGGATATCATCACAGCTGTAACTAGTCTCCAGGAATGTCTATATTTCAGTCCCTAAATGATGATAATTAAAAAGCATTGTCTGGGAACCTAGATGGGTGTGTCCTCATCAGTATACTCCATCATGTGAATATTAAGATTCTATTTTATTTTTTATTTCGGGGATGGTTGGGTTTTTTTTTTTGTTTTCCCCCTTTTTTTCACCTCCTGGGACTTCAGCTTAAGTTGATGAAGTGTAAATCCTATTTTGTGTTTTAAGGCATCAAGCCAGACAAATAATTTTAATAAGATGAACCAAGCCTGTAACAAAGGGAGATAAGGAAATAGGACAAAAAGAAGACCCTCAAGAAGTTCTATGCTTTCTCCTGATACTGGCATGAGCCATAGAGGTACTATTAGAGCACCATAAAGCCCACTCTGAGGTAGAACTCATTCTGTCTTTTTAAATTAAAAATTTTTGACTCCATTTTTTTTCTTACAGCAAAATTTTCTATTCTATTACTTTTATCTTTCCAAAGATTATGTACTGAAGAACAGAGTAAATGTATTAGCATATATTCTATGGACAAAGAAAGCCTATGTAACTGGGTTGAAAATCCATCTTCGAAAGAAGTTAATTTCTCTGGATGCTTAAAATTGCAGACAGGTGCTTATCGTAAAGGAAAGCAGCAGTATCTTTCTCATGAAAGTTAATGAGACTTAGATGACAGATGGCATCTTAGACATTTGTACATCTTGGCTGAATCTCCTTCAGAAAAGGTAGTAGTGAGGGGATCATCCCTGCCTTTACAGCCCCTCTTTAGCAAGCATAATTTTTAGCCTTGATTTCAGAAACTGTACCGCAAAAGCAGCCTGCCATAACTCCTGTGTGCTCTGCTCCATTAGTTTTATCCAATACCATCTATCAGCTAAAACAACATGGGCCACATCAGTTTCAGGTAGGGAGGGGAGGGAGAGAGAAATGGTGATTTGGAATGCAAATTGTAGCCTTGTTTTTATTAACTGAACCAAGCTCAGCACTGTAGGGTGGCTACACAGCAAAGGGCAGGAGAGAGTTTCCCCTAAAGGGCCATTCAGAGCAGCAGTCTGACCTAGTCACTAAATCGCTGCCTAGAGGAATCTTTGTCTCCCCCTCCCCAAACTTGCTGGAGGATTCCCAGGAGATTAATCTCCTTGGGATAAAGTTATTCTTTGTGAATATCTCATGACACATCAGTGATGAGAAGCAATCTTGCTGTTCATGACATAGGATGCTTCAAAGCTGTGTAAGACTCCGCACACCACCCCCTTGATTCATGACCTGCTGTCTGACTTGTTTGTGTGACAGCAGACATGTACAGTAACGTGCTGCGCCTGTGTTTTATGAATGTTCCAAATCTGGATTTAACAATATTTACTCGGGCACTGAGAAAGTCTGGGAATTTGATCTTGGCACTCACTTGGAGCCAAAAATATAGAGCAGTAAATGGGCATATGAAAGACCTGGCCGAAATTCACCCCTGTTATCCCAAATGTCACTCTGAACATTCTCAGAGACTTTTAGACTCCCAGTAGACTCAGACATGCCAGTGTATCTGAATGTAATGAGCTGGACCTGTCAGAAACAGGTCCCACTCAGTGTACTAATTCACCAACTTTACAAGTGTGATTCTCTAAAAGATTTTTGGTTTTGTGATTTAAACAATTTACACTTACGGCAATATCTGTCTTAACAGCCTGTGTCCCATTACAGATACCTGTAAGCATGCTTCGGAATGCAAATTTTAACTACCATCATTCAGTAAATCATATTCACTAAGTAGGAAACAGCATCTAATTTCTTAATGCTCTAGCAAAATATCAGCTGTTCCGTAAAGTAATATAACAATGATATCCAGAGTATGGGTGTAGGCTTACCTTTTGTTTGCTCAAGCACCACAGTGCCTTTAAGCTGGCCTTCAACCCACAGTAATCTCTTCAAAGTTTTCCTTTGTACATTAAGCTTGAAATAAAGGTAATGATATATGGTAGTAGTTGCCAAATTCAGCTTGCTAAACCATACCTACTGTGACTAGTTAGTTAATAGCTTCCTGATCTTTCACTGTTTCTTGTTTCAAAGTATATTTCTTGCTTTGCAGGTAACTATTCTGTCCCTTTTGAGACTGAATTATCTTTTTCCTTATCAATTGTGTCGGCTATACATGAAACTTGTTTGGGTTAAGATTTCATTGTGAATTTGAAATGGCCCAGAATCATTTAGGAGATTGTCTTAAAATATCTCTGACAGACTTGGGCAAATTTTGATTATGCTTCAGAGCCAGCTGCTGACTACAGGGTGAAATCAAAGACACCTCACAATTCACAGTTTCGTTTGGCTTTAGGCTTAAATCCAGTGCACGGATGGGAAGGGCTGAACTCTCCAAGATTTGCTCATCTCTTATAGACCTGCACAATACTTGTATACAGTTACTTTTAGCAATACCACTGAAAATGTTACTTTCCTCCTACATGAGGCCCTGTTTAAAATAGTAAGTTCTACTGTAATTATTGTGGTATTGTTGTATTACTAAAATATTCCAATCAAATATGAATGGCATTGCAGTAAGTCCTCTAGGAGGAATACAGAATCATGCTACCATCATAAAGACATCATGGTCTAAAGCAACTAAATGCAGATAAAAGGAAAAAGAGGAATTAAAATGCCTTTTTGTTGCATTGTAGGCCCAGATATTCTTCATGGAGTCAGACTTTGTTGAGCAACTTCACAGTTGTTTCACTTTGCCTAAGAGCAACCTAAATTCGATTCATTGTATAGCTGTGTAAAGCAGATTTCATTTAAGAATAAATTGTATATAATTTATTCTTTGACTCAAAATATAACTTCATTATTTTTTTAATCTTAGGTAATAGATAAAACATTATTTTTCCATGATATACATAATTTTCACTTTCTAAAAAGATACAGTACATGAAAAATTCCACAAGCTCTAGTAGCATGGATGTTCTTGTGTCTTGCACCAGCAGTTATGTTCAAAAAGTATGAAAGTTCAAGAAGTGCTTTGTTTTCTTTCCAGAATCTGTTTTTATCTCAGAAAGAATTTTTTGTAAAATCTGAGAGGCAAAAGTGAGGTGTCTTTTTTACATTTTTAGACGCACAGGTTCTTGACAAGTTTCATTGTTATATTTTAGTTAATACAAAGTTTCATTATGAGCTAGAGGAAAATAAAATGTAAAGATGAATTCTTAATCTGAAATAGATCTGTAGCCAGTGCCCAGCTTGGGTACTTGATCTGGATGCTGAAGCTACAGAGCTAAGAAACTGAAATATCTTCATGTACTTGCACTATCATTATGGAAAGGAGAGGAAATTCATGGAGTACCATGTCCTCTAGTTTCAGCCTTCTGACATTTGCTGCATTCCCCTTGTGCGGATCTTCTGTGCATTTGCCCAGCATTGAGTTAGATCTGGTGGTTCAAAATATACAACTCTAGCTTTTTTTTCATTTTTTACATGGTTTTGAAAATGTACATAACTTCTCAAATAGATTGCATTACACCAGGATTTCATTTGAAGTAGTGATTTTTAAATGCTGCTGTGATTGGGATTTATACAGCAGTGATAACTTAAACTTACAGTCCCTCTCAGTCTGAAGGTTCTCAATATTTTTTACAAACTCAGACTATAAATGTAGAAAACAGGAGTGAAAAAACAGTTAGGAAGAATACCATACCAATGCAGATATTAGTTATACAGCATTTAACTGCTATGACATGAGAATTTTTACTTCATAACCAATCAAAAAGACTTAGAAGAGGTTTTAAAACAGCAAATGGTCAGACATTGACTACAGCTTTATTTCTTTCTATGTTCAGAAATGGAAAATCACCCAAATCCTGTGCTCTGGAGAACCAGCTACCAGTGAGATGAAAACATCTACCCAGAAGACTCTCTGTGTGTGCAACTGAAACAAAGATCAAACTAAGTAGTGCCAGTTATTTATGTCTTACTGAGAACTTCTGTAAGGTGATGAACTTATAATAAAGCAAGCTTAAGGATATCTAAGTAATTTTCAGATTTTTAGGTAAGGTTAGAATATCTCCTAAATTTGTTTCAAAAATGATTATTCAAGCAGTGCTAATTAACAAAGCATGATCCTGAGAGAAAGAACCTCAGTCCATGGTGCATCTTTGTTATTCCCACATTTTACAGAAGCTTTTTCTTAATCGAGACAAAGGCTTTTCTCCCCCTTAATCCTGAAGCAAAAAATTACCTTTGTTGGCCTTTTCCACCATCCCTGAAACTTTGGATTTTGCTCTTTTTTACTTAAGAAAACAGTGGTCAAGACCTCTTAAAAAAACTGGCCCACCACAACTACTAACAGTACTGGTAGATACCCCTCTGTTCATTTGGTTAAATTAAGACTGTAAATAATGAAAGCCAAGGTGTTTAAGTTACTGCCTCTCTTGTTGACACCTTTGTATGCCTTGAAGGAGGTTCTGCAATTCAGCTGTTGGCTGCAGCAGCTGCCTTCAGTAAATGGCTCAAATTGTGTGAAGCGGTTCATCAACCTCCTCCTTGAGCAGAGGAAGAATCTAGTAGACACACACGTGACACCAACTTGTAAGTCCATTCTTTAAGCCTTCCTACAACTGTGTGGAGTGGCGGATATGTCTGAGAAGTGAAGGGATATGCAGACAGGGATGTGGTGTTGTGGAGACTAGACACAGCTCCAGCATCAGGCGTCCCATAGCTCCAGTATCAGGTCAAGATCTAAGAGGTTGCCCAGATTCGGACAGAAGGATCTTTCTCCACCCAAAGGCTGAATAGTTACATGTCACAGAATTTGCACTTCAGCAGATGAGAATAGAAAATAAAGAAGTCCTCATCTTTCACATTAGAATGAAAAAGCATGTACTCTGTCAGAACACATACCAACCAGACATTATGAGTCTCATTCATCTGTGCCTGTCACTGCTGTGTCATCTAGGCATTTTCATTCATTCTGAGCACTTGTTATTTTAATCTTAAAATGTCTCTGTGTGCAATTCAGTTGAGATGTTCCTGTTTTCAATAATACATTTTTCATAATGCTTTCCTTCCTCCTTCAGACCTCTCTGAAATCAAGCACTGCAGTCCACTGACATGTTGACAGTTTTGGATGGATTAATGGAAAAGGAGCTGGAAGAGGCTAACAAAGATTTATTTATTATTATTAATTAACTGACTGTTTATCCAAGTTGCTCTTCTGAAAAGAAATTTAAGAGAAGGAACTGAAAAAAATGTTTGAAATGTAAGATTTAGAATATATTCTGTTCCTCAAACTACAATTAATAATTTTAAAAATCAAGGCTGTCTTGAAGTGGAAATTCTTGCTCTAAACTGTAAGTAGGACTGCCTTACTGATATTGTTTAATATGCTGAAAGGAAGTGAAAAGGGATGTTTCCAGCACTGGGAAAAACATACATCCAAGGTTAGTCATTTAATGGATAGGGGCTAACTTTTATTTAGTTCCTTTTGCTTAAAAAGAAAATTAGGAATCATCTTGGTAATAAAACACAAAGATGTAAGTTGTAAACATATCTGCTGAATATTTTCTTATATACTTCTTCTGGTAAAATGCTAAAACACATAAGTCTAAGTGATCCAAGCACAGAAGTGACACCTAACCTTTTTGAAGCAAAATACTGTGGAACGTGTTAAGTTAGCATATCATATAAGGCTTGCACTCTCTTCATTTGCATGCACTCCTATTTCACAACCATATTTCCTTTAACACTTCAACCTTCCCTGTACATTCTGTATTTGGCTTTGCACTTGCCTGGTCTGTGGTAATAACCCCAGGCAAAGAGCTCAACGGCAGCCGGCTGCCAGCAGCAGAGGCCTGGCGCTGACTAGGCAAGGATTTGCGTGGCACATGCCAGCTCAAACATGGACACTTCCTTTTTCTGTTTTCCTGCCTTTAGAGGCCAGCCAACCAAAGATGAAATTTCTCCATTCCTGGAACATCTGGCTTAGACTCTCAATGCTCATAATTATCCTCCCATCCCCAGCTCTCTGCAGGTGCAGGGAAGTGCAGGGCAGGTTCTCTGAGAACACAGCTCTACAGTGGACAAGTTCGCTTGTAAATCTTTGGTAAATGCATGCTATACGATTTAACATACATTTATAGTTTTATAATTTATGCTAAGAAAGGTTGTCACTGATAAAATGCTGGTTGGAATAATATTGCACTATAATGTTATGAAACCTAGTGAAAAATCTTCAACTCTTAGTAAATGTAAGGCTTTGTTTTGCAATAAAAATCTGGATGTCAGCATCTTGCACTGCCATATCACTTATGCCTTTTACCATCTAACCCTGTATCACTCATTCCCTTTTCATCCCATCTCTCAACACAGGCTTTTGCTTCTCAGGCACTTACTTATCTTCATCCACTGCTCCTCCCTCGCCAGTCAACCACTTGCTGTCCTCATCTTGCATGGTAACCCCAGGAAAATCTTCCCATATGTTCCCTGGCAGCCAGATGCTGTTGTAGTCCACATTGGCTCTTAGATGGGCTCTGACCGATGAATGTCGTTGGAGCTGTGACCCGTTCCTTGTTCAGCTCAGCACGGCTTGCCTAAACAGATGGTGAGTAATGGCATGCAACGCCTACTTATCTTTCTGTGCCTCTCTCCATATGGTTCCTGTATTAGACCTGGAAACAAATTGAAGGAGTCAGTGTGACTAGGAAATGAATTTCATCAAGCTCCACAAAGTTGTTGTTAAAAATTCTTGTGTTCTTGTACTGCTATGAATGACTGTGTGAGTCAGTTCAAATTTGAGATGAGAATATGCAGCTCCTTTGATTTTATTGTGGTTAAACCCACCTGTACCATGCCTAAATCTTACTCTGTGGTGTGTGAACCTGCAAGCCACTTAAGCACACATGTGAGTTTCTCAGTTTCCCATTAAAATCATCTAATGACAGGTGTGAGATCTTGCAGCATTAATATCTGTACATGTATATTACATAATATCTGTAAATGTTTTGATATTACATCGGAGTACACAGCTTTAGCACTGGATAATATTGCTTGCTTCTTTTGGTGGTGGTAAGAGAGGTAGAAGAGATAGTATTTAAACATATGAAATTAGCTGATGTTAAAATGGATGTGTTTAGATCATCTTAGTTTTAGTTAAATCCTTCGCGCCTAAAAGGAATGATTAAAAATGCCAAGATTTCAGGATTTAGGATAACATTCTCAAAAGGAGCCTGTGAAGGCTCATGAGTCTGTCATTACAAGATACAGCTTTCAGTGAGACTTAACTCCAAAGGCCACAATTATTTTAGAGATATTTTTGATATATTTGTTTCTTAGTTGGTCACTTGGGACCAACTCACCAAAAGGGAGCTACAACATGAGGGATGCATAAAACCTGAGAGAGAGTGAGCAAGAAAGTATGATCCTGCAGCAGCCCAGTAAAGAAGGAATATACCTGGAAGTAGGGAAAGGGTGAAAACAAGTCTTGGCTTCTTGTACCTTTTTCAGGGTTGACTCATGGATTTTACATTGAAAAGTCACAGAACAAAAGATGTAATCCAATGTGTTTAGTTTGCCTTCTGGACCCCAGACCTCTCAAGCCTTCACATATCCTGCCTTAATCACTAGTCTGTAGTAAAAGCTGGGAAGAAGGCCATTCACCCCCTTCCCGCTCTGACATGAAATGGGGCTAACTTACAAGAAATAATTAAGGATCCTTTGTTTTGGAAGACAGCATGATTACCTATAAATCACTGACACATATACTACATACTACTGAAAAAAAAAGTTACCTTAATCATTGATGTGTGACTAGAAGTTGTTTTCTCACTCAAGAGAAAATAATAGAGATTTCCCCCTCTTGAGAAGAGGCTCACACAACCCTGAACCATGTACAGCTCTTGAGCAGGTCAACGATGGTTTCTGGGGGCATCTTGGTTGTGTGATTAGCCCTGGTGCTGTGAGTCGGTGCAATGGGGTTTGGGGTAACCTGAATGTCTGTTTGTGGGATGGGGTGGCAGCCCAGGCTATTGAAGGTGGTATCATTACATTGATTTAGGACCCAACTGCATGGCTAATGCAGTCTGACCCAGTAATGGGCTGGTGGAATTGCTAGAGAGCTACAGTCAACTCCTGCTGAGAGCCCCTGCTTCCCTCTGCTTCCCAGCCTACAGGGCATGGATATATATTGTGGCTTCCAGCCGTATGAAGGTTTGGGTGTGCACCTCACATAAGCGAAGGAGCTGGTAAACATAAAAAGTAGGGCTACTCATGAGAGAGACCCATCCCTGCCGCAGTGGTTGCTTTACATATTTTAAATACATTTTATCTTATATTCAACATTTACATTATACATCTTATATAAAACAGCCTCTGGAACAGGGGCTGTGATCTAGGCATCTCTGCCCCTCAGTGAATGCACCTGCCACAAGGCTGCAGAATCATACTTATTGCTTCTCTCTTTTTACCACAGATATTTCTTTATGCAAAGTGAAACAGATTCATCAACAAATTTTGCAAGATTAACAAAATATTCCATAGCCAGGAATGTAAGGCACTCTGTTGAAGAATGAGAAGAATTTGCTACCCAGCACTCCACTTTTTGTGACTAGTGATTTTGGGAACCCACTACGTGTGCCTACCACATGTCTCTGGGTTACAGTTCCTGAGGTGATACAGGCAGAGGAACTGTGCTTGTGGATCCTATCAGGCCTGAATTAGACATGGAGAATTCAGCTCTGCGGACAGGACAAGTCTCGTAGACATGCCCAGAAGTGAAACATTAGGCATTTGGTTTAACATTAGAAGCAGAGGACTGTAGGGGTAGCTGAAGAATTTTTGGAAGCAGGCACCTTAGGATGACAATGTCTTTGAAAATCCCACTAAATACTTGCTCACATCTTCAGATACCTATCTAATTGTGACAATTTGATTCCCAATCAATTTAAGTACTTGTGGTCCTTTCATGCATTTTTTTCTGCTCTAAAACCAGCTTCCTATTGTGACTCGGAGGAAGACTGATTAGTAAGTCATTAATGAGACTGTAACTTATATTGTGTGCATTACATATTAAAAATTTTTTTCAATGAAATGAGTTACTTTTGGGGCTAATATTAGTAGGACAAGTATTCATTCTTAGCATCCCTTTATTCTGAGACATTCGGTCATTTTGCTTGGAAATACATTAGCTAAAACTGACTTTCAGCCTACATTTCTATTTCTCAGCTATTTAAGCAGAAACACATTTTGTTCGTCTTACTGGGAAAAGATGCTTTGAAAAGATCTATCCCATTTCCTAGGGTGCCTTGTTAAGAAGTTGTATACGCACTTATAAATAAATAATAATAATAAAAAAACCACAAACAAAAACCCGAAAAAAAGCATAAATCCTGGTATATATATGGAGCTACTTAAAAATAATAGTTGTTTTGGTAGTGTGAGCTCTGGGACATGAGATAAAATGGAACTGGCACCACAGACGGTATGCATGTTAGTAAATATCATGATTTTTCAGCATTATCTTCCAGGGCTGTCACAAAACAGGTTATGTTAGAGAGGCAAGCTGATCATCAGCACTGAAATTCCTGTTTGATGAACTTGTGACCTTCTTGTGCCTTACAAGTATTTTTAAGCATTAGAAAAAACACATAGATGAAAATAAAGACCAAGAGAAAATTTGGTCTTTAGAGGCCAAGTAGCTGGATAGCACAGTGAAATGAAAGCCTATGGGAAGTAGGGCCACATCCTACAAACATTTATTAAATTTATTGAGTGAGCAGTTTGTTAACATAAATCATGCATACCTAGGAGTACCTGCACGTTCATTCAGGAAAAAAAGAATAGTGGAAGAGTTAACCTTAACCTACCTACCAGAAAATTAAATACCATTTGAAGCATAAAATAAACAGATGGTCCTATTCAGATTTGAACCAAACAGCCAGTGTACTTGTAATTATTACTTATGAAAACAGTTGAGTATTTGCCTTCAAACTGTAATGTACAGCATTTCTTTAGTTATTTTTTCCTGAACCTGTATGAGAGAAAGACAAATTTATGGCATAATTGTCTCATGTTAGCAAAAACTAGCAAACCAAATTCTGGGGACAATCATTCAATTGTTCTAATATTATTAATTCAGATTACAATTAAAAAAAAAAAAAAGTGCTTGTGATCACATCACTGTATTTCTTTCAAAGATAACAAAACACTGCTAAAAAACTTGTGTTCTACCTACCAAAATAGGCAATACTTGCAGCTGCGTTAGAGAGCCAGGAGCCAGCCTGTGTGGATGCGGCTCAGTGCGTGCCAGTGGGAATGGACCTCTTTCTGCCAGGCTCGGGGGGGAGACGCAGGCTGCACTCAGGGCCCTCACAAGGAAGCTGAGCTTTTTTCACAGAAATGCAGAATGGTTGGGGTTGGAAGGGAGCTCTGGAGATCCACTGGAGATCCCCCTGCTAGAGCAGGTTCATGTAGAGCAGGTTGCACAGCTACATCCAGGCAGGTTGTGAATGTCTCCAGAGAAGGAGCCTCCACAGCCTCTCTGGGCAGCCTGTCCCAGTGCTCTGTCACCTCAAAGTAAAGAAGTTTTTCCCTATATTGAGATGGAACTTCCCGTGTGGCAGTTTGTGCCCATTGCCCCTTGTCCTGTCACACCTGGGCACCTCTGAGAAGAGCCTGGCCCCATCCTCTGGACACTCGCCCTCGAGATATCTGTAGGCACGGGTAAGGTCCCCTCTCAGCCTTCCCTTCTCCTGGCTACACAGGCCCAGCTCTCTCAGCCGTTCCTCAGCAGGGAGCTGCTCCAGTCCCCTCATCATCCTGGTAGCCCTCCGCTGGGCCCTGCCCAGTCGTTCCCCGTCTCTCTTGAACTGGGAAGCCCAGAACTGGACACAGCTCTCCAGATGTGACCTCACCAGGGCAGAGTGGAAGGGGAGGATCTCCTCCCTTGAGCTCCTGGCCACTCTCCTCCTAATGCACCCAGGGATCCCACTGGCATTCGTGGCCACACGGGCACACAGCTGGCTCGAGGGGAACTTGCTGCCCACCGCAGCTCCCAGGGCCTTCTCCGCAGAGCTGCCTCCCAGCAGGGCAGCCCCCAGCATGTACGGGGGCCAGGGGCTGTTCCTCCCCAGATGCAGGACCCTACACTTGCCTTCACTCAACTTCCATTAGGTTCCCCTTCGCCCAGCTCTCCAGCCTGTCCAGGTCTCGCTGAATGGCAGCGCAGCCTGCTGGGGTATCAGCCACGCCTTTGAAGGATTTCTGCCTGCCTTGGTATATCTCATTTTCTTATAGCTCTACTTGCTCTATGACTTGTTTGTATATGGAAGGTAAACATGCCCTGTTCCAGAAGAGTATGTTTACAAGGTATTGTTTATATACATAGGCATAAGCACAGGTGATCAATGTTCTGTAGACCAGCATCATGTTCAACATTACAGTAAAAACCTATGCAAAATGTGAACTCTCAGTTGTGACAAAATGTTATAACTCTTTGAAAACTAGTTTCCTTTCATGGCCATCATTGAATACACTGGATTTTTAATAGCTGTATAAAATTACATCCATGATGAACAATCTTTGACAGCCCTGCAGTTAAAACTAGATGGAGGTTTGTATTTAAAACAGGGAAGAAACCCCTGAATACATCACCTCAACCTTGTAAGCAGCTCCCTGGCACCAGGATGCATTACCTTCACTGGTAATATTCCATACGTGTGTATTGACAAAAGATATATGGACAAAAAGTATTAGACAAAAAGTACAAAAGATACCTTACAAAAGGCTCCAGTCACACCCTTTCCTTCCCAAAATCAGAATTTTACTCTTTCATTATAGCATGACCATTCTTGTAAGCTAAAAGTAATCAATTCATTTCTGAATAATACTTATTTTGAAATATAAAGTCTGTGCTTTCTTAAATGTCTCTAATGAAACTATAATAGACTCAGAGACTGAAAAGTTCACTTCTGTACTTCAGCAAAATCTGAATCACAGCCCAGTCTTTACAATGCATGAATATTGTAGTTGTTTTCCTAATACAGTAATCCTAATTCTTTCTACACACACTAAGAAAGGCAATGGAAATTTTCATAAATGAATAAATTTGATTAAGGTACTTGTCATCAAATAGATGCTCTCCACAATATAGGACTTCATTTTTGTTCATTAGATAGCTCAGTCATCCCATTATGAAGAAGACTTTGAAAATGGGAATTAAATGGAGCAGATGTAGTGTGGGTGTTGTGAGTATGCTTGCACTCAAACCCAATATAACATTATTTACTATTTCCCTGCTGAAAAATGTTATAAAAATTAATCTAATTCACATGGTAAATATGTTTCAATGCCACATTCACTTTCAAAGTCATTGAGACAACTCACATGATAAAATCTTTTACTGTGTAATAATCTGGATACTTACAGAATTACATGACAAATTTATAATTTTCAAAACTTTAAACTGAATTTCATGTGATATTCTTTGTGAAATCCTACTGAAGTTAGAAAAATGTTCATGTTTAAGCATATTTTTAAGTGCTTCAGTAGAGAGACATCTATAAATTTTTCATGCAACCTACTGGTCATCACCTAAACTTCTGAGGATTTAGATGACTTAAACAGAGGTGGTGTGAATTATTCATTAATGTTTGTAAAATAATTTGAGGTTCTATATATAGAAAAGTGTCAATAGAGTCCAGAACATTACCATCATGTACAGGTTTTAATCACAGTGTTTTTCAGAAATTAGGCAAACTTAACTTTATTCAGTAAACTAATATTCAGTGCAATTATAACAATTCATATAGAATTATTCATATAGAATTATCCATACGCATTGTGCAAGGTCATAAGAATGTGAGAAAAGATAAATTACAAGGAATAAAGAAGAGAGAAAAATTATCAAAATGTGTGAATAATCACCTCAAGTATAGACCAAGAGCGATACAGATAAAACTAGATGAACAAGTTATGGAGACCATCTCTATTTTGCCTTCTTCCCATGTTACTCTCCAGTGTGACATGGTGTGGAATTTGCGTGGTTTTCTCTATTGATTCTTTAGCCCCAGAAGAGCCTCTTCTTACTTCAGCTTAATTACAGCATTTCTGCACTATTTGGGACTTTCATTTTGTTGTAACTCTTTGAGAGGACAGGCCATGTAACATGTTAAGGGATACAGCCCTGTATACATATATTTATTGTGGTTTCCCAGATCAGCTGTGGCCCACTTACTGTGACCGCAAACCAGCAGTGGTATGACAAAAGGCCGTAGGGAAGTGTGCACAAACCAAACACAAGGATGGCTCTCTGATCTGTATAGCTGGGCTAAGCAGTTCCGTTATTAAATCTTTCCTCCTTTCCTTAATGGTCAGGGAAACCATTGTTTCCCTATTTACATGAAGAATCATGTGTTCTGCACGGATGCTTCACGGTAAGTCCCTTGAGTGGATTAGATAGGAGTACGACCTGCTGGACATGGTAATGAATAAAAGGCATTTAATCTTGTCCACTAATTTACCATTTAACTTTGGAGAAAAGATAGGTAGCTTTATCAAGAAATGACAGCAGAGCCCATGATTACTAAGGATGAAGTGATTTTGAGACAGACAATTAGGTCTTGGGGAACAGTCAACTGTCCAAAATCTCCTTCCTTCTCCTGCTGTTTGCTGTCCAGAGTAAATCTGGATTTTCAGGTAAATCCATTTTGACTTTCTTACCTAATTGGATGCTTACCTTTATTTTCTTCCAGATCTTTCTTCGATGGTAACCATGACACTTCCCAGGTTTGTCTCCTCTGAAGTCTCTAAGAAATCTCGACCATTACCATGGAAGATTGCCCTCCAAATGGAAAACAGAAGGGAATTGCTAGGTTTTCACTACAGCATAATCTTCTGCAAGTGACGGTTTCTTTGGTGAGTGGCTGATACTGCTCCAGCACACTTGTAAAATGACCTTATCGTATGTAATGGTTCCCAGCTTCTTTGGGTTATTACAAATGTCTATTCATCAAAAGGAGCCTGATGCTGCAAGTGCTGAAAAGCCTACATCCCTGGAATTTCAGTGAAGTTTCGCTTATTGCAGGAGTAGAGCCCACCTTCCCAAGATTTCTCTTTACTAGAGAAGGAACACAGGATTTTCAGATGACTGTAACTGGATGTTTAACATACTGTTTAAGAGGTACCTATCACCTGTAGGCAGCCCAGTCTGGTGCAATTATATCCTGAAGAATGAACTAACACCAACACGCTCCCCCCTTTCTTTTCGTGTGTCTCTGCATGGGAGGTCTCCTAAATGGTCAGCATTTCTCATCTTCTGTGAAACTCACTTTCTGTTTGGCTCATCACCTACCACCTTCTCCCACCTTGTACTGGTTTTGACGGAGATGCCAAAATTACATAACTGCTGCCTTTTTGTTAAAGATCTTCACAACTTAAATGCTTAAAACACCCTTAGATAATCCATAGATGAAGAAGATACAATTGCGTTTTTTAATTCAGAAACATGAAGAAGTAATTTTATCAACTCACATGTGGTAGAGAACACAGCGAAGTTCAGCTTTCAGTACTGCTCAATATACAGTCTCAGTACTCAGAAGAAAGAATTGGCAGGAGTCTGAGTTGTGCTTCTAGGAAATCTAGAGATTATCAAGTTTGTGCTAGCTGCCAAAGTTGGCTTTGTAAGCTTTGGCTTTCATCATGTTATCTAAAAGGTCACTGATGTGAGAATCAAGATATCAGGAAAAAACAATCAAAACTTGACTTTCTTTTGTATATTTCAGAGCAGAAAGCAGCAGATGGCTTGACGAGGTCTAGCTCATTTCATGTGAGGCCAGAAAGATGCTGTCTCCGGCTTACAGTTGCCAGCTTCAGCCCTCGTCGTCAGTGAAGTCTAACACCCATAAACTCAGCTTTGCCAGCTGGGCTCACGGTAACCTCAGAGATCCAGGCAAGGAGAGCTCAGAAATCGTTATCGATCACTTAATAAGTTTGAAACACTGTTGAAAAAAAACCTTCACTATTAGGCTCAAGCCATTATTATAACAGCTGTTAGAAAGAATATAAATTTCCTTACATTAACCTAGAATCTGTCCAACCAAAAAAAAAAAAATGCTGTTGCTTTAATATAAAGTGAGTAATTCCTGTTTCATCTTAAGGAATTAAGATTATACACCATTTTCTGCTTTGATCTATGTAAGTAATATACATTTAAAGAGAGTGTGTGGCAAAAAATAAAGGTAGGGAGTGTTCATTCCTCTAGTTCTGCTTTTTTTATATATTTATTTTTAAGACTGTACTTAAAGTATCAACATTTCTGATATCAATAAATCTAATTGTAAACTAACAAAGCGGAGATAAATTAAGATGTACGTGAATGGTACTTGGTAGCAAGGATTAGGTCAAAGGTCTGATCGATCTGAATTGCAACTGTTACATGTGTTGTCATCCACTATTGCAGTATCAATTTATTTGCACTCTGTTTGGGTGCCTTTAGACTTGAAATCACCCAAGAGATGCACCTTATTTATAAAAAGCTGAAAAGGAGTTAGGAGTCGTATGGTGATGTCTATCTGGGCCCTGATTCTGCCTCTGTGATGTTGATGCTTGGGGTAGGTGGAACCCAGCTATGTTTTTCTAGGTGTGTATGGCAACCTGCTGATTGCTGTCTCACCAGCATAAACTGTAAACCTTTCCAGCTGTTCTTAATCCGGACCCTTAACCTTTAAAAAACCCAGAGGCTTTCCATTCCTCAGAGCCAAACTTTGCTAACAATATCTAAGTTGTTTTCAAACTAAGCTTCAAACATAAAAATGACTAATAAATCCATATTCCATAATAGTTAGGCTGGAAAACTATAATTTAAAAACATACTCAGTTTTTATGACCCATTTCTAGTAAAAATCCAAAACATGCTCCACTAATGCACCATCTCAGATACTTAGATCCTAGATGATAGACGTGATACTCAGATAGATAGACCAATAAATACATAAAAGCTATAAATCTGTCTCAAAGTAGTGATTTGTGGATGTGTGAGGGGGAAGAGGGCTGGGAAATTCTGTTTTCTAATCTGTTCATTTCCTGACTTTTAATGTTCTGTAACTTCACAGATGATGGTTGTATTTTTCTGTGATTTTTATGATTATGTGTGCTAAATATGTTACTCCGTGCCCTTCGGTGGGACCTGGGGCTTTAAGAATAAGTCTTACAGGGCTTTCCGTCTGCAACTGATTCCACTCGTGCAAGAGCAAACTTCGGCAGCCTAGGTGTCAGGGTCGGGGCCGCATCCCCCCCACCGCTGCCGATCCCAGTGGGAGCAGCCCTGCGGGGGGAGGCAGGTTGGGAGGAGGGAAACAGCGGACTTTGGGTGGAGCCGCAGCCTAGAAATTCACAGCGCTTCAGAGCACCGTAGCCCGCTGGCTTAGGGATTCCAGTCGGGGCTTCCCATTAAACCAACAGCAAAAATAGTAATGATCATTCATAAACATCCATCTTTCTGACTTTTTTACGGCCTCGTAATTGCCCCCTCCCTGACAGGCGGATTTATGCCTTGGCCGCCAGCGCCCGGTGGCAGAGAGCTGCGCCGCCCGGGTGGCACCGCCGGCTCCGGCGGGGGGACACGGGGCGCGCCCCGGCGACCCCCCGGTGGGGAGCGCGGAGTCTCCCCCGCGCCGGGGGCGGGCAGCCCTTCCCAGGAGCCTGTCCGGCCCTTCTGAAGGTGGCAAGCCCCCCCCTTCCCCGGCTGCCTCCCGTTTGGTTATCGCCTCCAGCCCCCCGCGCTGCCCTGTGTCGGTTCGTGGTGCTGTCCGGGTCTGCTCCTGGGCTCTCGGCAGCCTGCTCTCCCGGCTGGGGGCGGGGGGCGCTCAGCACTCGGTTTTTCCGGGCAAAACTGAAGGACTATCCCAGCAGCGTTCAGGAGGGGAACGCTTCCCTTTTCTCTCTTCCCCTCTTCCCAAGCAGCCTCCCTCCTCCAAGTCCCTCCCGCGGATCTCTCCCTCGCCCTCCCGGCAGGACTTCGCAACTTCTGCCCCGGGCTCCGCTGGCCTTTTATTTGCGATTTTTCTGGGACCTCTCTTTTTCTTTTTTTTTTCTTTTTTTCTTTTTTTTTTGGGGGTGGGGGGGGGGTGGGGGTGGGTGGGTGTCATTCCTTCCTCCCTGCTGTCCGCAGTGGCCGGGAGGCTCCTTCCACGGGGCACGGCCGGGACCCCCAGGGCCGAGGCAGCCGCGGGCCGGGCACGGACCCTCCGGCGGGCAGCGCCACCGCCTCCCCGCTCCCCCCCCTCTCCGCCGGGAGCAGTGAGGGAACTGATGGCCTAGAAAATAAGCAGCGCTTCTGAGGTGGTACAGCTGCCGCTCCCGCGCTGCCGGTCGTCGTCGTGTCCCCCCCGCCGCCTTTCCTACACCGTTTAGGACTTCTCCGCGTCTGTCCCTCTCTTGCACTTTTTTTAAAAAAAAAATTAATTTGCCCCCCCCCCCCCTGCAGTCCGAGGTGGTCGCGGAGGAGGCGAGGCGCTCCCAGCCCTTCATGCGCGGTGCTGGGCGAGCGGGGAGGAGGCGAGCGGGGGGCGAGCTCCGCAGGAAATGCTGGCGCTGCGGCGGGGAGCGCCCCCGGCCCCCCGCCCCCCGCCCGCCCGCCTCTGACCGCCGCCGCGGGGGTCGCTCCCGGCCCCTGCCCGCCCGGGAATAAGCCCCGGGGGCGGGGGGGCGCCGCGGGAGGTGCGCGGGGAGGCCCGTCGAGGCCATGGCCGGCGGCGGGGCGCGCAGCCCGGGCTACAGCGGGCGCTCCTCGCCGGCGGGGCGGCAGCCCGGCACCCCGCGGGGCGGCGGCGGGGCGGCGGCGGAGGGGGGGGCCGGCCTCCCGGGCTGCGCTGCCGCCGCTGCGAGAGACCTGGCGCCGCCGGAAACTTTCCTCGGCGCTGTGCGCCGGCTCCCTCTCCGTGCTGCTGGCCCTGGTGGTGAGGCTGGTGCGGGGGGGAGCGCGGCCGGGAGCTGGCGGCGGAGGGCGGCGCGGGGCCGCGGGGCTGGGGCTGGCTGCCCCCCGGCGCCGTGCCCCTGGGGCTGGCCGGCGCCTTCTTCGGCGCGGGCCGGTACCTGCTGCGCGGCGGCGTGCGGCCGCGGACGGCGGCGCTGCTGCTGGCCGCCTGCTGCGGGGGGGAAGCGGTGGCGCAGACGGCGCTGGCGGCGGGGGAGGATCACTTGCTCTCCCTCGCCGCCACGGGGGTGGTGCTGAGCTGCCTGGCCGCCGTGACATGGCTGGTGCTGAAGCTGAGGCAGGGCGTCCTCATGCTTGCCGTGACTAGTGCGGCCAGGACCACGTCCCTCGTCGCCTTGGAGAGGGTCCCGGCGTCCTGGCGGCCCTACCTGGCCTACCTGCTGGGGCTGCTGGGCATCCTCCTGGCCGGCTACGCCGACCGGCTCTGGCCCCCGCGGCGGGCCGCCCCGCTGGCGGAGCCTCCCGCCGCCCCCCCGGCCGCGGACGAAGCCCCGGTGCTCAGGCGGCGGCGGCGGTCCAGCTCCATGATCTCCCCCGAGATGTCGGGCGGCGGCGGCGGCAGCAGCAAGACCCACCGGCGGACCTCGCTGCCTTGCATCCCCCGGGAGCAGGTAGGGCAGGGGCTGGCAGGGGACGGGTCCCAAACTTTGCCGGTACCGGGAGGGGCTCCGGCCGGCGACGGAGGCGCGGAGAGCCGTGCGCTCCCGGCCGCGGCGGCCGAGCGCGGTGCGGGCTTTCCCCGGCGCGGAGGACCCCGGACGGCCGCCCCGGGCCGGGGCAGGGCAGGGGCCGGGGGGCAGCGGGGCTTTCCGGACCCCGCCTGACAGGGAGAGAGCTCGGGGTTTGCTTTTCTTTTACAGCCATCACCGGCGCTCGCTTCCCTTAAGCCTGGCAGAAGGTCGAGGCGGACGGTGCTCGCCTGGCTCTCGGAGCTGGTGGGAAACTGCCCTCAGGTTTCCCAGCATCACTTACGAGCCTCGCTTTTTCAGACCTGTAGTTTCCTGGAACGGTAGCTTAGCCCTATTAAACTTGCTTTAAAGGGGTGGGTGGGTGTGTGTGTGAACCGAGCAGCTTGTCCTGGGTGGGAGAAGTCCCTTATCAGGGCGATAGCGTGTCCTCAGAGGCTGGCCCGCACGGCGCGGTGCTCATCTTTGCACTTTGCCTCCCCGAGGCTGCCCTGTGCTGCAATCAATAGCTGCCGCGGCTGTGGGAACCGGTGCGAGGCACACGCCATTTATCTCAACTTTGTTTCCTTTAAGAGGCCGTGATTTGAATGAACGAGTGAAACTTACTATGTTGCCAGCGATGCGTTCTTTTAAATGCACACCTCAAGGAAAAAGAAAAAAAAAAGGAAAAAGAAAAAAAAAAAAGGAAAAAGAAACAACACGCACCATTATCTTTACTGCACAGCTGTATAGAGCCCTGCTACAGAAGCAAGGTCGGCTTAGTTCTGCGCTCAAAGCGTTTTCTCAATTTGTTGGAGATTTAAGATCGCCCCACAAAAGAATCATTCGATGGGTCGAGCGCTACTGGGCATATTGACAGTCAGTGCAACCCTTGCTGGCAAGGGATACCAGGGGGAAAATAAGTGGCAAACAGTCTTAAGCCTTCTTTTTCAATTAGTATTGAAAACTACTCTCTGCACTGTGGTCAGCTGAAGCGTATTGCTGTACGCCAAAGGTTTTCTTTCAGGTTGCTTGCTGGATAAGCAGTTAAGTATTTTCCAAGTAATGGAATCTAACCATATGGTGTGGGTGGCTAGTTTGTTTCTGGAAATGGTTTGATTACATCCCTTTGTGGTTGGTTGTGACATTTTCTAGAAGAGGGCCTGACAACCTTATGTACTTGAGGCTTACTTTACAACAAACGTACTTATTTATTTAACATTTTTGTTTAGATCCAATAAATATTTACCACGGTGTCCAGGCAAATACAGTGTGAAAAATTAGAAAGCTGACCTGCTTCTGACTTTAATAGGGACTAAGAGAGGGAAGGGCATAAGAATAATTTGTAAGTGTAGTATCTAAGGCAAGAAATTAAAACTGTTCAAGCTTACTTGGTGACGCTAGGCATTTCTGGTGGTTTCGAACATTAATAATTTGTAAGATTTAAAACATATTTCCACTCATTGTCACACTTCAAATAAAACCAGCTTTTTAGTTAACATCTCTCAATGTGATCTTTCAGAGATAGGGTTCACTAGTTTGTGATCATGCCCTTCTCATTTCTTGTGGTGGGAATTCACACCACCTATATATACTAGAATGTTAAACTGGCGGTGGTTAACAAGGTAGATTTCTTTTCCCCTCCCAGTGGTGTGTTACCTGGGGACAGTGGTCAGCTTTGCCCCGAGCAGTTCCCGCTTCCTAGCTTTGGAGCTGGACTGAAGTTAGCTGGTGACTGTTCCGTTTAGCCGCTGCAGGATTTTGGCAAATTTCACTTTCTTTTGTTCTCACTCACTATTAATCAATAGCGAGATCTGTTATTGCTTGTGTCACTGCGTGATTAGAAATGGGTGACTACTTTTGAGTTTGGGGAGACTTTTTGTCTGTCTTTTTTTTACATATATATATATATATTAGCACAATGTGGCTGTGTGTATGCAAACTTCCCTCCCTAAAAGTTATGCTCTTAAATAAATGTTAGCAAGATAGAAAAATGGAAAAGCTGAAACAAAGCTCTGTAAAGACCTTGAAGAAATGCTGGGAGAAGTGGGACCCTTACAGCAAACAAAGTTTGTGTTTATAGCAAAAATCAGCTCCCTATAGACTTAAAGAAACCATAGGTAAATGTTTCTCTTTTAGACAGTTTTTAAATATAACATGTTAAAAATAGAGATGAGGGCTTTATAAACAAAACCAGGCCTTCCCTCACCCCCTGTTTTTAAAAAAACATCCCCTGAACGTTTCTGGTCTGAAAGATAGCTTATTAATATATCTGGGAGCTGCCAATAATTTTCATCAGGAAATGGATCTACTTTATCACTTTGAAATACATACTTTTATTTGATGAGTAACATTAGGCGCAGTTTTAGAGATGTTTCCTGTTGTCTTTCGTGTAATCTTTTCTGTTGCTGAGCATTTAACTGAGCTTTTATTTTTCCAGAGTGTGATTCCCAACTTATGTGACTATTTGCGTTAATATGAGGTTCTGTGAAAGCTGGAATTTCTGAATTTATTTTTTTTTTTAGTCAGACGCGTCTCAGTTATAATCTGAATTTTTCCCTACTAGAATACAGAACAGAATCTATGTGGCCTTATGATATAAAGGACAGTACCAGGAACTGCAAACTAACATCACAGATAGAGGAATTAACATATTTAAAATTGAAAGTGTACTTCTATTTAATCTGTGGTAGGAGTAGCTGGAAGTGTGTATGGCATGAATTATTCCTTCTGTAGAAACATCTTGTCTTAGTTGCTTATCAGTTCCAAAAAGAATTTAAAAAGGAAACCTGTTTCATTTAAAAAAAAAAAAAAAAAAAAAAAAGAGCCACTATCCAAAATCAAACCACACCAAGATACAGCCTTCTTTTGTTGCTAAAAGTGTTCTTTACTAATTTTTCCTTTAATTCAGTTTTTGTGATTGATTTTTGTATATGTTCTCTCTTTCTTAACTTCTGCGAATTCTTTGGATTAAAAGCTTCCAGTCTGGCAAGTGCATAGATCTCATTGAGAAATGTATGCTCTGTAATAGCCTGATCCTGCTCCCAGCTGAGTGTTGTCTCCCTGTGATTTCATCGATGCTGGCTGAGGATGCTCAGCTCCTTGAGGGTTTGCTCACCCAGTTTTAAAAGAGGCTGCAGAGAGAAATTGTGAATGGATGGATAACACTGTGAATGAATGAACAAAGGTGCTTTTTTCTTTTTCTTTTTTTTTTTTTCTTCAGTAAGTGCACAAGTACCACCGAGATGATGGCTTTTGGAGTTTCTTTTTAGCTTTTAGTGTGGAGAGGAGATTGAGTGGAGAAGCAGAAATGTGTTCTATGTCTTGGTGTTTCCCATTTAAAATATTATATGGCCCATGTGTTGTGGACCCTGTGCCTCGGATCTGTGTGTGTTAATCTTGACATACAACAGTCCAAAGTGATAATTTCGCCTTGGTGAGTAAAATACTCCACAGGAGACAGTAGCTGGACAATTTTAAACTATGACTCCCAATTTTGCTTTTAAGCCTTGCTTGTTATTTGTTTTGTTTGAGGGGAATGGGAAGTTTTCAGCTGACTTGGATTTATTACAAGTGTGTATTAAATAAGCTAGAGCAGCTACTGCAAGTAGTTGAATTTGCTTTGCCTTTTTACATTTCTTTTTTCCTTAGTCAGAAGACTGTCGCAGGTACAGCATACCTCAGGTTTTGAAGTACTATCTGGGTTCTAAACCCCAGTGGGTGACACAACCCCGTATGAGAAAGAGCTCACAAGGAGCATACTGAGTCTTGCCCTGCTGAAAAGCCCTGATCGGTGCAGGAGGCAGCATCAGGACGGAGGAGATTCTCCTGCAGCTTTTATGTCTCCAGCTGCTGGGCAGGCAGCTCCATCTGCAAACTTCCATCTGTGTCCTCTGGCTCCTGGGGCAGAGAGGTTTTCTACCCACTTTCCTTCCTTCTTTCTCTTTGCTTTTTTCCTCCTTTCAAGCAGTTGGAGAAGTAGAAGGCCGTTTGCCTTACTGAGGGACATCTGAGGGTCTGTCACCTACTACTTTTAATTGGTTTCAGACTTGGTAGCTGTTTCGTGCTGCCACATCTTTCCCTGCCTGCTGCTTCTTTCAAAAAGTTAGTTTTTCAGGTAAATAATGTTGCTGCCAGACCCCTCTGTCTTCCTCCAGTGGCAGTGGAGGGGGTTTTGCTCGATTTGACCATTTTTTGTGGTGCTATGAACGGTGACTCTGCCTGTTCCCAGTCTGTAGCCTGGGAAAGTTGTGAGCCGGGACTGTTGTTATCACTGCCTGTTTGTGGAGTTGAGAAGACAATACTGTAACAGTTCACATAACGTGGTCAAAGATATCTCTTCAGCGATAAGATCTAAGAAACTGAGGAGAAAAAGAAATGTATTTGTTGGGGTTTTTTTCAAGCGAAAATTAAGGCTTTATCTGTTCTTCTCATTGTGTGAGTGAGAGCTTTAAGTGCCAGGAATACATTGCTTCCCACCCTTTCCTGGTTCTCTGTCATTCTGCCCTGAAAAAAGGACAGAGGTATCTTTATATTATAACCAATATTTAATATTATGTATCTTACTCTCTGGCCTGAAAATAGGAGAGTACAGAGTGCAGGATACACAGATTTAAAATTTTGGAGAAGAGAAGGCAGATTAAATTTAGATATTTAATTTTATGTATGTCAAAGTCATGTCTCCTATTAGACATGCGCTGTTATATACCACATACCTCCTTCTGCTAATAAGCTTTATTGCGCTGTAATTACTCGGATAAGATTTACTGGCGTTACCATTTAGGTCGCTAGAAACTGAGCAATACTGAGAAGTTATGTCATCTGGTGACTTGCTGAAACGCAACCGTGTAAAATATTTAAGTAAGGCTCCAGGAAAAATCACCCAGGGATTCCAGATGTAATACTTTATTTTCTTTTGCATGGCTTCATTTACACAAACCCGCTCTACTTAGATTTTTTTTTTCTTTTTTCTTTCAACCTCACAAAAATGTAAAAACTGCTGTTGAAACTCCCGTGATTGACAAAAATAGATTCTAAACCAATTGGTTAAATCAAGAAATATATATTGTGGCATACTGGGGGGAAAATGTAAAATACAGTAGTGACTTTCTGCTCTTTCTGCCTGAAGTGTGAAAATGCAAAGCTGAGGAACTGAAAGAAATCCTGTGTATGCTGGGTTGTCATGTTAATTAAATAAACAGCCAGAACAGTGACCCTGTGTATGAAATGTGTTTTGAGAAGCTTGTTGGGGGTTGGAGGGGAAAAACAGTGACACATGATGTTTTGGACATTAACTGTGACATTTGTATGAATTTGTCCTAATCTGCTGTTAGTGTGCTTACATTCCAGCTCTTTTTTTGCAAGAGACTGAAACATAGCTGTATTTTGCAAATTGAAGGAATATTGCTTGGACTTTTTTCTTTAAAGAAGAGTAATATATTTTAAAAAAGAAAAATACAGCCTGGAAGTGGAAAGGTTGCTGGGTTCTGGAGCCTGAAAACGGCAGGGTTCAAAATGAGGGTGAGCTGACTGCATCCTAAATGGTTTGAGGATAAAAAGAACACTGCTGCAGTTAAAGCTTTGAGCCAGTTGCTGTGATTTACTTAGGTAATCTAACGAGAGATGTACAGCTTGTAGCGTACCACTTGACAGATAAGGAAATATATGTAAAGATTCAGATAACAAAGTGGAAGTCAGTTTTTTCTTTGTGCACATTTTTTCTTCTCTGCTTGGCTTTGAAAAAGTTTCTCAATGAATTACCAAACCCTTTCCTCAAAGTCTCTCCTGTGTTACTCAGCGCATCGCTCAGAAATAAATACTTCTCATTTGGACTGTGTAGTTTTTCAGGTTTCTGGCTGGGTTGTGGGTGTTTTATTTCCCCCAAATTGACTTGCTCTAAGCCCTGCTGCAAGTACAGTGGCAGCGTCAGGAGTTGTCTGCATCGGGCCAATGATTTGAGAAAAAGCATCAAAAAACCTCCCTAACATTAAATATGATGCCTGTCCAAGTTTTAACTTGTGGGGAATATCAGTGTTTTTCTTTTAGAGCTGCTGGGAGATTAAATGAGATTGGGAGAGGACGATGTGCTATACCCCTTCATCAAGTCTTTTTTTTTTTTTTTTTTTTTTTTTAAATGAAGAGTTTGAGCTCCTTTTCTTCTCCCTCTGTGTGGTTGTATGTGATTGTTACAACCCTATCATTATCGTTATTATTAATTATTGTTACGGTGATGCTACGGCAGCGTTAGGCACCCACCCCTGCCCGGCGGGCGGCGGCGCTGGCGGGGCCGGACCCCTAGGGGGCACGAGAGCCCCTGTTCTGCGCCGGCCCCCGCCTGCCCGAGCAGCTAAAAACACAATAAACAAAATCTGTCCGTGGTACTTAACTGAGCCCTTTTTTTTTTTTTTTTTTTCTTATTTAGCTTTTTCCTGTCTACCCACTGCGCTTCTAGCTGCGTTTCTCACTTCTCGTGTCCCTTCGCTTCGGTTTACCGGTGGCAGCTGAAATGTTTTGCCTTTAGTGGAACGCCGACGTCGGCGCAATGAGGTTGAGGCAGATCAACAAACCTGCAGCAGAAGACTCTGCTTCTCTAATCTGAGCTCTTTGGGTGCGCTAACAAAATGAAAATTAAAAAAAAAAAAATTTGGAAGAAAAGCACTAGTGGGTTTTGGCCTTCGAAAAGCCCATTATGAGTGTAACTGAAGATCATGGTACAAAGGAACTGCCTTGGGATCCATCAAGAATCCAGAAAAACAAATTAAATCACCATTGCTTTATGTATTGTGGCACCTCATTACTCTATTCACATATATAACTATTTATAATTAAAATGGGAAACACCACAGGAAAGGTGCAATGGCAGAATGTGCTGATGAGATAAATGGTCCTTCCTTACTGTTGAACACAGGAAACATAGTTTCCTAACGCCACCTTAATGGTTGGTGAACAAAAGGTGCGGGAAAGATGTTGGTTATAAAGACTTCAGTCTTTATAAAGACTTTAGTTACTGTTGCTTGGTGAAATTGCACTGTTAATTTTGGAGCTTGTTAGGAAAAAGACTTTCTGTCGGCTGGCAGTGCTAGTCTGTGTGTGTGAAGTATTATAGTGAAATTAGGAATTAGGTTAGTGATGTTCTGGTATGAAGTGCTGTGTTGAGTTTTGGTCGGCCACAATGAATGGCTGGGGTCCACAGATAGCCCAAACTTCTGATCTTCATATAAGATGAGACTGGAAAGATGTAAGAGCACATCTGTCTGAGGGGTACTGAACAGGTATTTTCCTTAACATGGAGGATTAGAAGAGAATTGGAAAAAAAAAGAGAATCACCCCTGCTCACAACCAACCCCAAAATATCCCTCCACCCACCCACCCCTAAAAAACCCCTAACAACAAATAAAACAAACCCTAATCCTTTAGTTTTAAACTGGTAGGAAGAAGTCTGGATGTGTGAGATAGATCATGGAACATACGTGTGTCACAAGGTATGAGTGAAACTATTTCTAAAAACTTTAGACATTTTTATTTATTGTTTATTGAAGTTTAGAGATTTCTTATGCCAGGTAGGTTAAGGATTAGAAAAACTGGCTTAGCTTTTTATTATTTTTTTTTTTTTTTCTTTAAATATGATACTAGTTAGGAAGAAATTTCCCAGTTGGTTACTCTGTTGTGGTATGCTTTAGTGACCATACTGTTTTATCTGAAGTATCCACTGACCAGGACCTATGGCTGCAGGACTGTATTTGTATTTTTACTACAATTAACTACTGAAGACAATTACGAAGAAGATATTTATGAGCATCAATGCAGCTAAAGGTTCTCCCTCTCCCCACGGATAAGGCTGGAAAAATACAAAACTTCCACATACCAGAAATGGCCTCAGCTATGCTCTGAGCTTCCCTAATGCCCCTAACCCACCAGTGAAATAATTATGCAGGTTTAAAGTGACTTACCTGCCTTTTGTATTTTATAGGTTGCTTAAGTTGGCTTTGTTTTGTAGTAAGAATTTATGCTTTGGTTTGAGTTTTAAAATAAGGTAAAATCATATTCTGCATCATTAAATATTTCTAACAGGATTTTGTCTGCCTAACACTGTATGGTTGCTGAACTCCTGAGGCAGACCCTGGTGATGGTTTGAGAAACAACCATTCCTCTTAGACTGGTTGGCCCTTTTAGAAATATCTCAGCTACATTAAAAGTTGTGTGAAATATGAATATGATTATGTCTGCGGGATAGCTGTATCACTTGCTGTGTTTTGAGGATCAAGTCACTGATGGCTGTTGGTTTTACTTTTTGCTTTAACAAAACTTCTTGTTTCTTTGGATAAGCTTGCAGACTGGTTTTCTCTGTGTAAATGATGATCATGTAGGGGAACAATTATTACTAAACCTCAAAATGAAACATTAATTATTCTGAGCAGCGTCCTTCTGACTGATGTTTGTGTAAATTTGTCCATAAGAATGTTTGTGAAATAAATTCCAGAAGAGGAAAGAATTTAGTTAAACGGGGTTTTTTTAAATTGTTTTTTGAAAATTATTACTCTCCCAGCAGGTTGATGATACCTTGCTAGCATCTCTGAAGTTGCAGCCACAGCACCAGCAGTAACCTAAGTTGTTCCTCACCCTGGACTGCAGATACTTTTGCTAGTCTTTTGCACTTATTTTTGCTATACAGTTTTAAATAAACTAATGTATGTTTGTAAGTAATGCCACGGAAGAGAGGCAGAACATTAATATGTTTTGTTAGTTATGTTACATATAAAAATATTGATCCTTAGCAAAACCAGACAAATCCAAATTTACCTTAAAATGAGAATGTGGGGCCACTGAAGTGGCCAGAGTGATGGGCTAAAAGGGGGATGCATGGATTGAGAAGCTACATCCAAGCAATTTTTTCTCCACTTCTATGAGCAATAATCTAGATACGTGTACTCAAGCTTTTTGTTGCCTGTTGGTTTTGTGAAGCTCTATGTTCATGCATTATATCTCACGTGAAATGACAGCGGTAGAAATGTGCCGACTTCTGTGCAAAAGTGTAGACTAAAAAGGGCAGCACAACCTTTGTCTTACTTGCTGTCCACCCTTGCCTCTGATTATGCAGTTTCAAGTACTTCTATTATGAGATTATAAACATTATGCTATTTAAATTATTATTATTATTATTATTATTATTCTTTTCCTTCCTTCTTTCTTTCTGTTCCTTCTTGCCTGTTAGAGCTCACCAGCTAACAGATCTAACTTGGGTTTCCTTGCAGAGTAAACTATGCTGCTTCATTCTCACCACATACCCACACTCTCCAGTGCAGAGAGGGCTATTTCTATGCTGGTGAGAGTGAAGTCCTTCCTCTGATACTCGTTTGGTGGGGGGCAAAAAAGAGTTGGATGCTGGTAGAGTTCTAAGGTGCATTTCTCATCAGTTTTACTGGTGATGCTAACCACAGGTTACTCTTTACAAGGTCTGATCGCTGTATTTTGTGTTGATAGGGAACTCAAGTGTGTTTGGGTGCATTTATAATGGCAAGATAATTGATAAGATATTTCACATGTGGCTGGAGTTATACTTTGAGTCTGTCAGTGGGATCGTTACAGGAATACTTGCGCTGAGATGTAGCTCTGCATGTTACTCTTCTAAGACAGTGAATACCTTTAGCTTCTGGAGGTCATTCACCGATATTTTAAAAATTATGTTGTACAAGACAAGTTTTTTTAAAAATACTATTTTTCTTATCTACTTTTTGTTCTGATAATCTCCTCCCTGCCTCCACAGACTTCAGTGGGAATTGGGAGTGCTCAGTCCTCCCAGGGTAACAGGCTGATCCTTTCATTAAATCATTAGTGCGGGAGTAGGGTGTGTTCCCATACAGAGATCTGCAGAGCGGATTGGTTTTTTGTTATTTTTGTTTTGGGGTTGGTTGTTTGCTTGTTTGGGGGTTTTTGTTATTTTCTATTTTGGGGTGAGGTTTTTTGGTTTTGTTTTTTAAGCACCTAACTATTCTCTTTATTATTTTAAAGAAAGTAATTCAGACCTGCGGTTGGCTGTGCTGCTTGAAATGTGACCTGAGACCTTGTAGCATGTTTTTATAGATGTGTGTGCACACATACATGTATCTTGGTGTGTGTATATTATCCATGTGTGTATGTATGTACACACTCAAGTTAGTATTGTGTAGCCTAGGGGGATGGAATTCTTCATTTGATCCTGACAGCACATCTGCAGCCTGAGTTATGTACGACACTATTCTTTCTGGATATTTAATAATATTTTTTGATGTCTCTACAGGTAGGCATATGCCAGCCTCTGTAACCATTGCTTGACTTCCAATTTGTTATAGTTTTAACCTTTCTCTTTCTTTCCTGACTTGCTAATGTGTGCTAATTTCTGCAAAATTTTTCTTCTTTTATTCATAAATACTTGAGTAGTAATTTTGATCAGCAAAGGAATACTTGTGCCTTATAAACGCCTGTTCCAATATTCAATTTGAAATTGGTGCTACAAGTCTATCCTAGAGGTGCAAAGCCATGTAGGCGCTTAACATGGTATCTCTGGTGTCTAGGCTGGCTTCCCACTGGTTTTAGCTGTGACATGGAGCTTGGGGGCTGGCTCGGCTGGAGGAGCCACTAAGTTCCTTGTGCCTCCTGAGCCAGTGTCATTCTTGTGGGCATAAATAGGCGTTTGTTCAGCGTGGAGCTCTGGCTGATTAGACGTGTGATAAGACCAGTTGAAATTAATAGGTGACGTGAATTTTTACAGACAAGAATGATGAGCTTTAGCTTGTAAAATATGTTATGTGTAATATATATGTTATTGCTGCTATGTACCTATTCTCAGGGAAGCTGTGGACTACTTAGTATTTGTTATTTACTAAGACAGTTTTGAAAATTTATTTATTATGACGGTTCCCTGAAATGTGCTGCGTTTCTGTTGATCCTGAATTCTGAATGAGGTGAAATGTTGCAATGTTATTCATATGCCATTACTGAGGTTTTTGTTTTAAGACCAGCTTAATTCATATGCGAGTGCCATTCTTAAATGCAGTCATAATTGTCTACTGATTACACAAAACTGCAAATGAATAAACATTTTCTATTAAAGGATTTAATGCTGTACTTCTTGTGTGCTGAGATTCAGAAGTTAAAAGGGGGCTGAGGGTGGAAGGGGAGCCCTACCCTTGCCAGTAAAGGACTTCTACTTAGATTTGCAGAGCATTTGTCTTTCTTCTGGCTTGTGGAGAAGCACACTGCCCAGAAACAAGCAGGTATACCAACGGTGTGTACTATTTATTTTAGGCAGCACTGGCTCTGTATGTGCCTCATTACAGAGACAGTACTAAGAAATCTGTTAAGTGGCAAAGAGAAATACTGTCTGTGCCATACTGATACTGAAAACTGACTTCTGAGTTGCAGAGTACAAAATGCTAATTCTTACTAAGCTTCCCATGTCTGTGTCAAGTGGTGTAATAGAGGAGCAGGGGATAGTAGCACAACAATTAGATGGACTGGGGTGCCAGAACTAAGGCACATATTCCAACATAAATTCTGCTTGAGGGTCCGAGCCTGTTGTTGCCTCTTGGTGAGGGACCTTTAGCATCAGAGCCAGCTAAAAGGAAATACAAGGCACTGGGGCTTAAATGAAATTTAGGATACCAAAATGTAGCTTTCTGGATACATGTGACGTGGTGAGACAGAGAGAGATGGCAAACCTGAATGTTTCTTGGAGAGTTCTTGAACTTTTTAAAGTGAAGTAGTAAAGAGAGATTGTCTGTATCCTTCCTCTTAAATCTATCCAATCTTTATTTCAGCTTTCTCTTCTGCTGTGTGTGGTGTTTAAATCTAGTCCTAAAACATGTGATGTTCTTATTTAGGGTTGATGGATGGTTCATACTTGTGGACTGCAGTGACTGAAGCATAGATTCAATGTTTTTCATTCCAGTATTTTAGCTGTCATCATCCTTGGGTCTAGAGTTTTCTTTTTCTTTTGTATTACACATAGACAAGAGAGAAGATTCTGAGGATTCACCTTAAGATTTCTTGACTTGGGCTGTGATCTGCCACGTGAACAGACTTTTTGGAAATCCAGAATTTTAAATTCAGTGTTCATGCCAGGACATGCTGTCAGTTTTATATCTTTAGATTGTATTATTCTTTTGGAAAGTACAACTGATCTGTGATTAGAAGTTCTAAAATACTTAGCCATGAATGAGTACAACGCCTTAATGGGGGGGGAATTTGCAGCTGCAAATATATGTGCTTATTTCATGTTCTGATTTGCTTTATATATTGTCTCTTCTCAAATGGAAGTGGAAACATGATCTGAGGAAAACGTTGATTTTTAAACTGAAGTCATTGTATTGCAAAATTTACTGACATGCACTTAAAAACCCCAGCCCAAAAAGTCCTCAGCTAGTGGGAGTAGTGACAAAACATCTTCCTTCACAGTCATTCAGTGTACTCATGAGAACTTGGCCTAAGGGCCTCTGGGTCTTTTATTTGGTTAAGGTTTTTAGAACTGAGATGAAAGTAACGATCAGATTGTCTTAATCATTCATAATAGCAGGTTAAGGAGATGAGAACTTTAGGCAGAAACTTGATAGCCCAGAAAGTTGCTTCCTATCTTTCCTGGGATCTTAATGGACTGCTATCTAAAACAGTGAATCAGTGTTTGTAAGTATGATTATGTTGTACACTATCTTTTGAATGCCTGAATTTGCAATCTCAGATGTTTTTAATGAAATTTTATATAGCTAACTTCTTAGATGTGTTTATTTAATAAAAAGCAAACGTAGGAGAAATGTTATGATATTGATGCCCACATGCTTTGAGTTAACAGCTTCCGTAGTGCCACCCTTCTGAATGGTCAAACGTTCCTTTTTGATCTAGGAATGTTTACATCAGTGAGCTGATTATTCCTCCATCATTCCCTATCTTCTAGCCCAGCAAATCTGAAACCCCTTTCCTCTTTCATGAAAGGCAGGCCAAACAAATTAAGGGTGGGCTTTGGGCACTTGGTTCTGCTTCCACATGTGAGAAAGGTGGGTTAGATTTGTTTCAGACTGTCTGTGACTGGCGCCCAAGAAACACTGCAGTTTTGTCTGGTGATACATTTTTTCCTTAATTCTTCTCAATTTTTTTGCCTTCAACCAGATTCAAGAGCATCTGGTGATTATTTTTTTCTTTTTTTCTTTGTTGTTTTGGTTTACTTTGCATGTTTTGGGGAGGTGGATGTTTGTTTGCTGAGCCAGAGAGATCTGTCAATGAGTTTGAATCTATGGAGATGCTGTCTCACATTTTAAGGGATGGTAGGGTTACCTGACTCTAAATGCAAAAGTCTGAATGCAAAAAGTTGTTGGTGCCTTGGAGGAAATTTCCATACATCAGTGACAGATATGCACTGGTCACAATATGTGATATGAACATGAAGGACTTATAAAATAAACAGAAGAAGAATCAAAGAAAGTCTGTTTCAGATAAGCACAGGTAAAATCTCCAGTTAGTGTGTGAAGTCTGTCTTAAGAATGTATATGAACTAGAGAAAGATGCTCGCTGGTTTTTCATTTGTTAACATCAAATCAAGAAATGCTTTTAGTTGATGACCACTGTTATATCCCCTCTCCTTCTTTTCTCAGAGTCTCTTAATTCTAATTTTATATATATATATATATTTATTTTTTTAAAAATCCTTTTCTTTCTATAGACTGTACTGGCCTTTCACCTTTTGGAACTGTTTGTTCTGAGTGATGGCTGGAGTGATAGTGCAGCTTGTGTGACATCATAAACATTTGTGTTGGCAGTCCTTCCTCATGAAGGACTCTGAAGTCTGACAGTGGTGAAGATGACTAAGTAGAGACAGATTTATGTGGAAATCTTATTAATACCCATAAAAGAGAGAATGAAGGCATAAGAAATTTGGCTTCAAATAAACAACCAAAAAATGGTCTGTTCTTAGAAGCATTTGGCACAGCTCCATCATTCCTTTTGTGGGAACTGGCTCTTTGTCTGGCCTAATCTTGACTACTTTTTTTTTTTTTTTTCCCTTTTAAAGATTACTAAAGACTTCCACTTTTCCCAAACTTTCTCACAGTAGAATAAAATTAATTTTCACTTTGGTAACGCACAAATCAGTTAATTATTTCAAAGACAATGTAAAACAGATGTCTCTCCTTGTTTCAGATGTCTTGCCTTGTTTCTCAGCAGAGATGTAGTGGTAGCCTTGCTGTGCAATCTTTCCTTGACACCAAATATCCCTAGATGTTATGTGATGCTCATAATCAAAGCAGTTTACAAAGAAGGGGAAATATTTTTCACCTACAGTGTGTGATGGCTGGAAAGATACTGTAACAAAGATGTGAAATCATAATTCAGTATTTTGGTACTTGGATCTAAAATCTACCCAGACTTTTAAAGAGCCGGGGCCTGAACTTCATAGCAGAGGTCCAGCTGTTCATAATGGGCTTTATGGTAGGTGGTTCTGGTGAAGTCCTTTGTTTTGATTCAGCTGTGTGGAAACAGAAAGCAACTAATTGAGCATTGTGGGTTTGTTCTGTCCTGTGTATATATATTCATTTTACCTAGCCTTTAGCTCTGAGAGTCTCATGGGATCACTGCTATTGCTGTCAAGGCTCCCGAGAGCAGTGCCCTGCTTGGCACACCCAGCACTCTTATTTCACATTTGTTGGCAGCAGAAGTCCCTCTATCATATTGCTGGAAAGAAAACATCCTTCAGTCTTAATCCAGTTCAGCTGGGGGTGGGGGGTGGGGTATTGAAATGCAATGCGCGAGAACAGGAGAGCAAGCTCAGCGCCGGTCAGGAAGGACTTGCCAGCAGTCAGATGAAAGGGTCTTCATAGCAGTTTTGATACTGGCCGTGGGAGAGGTGCGTGTGCCACTCTGTGCATGCTAAAGCACACGCTCTTGTCTGCGCAGCTGCAGTAAGGTTTTCTACTTAGAAAGCTCATCTTCATTTTTGCTGTAATACGTAACATTTACAAAAATCTTTTACCAAGAAAATACCTCTGTGTGTTCTTTGCATGTGTGTAGAACTTTTTGTCCTGGAAATTATTTCTAATATTCTGAACACTGTTTCTTCCCTGTTCCTGTTGAATGTGTAATTGAAACAATTTCTGTTTTACTTTAAACTGTTAATGTAATGACCTAGGCATGTAATTAGTTGAGACATCGTGTTTTAGATCTTTGACTGATCCATGTACCAGTGAGTGTTTTGTAGTTTTTCCATGTGTGTATTATTTTTCCCAGCAAGACATGCCAAGCTCACTCCTGATGTGAGCACATAGTGACTTGAAATAGGAGGCAATGAATTAGCTTTAGGGTTGGCTTATGAGCAAGATCGTATTCTTTATTTGTTTACTTCTGATTCTTGAGTGTGTGTAGTTTTCAGGCCTGCTGTTAGCACTGCCACTGAAATTGTAACCATTTCAGAAGAACAAAACAACAAAATGAAGAAGAAAATGGGAAAGAAGCCCTATCTGGGTGAGAACATGAGTTGTATATTCTAATGTTTGCCAAGGTAAAAATCTTTGCCATGAACTGTTGCTTACAGACCTGGAGAAGCTCCCATGCACTGGTCTTTGGTCCCGTTCCCTCACCTGGTATCTGTGGGGAGCATTCTGCAGTGACCAGTTGTAGGTTGGAAGTGGAGTTATCTCTAATTTGAAGTCCCAGGGCTGTGCTCCTGTGATGGCAGCACTGTGCTCCACAGATCCCTGAGATGGCATAGTTCTTTTTAGTCACTCTTAGTAAGATTTCAGAACTGCCATATCCACCCATCCTCTACTTCTGTTCTTGCATTTCTGTGTTATTTTGGAGAGCCATAACACTGCAAGAAAGCACATTTCCTCAGGCCCGTAGGGTTTATTAAGTGGCTTTGTCAGATGCTTTCAAGCAGAGCTGCTACTATTGAAATATCTTATTCCTTTGGAGTTTGACTATCAAATGGAAAATTGGTGCCCCCTCTGCTAATCTCGCTTAGCGTTTGTGATGTTCTCCTTACTTTTAGAAAACCCTGTAGACTTCTGGCCTGACATTATGAGGTGTATCATGTATTCAACTTGTGCTGAACGGGGTGTGCAATAAGGGCATCTGACATCTTACAAGAATGAATATGGTGACAGATTAATCCCGTGTTAGCTTCCACATTTAATGTTGGTGCGGAAAAGCTGTAGAAGCTAGTGTCATTTCTTGCTGGGCTGGAGACATGGGTTAGAAGGTGGGTAGTGTTTTAATGGTGAGCTTCTCTGAGCTGCTGTCTTCTGAGTTAAATGGGTTGCCCTATATCTCTGTAGGTTTCTAGAAAGCGGAGAATGAGGAAAAACCTGCAAACTCTTCCTGTTGGGTGGGCTATATCTTGTTGGCCATACTTGAAACAATTTAAGTACTAAATCAAGTGAGGTGAATTAGTGCTGTGTTCTTCTTCTGTCCCATCTAACTTCCTTGCTTTAGCTGCGTGATTTACCTGAGACCAACTAGCTTCAGCTGGTGCAAAATGAGTGGAAAATGTGGTGGAAAATGGTGGGAAAATGGTGGAAAAAGCTCAGTTTGAAGGGAAACGTGGTTCTCAGTCTTCCCTTGTTTGCCATGGAGCCCAAATGCATTGCATCCGGTCTCTGCTGGATGAAGCCTGGAAGTCCAGCGTTCCCTTAGAATTCTTCTCGTATTTTGCAGCTCCTCCCTGCTTTGTATATACAAACAACATTCTTTGAGAGGACTTGAGGGCGGAAATGGCTATGAACAAAACCCGTATCTTTTCTGATATGTCAGAAGATACCAGAAAAGAATAGTGCGCTCCGTGTCTGCCTGGCAGCTGATTTCTTTTCATCCTTTTTATTTTATGGGAAAAGAAGGCTTGGGTGGATATGAGGGAAAGCTTACCTATCACTAATGTTGGTAAAGCACTGCAACAAGCTATCTAGTGAAATTTCATTTGTGTACATGAGAGGTTTTTTTAGAATAGCCTTTCAGATGTTTTTCCAAGTGGGCCTAGATACCTTTTTTCTTAGTAGTTGTTGCTGCCAGTGTTTCCCCCAAACCCACACCTCCACAGCCTACCGCTGCTTGCAAGCATCCTTCTGCAATGCCGGTTCCTCCTGCTGCTGGGATGCAGAGCCCAACCAGTAAGCTCCGTTTATGTTACAGTCGGTGCCCAATGTACAATGTTAATGTTACTCTGGAGCCAGGAGCTTGCAGTCTCAGTCCTGCCCTTAGGCAGGATTACTGAAGAACAGATCAGATTTCTTGTATCTCTTCTGCTGTTGCCCTTCTCTGATTCAGGAGTTGCTATGCTGTTTGGTTTGCATTACCAAGCTGGGATTGGTGGCAGACTTTTTTTTTTCCTTCCCCTTGAATGATAGAGTTCAAATCCCAGGTAGGCTCCTAATTGCTCTTAGCTTTGTCCAAGCTACAAGTTGATTTATCAAGTCCACTTGTTAGCTTAATGCTTTTACGGCTGCCAAAAGAGTGCTGTGTGGTGTAAGTGAGATGAAGTGGCTGGGAGTTGTTAGGCTTTGCTTGTAGGGTGGTTTCTTAGCAGCCAGATAAGAGACAGCAGTTTGAAGGGCACAATAGAGCACCCGAAGGCCAGACCTCCCAACCCTTGCTTACGTGAGTTAGTGTTGTTGGACCTGGGAGAGAGCTCCTGCAGGAGATGGGTGCGTGCAGGGTACAGCCTGTTCTGAGCATTATTGCTGCCCAGCCGCCCAGCCCAGCAGTTCTTGTCTGGTTGGGTTTTAATATGCTCGTTGTCAGTTCATGATGTAGGTTGGTGTGTTTGTTTTTTTTTTCCTTTTTGAAGTTGTTTCGGTCTGCATTAACAGGTTGGTTCTTAAAGGCTGTTAAAATCTCAGCATGTCAGCTGTAAAATTGCCTAATCAACTTCTGGAGATAATCTTTCCTGGAGGAGACCTTTAAATGCATTCACTGTTGGTAGGAATAGGTCAGATGCCTCCAGGTAACTTTCTGGAAAGGAAGTCTTGTTTTCACAACTGTATCTACCTGCTTTGTTAACAACTTAGTAACTAGTTAGTGGGACCTGTAATAAAAGTCCTCTTTTTCATTTGTGCAAAATCCTCTTAAAGAAAGCAAACAACTCTCATTAATGCTGCTCAGCACAGAAGTAAAGCAGCTGTTGTGACTGTCAGAGGCTTTAAGAAAAATTTCCAAGTTGGAAAGAGTTTCTAGACTTGATCAGTTGATGAAACTCAGTGGGCTATGGCAGTGCAGTCTGCTCCCCAGTTTCTCCTTGGAGTCTGGAAAGTGTGTAGAGTTTGAGCCTGAATACTAGTTCAGCGTTGTATTTCAAGTGGGTAGGTGAAACCTGAGGGAGGTAAGCTGCAGCAAGAACTAATATTTTCATAATTCTCCTTTAAGTCAAATGTTTAAAAAAAAAAAAAAAAAGTATTGAACTTGAGGAATAAATCCCTTCCTTCCTATGCTGGACTCCAAAATTCAGCAGTGGAAATACTGAAGAATGTAATTTGGAAGTCTTGCTGACCATATCAGTGGCTTAAAATACCTGGTTAAAACTATTTCCAGAGACTTCTGTAGCTTTGAAACTGCAAAATTTAATAGCTCTGAATTATACTAAAGCTTCTTCAGATGTCTTGCCTTCCTCCCCCTGAACTGGGGAAGCAGAAGGAAAAAGATGACAACAAAACAGGCAGTATTGCTCAGGCTTATGCTTCTCTTGTTCTGGCACTTCCAACTTGTGAGTCTGCAGTAGCTGCAGGGCTCTTAATTGAATTACCTTCTCGACACCTCTGGCTCTCCCTGGTGCATGAGGCTCTGTGCAGTTTAGGATGTCCTTGGGATCCTGGGGTCACAAGAGGGAGAGAAGGGTCGTGCTCAGTAGTACACGTGCAAATGACACGTTTCAGGACCAGGACGATGTTATGTAGGGAATTTGATTGCAAAATGGAAGTGTTTATATATAGAATAAGTATATATGTATGTTTTTAATTGATAGCCTATTAATAGATTAAAATAAGGACAGGGAGAGAGGAAATAAAGCACCACAGCTGTGATTTATCAAGATTGACATGAAAACAAATATTATTCTAGTAATCAGAGGAAATTCTTTATAAAGCATGTACAAGAAAGGTATTTTAACCCACCTCAGCGATTTCCTGCCCAACTATATCCGAAGTAAATCAGACAGACTTCTTCCTCTGCCCCACACCAAGGGTCACTTTTAAATTACTGTTTCTCCCCTCCTCCATTTCTGTTGATGTTGGGAGGTTTTGTTTGCTTTAGATGTTTTTCTTTTCTCTTGTCAAGTGCTTCTTAACTGATTTTTGACCTAGCATATAAAGCTATATCTAAAAATTGCAGCTGGGGGGTGGGGAAAGGATTTGGTTTGGTGTTTAACTGTAAGAAGTACTAAAACGGAATAATATTGATATTGCCTCCACCAAGGGCTGTAAGGCTGGGCAGACTCGGTATGCTTGCCGGTGTGTTCCGGTTCGTGGTAGAGGAGGTGGTGTGCCTCAGTCCGATTTGGTCGGTCACTGCTGAGCTGACTGTGCCACGGCTGTTTGGGTAGGGCACTGGTTTTTGTACAGCTGGTCAAAAGAGGCAAAATGAATAACTTCACCCTCTCTGCATCATAGGTGTTTCCAATTCTTAAATGTCTGAACCCTAACGATGATATGGGAGAAAAATAGTCACACACCATAAGTAACTAGAGAAAGGGAGGTAAGTGGTTAAGTGAAATCACCTGGAAAATGCCTGGTGGACCACAGGGTTGTATCTGGCTCTTAAAACATTGCAGGTTCATCTTGTCGAGCTTCAGCTGCCTGAGGGCAACACATCGCTTAGGACCATGCAAGTCCCTAAACCTGTCTTACATTCAATTGTTTTTATTTTTGTTATTAGAAAGGATTTTTCTAACTCTGTTTAATAACATTCCTGCTTCAGTTGTCTGTCAAAAATGGGAATTAAGGAAATGCAGTCAAAGGCCCTTATTAGGTGGAAAAAATAAAAAAGAAGTGGGGGGGGAAGGAAAATATCACTGAAGTGGATGCTCTGCTTGCTTCTGCCCAGAGGAGTTTTGCATTTCTTGTTGGCAAAAAACACTTTGAATGCCTTGTGCTAGTACGCCTTACCCTCTCAATGTGTATCGCAAACCACAAACATCATTTATCTGCAGCGAATGATATGAATAGTTTGAAGAGTGACTAGAAATAAAACCAAATCTGATTAACATGATCCATGACCTGACTTGATGAAAAAGAATTTCTCCCTTGAAAAACTATTCAAACACCATTTATGAATGAAACTGTATCTAATAACAGCGGCTGATAATACAAGTCAGAAAAGCATTTGCAAGAAGCACAAACCTGAGCTCTTTTCTAGCTTGGAGGTAGACTGTAGATTGAAAAAGAATGATAGCTAAGGACTAAGCAAAAGAATTGAGGCTGGGGCTTTTTATGTTTTTCTCCTGTGATCTTAATATTTAGTTATGAGATTGATATTTTCAAATGTTAATTTATCTTGTAAACACTGCAAAAGGCTAAATTGTGGAGAGAGGGGAGAGAGTGAGGGGCAACGGTTTCTGTAGTGTTGAAATGTAACTTTGGCTCTAGCATTTAAGGAGTCAGAGGTTTTTGTAGGAGTCTGTGGATAAGGGGCGTTTTCTGCTGCATCATAGGTGATCGTGTCTTATGGGGGAGGCCAAGACACTTCTTTGGGTTGTTTCCCGATAACTAAAAACAGACTGCAAAGGGGCATGGGTCTGTTGGGCCCCTAAACCTTATTCCCTGGATACAGCAGACCCTGCATGTGCCAGTACACGGCTTTGCGTGGCTGTTGAGCCATGTGTTGCTATGTGGGCAGAGTCCTAGCGAAAGCACTGTGAAAGCAGTCTTTTTGGAGCATGTTGGTTACCAAGGCTGGGTGGAAGGAGGACAGGGAGGGAAAAGAGCTCAGTCATTTGCCTGTGTAGGAGTGGGAGCCGGCATGAAGTTAAAGGAATTTACTCTTGATGTGGGAACAGGTCAGAAAATTGCAGGCAGAGGTGGAATAGCTTTGGAGAACTTCATCCAGAGAATGCTTTTATTCGGTGTCCTGCATGGTCTTGGGACTGAACTTCAGTTTGGGACTTAGACTTGCCATCAGTTCTTGCTTGTTGCTCCCCTTGCACTCAAATATTTGTAACCTGTAGGAAATGCAAATTCTTCTGGACAGGCTCGCTGGTGTGAAAACAGCCTGCATCAGCACCTCCAGTGCATCAGGAGTTGTGGCTGGCACCTGTACCCAGTGCAGCATCCTTCCTGAGGTTGGCATGATACCTTCCTGTTTTATCCTACTTTGCTCACATTGTGGCTGTTGTTAAACAACAGCAAAGCCACTGCTTTTGGTCTTTATTACCATAGGTAAATGGATTAAAATAGCTTGGAGGCCTGGCACTAATCTTGCAGCTGACATTCAAATCTGCCCCTTTTTTTTTCCTCCAAACCCATTTTTTCTTTTTTTCTTTTCACTAGCGTAGAGATCTGAATTATGTTGTTTGACTAGTGAACACTCATCCTCTTTCCTGCCTCCAAAGATGCTGCTGAATGCTTTGGTGGACATGTGGAGCAATTCTTAAGGGTCACCTATGAGCTAGTTGACGCTGGTGGATTTCTTGGGGCTGAAGGAGCAGCCAGCTGAAAACGAGTTTCAGCTATTAGCCATACTTGCTGAGCATCAAGCTGATGATTTCACTGCTGATGCATAAGTATCTGTTCCATGATGTTTCATTTTCTGCTTTAGACGTAAAGCCCTAAAATGCCCTGTCACTTGTCTTGCCTTACCAGGTCAGGCACATAACTTGATTTTTTTTTTTATAGTAGTGGATTATCCTGCTGACACTCTTGCATTTTCCTATGTGAAGGAAATGCTTGTGCAGTTGCTTAAGGTGGTGGTGCTGCAGTTGTGCTCAGGGCTGTTACAGTGCAGCTTATATTGCTGTTCCCTGAACTGTGTGCCTGAGCTGGTGGTATCAGAGGGCTCCCAAAGGGATTAAAGCCTGGTGTGTCGATGCTCTGGTCCACTGGTGTGGGTGGAAACGGGTCTGCATACAAGGAGTTAACTGTGAGTCAGCTGTTCAGAGGTAACACCTAGTTCAGTCACCTCAGTTAACTTTGAAGCACATGGTAAATTTCATGATATTAATGGACTTGTACTCAAAACATTGCATACAAAGAAGTGTTTTATGTTCCAGATGTTTTAAATTGCCTCTGTATTTATAAAAGTGATATTTAATCAAAGTAACTCTGAATAGATTTTTGACCAAAACTGAAAGTTATTTAGAATGTTTGTGTTGCGGAAAATGCTCGTAAAACTTTATTCTGCTTTATACAAATGATTTATTTCAGGAATGCTTTATAAGCACATTACTTAATTTTTACAGAGGTGAAATGCAGGAAAAGAGAGAGGAGACATCTAGGAGTAGGTGGGGGAAAGCAACTTGTCTGTGTGGAGAGTAACTTTTTGCTGACATGGGGAATAGTGCTGTTAGCTCAGGTGGGAGACATGTACCTAACAAGTATTTAAAGGGCCTCATTTGGAAACCATATGGTGATGCTGAAGTTCCTGTGATTTCCCTTCAAAATGAAAAGGAGTTTGTGCAGTCAAGCTACAAAAAATGAAATAAAATAAAAAAAATTTAAAAAATCTTATCTTACTGAAAGTAGAGAAATCCTTTGTATGTTTTGCTTTTGATATGAGCAATAAAAATAGGGTGACAAGTTTACTCAAGAAATGGAAATCTGCTTTTTGAGTGCTCTAGATCTCCTTTTAAAATCAGTTACAGATAGGCATCACACGGAGTCTGGACTTAAATGACATCCTTCACAGTGAGAAGCAATTGAGGGAGGTGAGATAGCTCATCTGTGTAGTAAGAAATACAGAGTTGGTCTTTGGCTGCCTTTCCCAGGAATGGGAAGGAGTAAGTAGTAATGTAAGTAGGTCAATGAAAGGATTTAACTCCATAAGGAAGGCAATTCTGTAAGCTGTTAATGACTCTATTATCTGTCATGATGGTAATTCTGCTGTTACTCACTAGTGAAGGGAGTAACATGGAGGGTGCCATGGAGACTGGTGAAGTCTTGTCCACGCTCCACTTGCTGAGTCTGAGCCACTGAGGAATCGGTTGGCTTGCAGGACAGTGGCAAGGTGGCATGCATTTGTGTGTGCAAGGAATCATGTGGCCATCTCAAGGGCTGAAATGTGAGAAAGTACTGTAAAAGCATCAGGACAGGAGTTTGTGAAGCAGGCTTCTGCTTCTACTGATACAATAAGGATCACATACTAATTTTTGGCTGAGATGTGAGCTCTTTTTCCTTTTATAAATTTTTTTTTCTTGTTTTTTCTTAGTGATAGGCACTGTTGCTTTAGGTGGCTTAGCAGGCCTGATTTCATTTGCTGTTGAAGGGCAGTAATGTGCCATACATCTTCCCCTGATGTTAAATGCCAGGGTCTGGTTTATTTATTCCTAAGCTTTCACCTTTTCACTACCAAAAAACTGATAGATGAAATTTTATATGGGAAGTCAGTTTCTACAGGCAAAGCTGAGTATCACAGGCAGAGGTTGCATTTTTCAGTTCTTTACTGTAGCATATTGGATGCAGCCTTCTGCTTTTTGTTCTGTGCAGTGGTATAAAATCAAAGTGCAAGAAACCAGTGAAATGACCGTGGTGACTTCTGTGATAATAGGTCTGAAACCAAGGACAGCTACACTTTCTCTTAAGATTTTATTCAGCCTTTTCCTCTTTCAACCCTATTTTTGGTAGTCTTTCAGTTAATGCTAGATACCATGTTGCCTTCCCAAATAACCATGACAGGCTCTAAATATTCATACAAATTTTAATCTATGTACAATTGGTAAAGGTCCTAAATGCTTCTAAGTACCCCCCACCCCCCATTAGCTGTTCTTTTATGTGACAAGTTTCTAGCGTTTTCAAGCAATTTCCTGACATCATTTTGCTCAGAGAACAAGTGATTTGTAGCGTGTGGGTATAGCAATTTGGACAGTACTTATTTAATTCAGTTTCTTTGAGATGCAAAAATCAAGCAGCTTCTTTTTTTCCTGCTGGGAGATAGCAAGAGATTGCTAACTGCTTCCTTAACTCCCGTCAGAGATTCATTACCACTGGTCCTTCTGTCTTGTATTTAGAATTAAAAAATAAGAGATCAATTTACTAATTTAAAAAGGGACTAATATAATTTCAGTGCCTGCACCTTCTGAAAGACTGTCTTGACTATTAAGTAATACACAAAATACATCAAACGCTGTAATCACAAACTGAACCAATTACTACAATGAAATGGGAAAAGGTCTAAGAAATGAATGTAATTGCAGACACATTTACTGGCTATGAGAGATCAACTATATTTTCAAAATTGAAAAGAAAAAAAAAGAAAAAGACATGTCAAGACTAGACATTGCAAGATGGTCATGCAGAGTCCAGAAAACAAAAACACTGTAACTGCCAGAAAATGAACCAACATCATCATCATCATCTGCATTGTTCTGAGGGTGGTAGGTTGTTTCTAGGTACTCAGATACACTGGATATTTTTGTAACAAACTGCAATGGTCTTAGACAGTCAGTTGTATAATAATCTCTTTAGTGCACTTGGAATAAAGATGCTGGTACAAATATTGTTTCCTTGAACAAGGCTAATTCTTAACTTTGCCTCTTGATTTTAAAATTCGGGTGCTTTGTGTGTGTGTGTGCATGTGCTCCTGGGGGCTGTTTTTTTAAAACAAGTGGTTTTAAAGGGCTTACCACATACGTGGATTCTGTTAATAGGTAGTGTTACTGTGTGGAACAGTGATTTGTTGTGCAATTAGGATGTTATTTGCTATCAAAGAAAAATAATTGGCCTTGATCGAGCAGTTTGGTCAAAATTTTTTAGAAGTGAAGAAATTCCATCTCTGTGTCTCAAAACTTGTTCTTGTAATGGCTGTACATGACTTAAATCCTCCACATTTTAAAGATGGTTACCGTGCCATTGTTGTTTGCAACCCCAAGGAAAATGATAAGACGCCATAAAAAATAGTTTGTGTGCCCACCCCAAATGCTAAAATAGCAACATATGGGCAGTTGCTGCCCACCTTTTAGTGGTCATTGATCCTGCAGCTTTGTATTTCCCCTTGTTTCTCCCAGTTAGGAATACCTGTGTATAGGACATGTGTTGTTTCTCAAACGGGTATGTGATAAGGAGCAGTCATACGCGTCACCCTCTGCATGAGGGCAGTAAATCTGTTCATTCTGTCTTTGAGCATGTGGCTGTTGTTTTGCTTGGTCTTGCTGCCATGGCAGTAAATGCTGGTTTTGCCACTGCCTAAATTAGGGCAGAAACCAGGGATCCCGTTGTTCACACTTTACTTGTTGCTGGGGCGGGGGGCGTTTGCTGCTGCTTCCTGCAGGGCAGCTCTGCCTTACAGCTGTGTATTGCACTGTTTGTGTTTATTCTCTTTTCTCTTTTGCAGGCCAATCCGTGTGGGCAGGTCCAAAAGCGGTAGGTCCAGCCTGTCCAAAGATGAGGTTACAGCACAACCTCACTGTGGGAGGCACGTTGTGTAGACCTATATTGGTAGGGAGCTCCAGGTGAAGGGGACTTTGACTGTAAGCTCTTTCCTAGCCTGCATCAGTTTATTCCAGTGTGCAGTACTGCCTTTTTTTTGTCACAGTTGCTTTTCCGTGGTTTTGCCTGTCTTGGTTGCCACCACATCCCCAGCGGGGATGACAGAGCCCTATGTTACTCTGCTCACCAGGCAGCCCAGCTTCTCCCAGTACTCAGACCCCACGCCTGCATACCTGAGCTGGGGCTGTGTGGCTTAGGCTGGCACATCACACACCAGCTGCTTTTCAGCTGTGGTCCAGAACATTGTCATGTATACAGTGTGACTTGGTACCAGCGTCTCATTTGTGGGTTTGCCACACAAAAGAAAAGATGACTTGGCTGTTCTGGTCATGGCAGGGTGCTCTGGCAGGGGTCTTGTCAGAGCCTTGGGTGGCTGATACAGTGTCCCAAGAATGGTTTTGAACCACTTATTTTCTTCCTTCCCCCTGTGCCTCCCCCCAGCCCCACCACCCCTGAACTGGAAAACCTTTTTCAATGGAAATATGTTAAATTGTGGGGTTTTTTTCCTAAACATGAAAACGGTGATGTTTCCTTCTTTTGCCAGTGTTTGCCCCTTCCTTTCTGCTTGCCTGCACCTTTTTCCATGGAGACAGATGTGGAGGTTTCTGTGAAGCAGAGGGAACTGAAAAACAGTTTAAATAATACTTGTGAAAGTAAGCACTTTCAGTGAACTTGGACTGGCAGTAACTTTTTCTGTCCTCCACAAGGCTTTTTGTGTTGTCTCATGCCTGGGATGGCTGAGGGTGGAGGTCTGTAGAGCTGCTGTGAAAGGGCTGTGCGTGATAAGAGTGGGAGGCACAGTGTCATAATTAACGCTGTCAGAAAGTGTTTTTTTAATGTGACTAGTGTTGTATTTCCAGCATATTGTATTCATTTTCCTTTTATTGTGGTCTGACAGTACACCCTGAGCTCAAACCAATTTTTTAATCCTGAAAATGCTCTCAAGTCAAATCTGGCTGTGGGAGTTTAGGCCTCTAGGAGTTAAGGGCTGCTTCACAGCTGGAAAAAGTTACTTTTTCCATTGAAACAGGCATTAACTGGCTTTAAGGGGACTTCTGATCTTTTTATCTTGAGAAACCTCATCAGCAATAAGAAGAGCTTGAATTGTGATGGTCTGCTAATCAAAACAAAGATGTCCTGGTTTATGCTGTTTCCATAGCATTGAAGTGTAATGAAATACTATCAGCATTAAGAGAAATGGGATGTGTATCCTTAATGATTCTCAATGAAAAAAATTCTGAATTAAATGCATATGTGAATTTAGAATCCTTTGGTATGTTTTACATATTGATTGCATGTTTTAAGTTTGATTGCAACAGCAAATTGCTTAAAGGAATCATGAGTGCAGGATTGTTTCTCTTTCCTGTCTACTGCTTTCTGAAAGCTATGTGTATGTTGGCATCAAAATAATCCTGTCGCCTCCAGGTTCATTTTTCCTTATGGGGTTTCTTGTGTGTAACTCCCTTATGTGACATCTGAAACATCTATCCAAAAGTGGTATCCAACTGCAAGCTGGTTTTGGTCTTTGCAAAAGCCATACTCGGGATGGTTAGATTTCCTACAGAAAGCAGAAGTGTGTATGCTGCCCTGCTTACTGGTTTCTGCTTGCCCGTTTCTTAAACAGTTTTTCTCCTTCTAAACATTTGCTGGGTTTTCTGTTCTCATGTGTTTTTTTCTTCTCTGTGGGGAGAGGTTTTATGGTGGTACTTTTTTCAGTGTAGAGAATTTAGACAACATGTAGAAATGCATGAGGCTGGAAATACTTCTGGTTGTAGCTATACATGTATACACAATATGTGGATATGTATTTTATACTTTGCGTGTAATAACATTCAGTTGCATTGATGGGCATCCAGACATAAGACTCTTTCGTTCTTGGGTACTTGATATTTGTGTGCCATCTTTTCCTCTTTACTTGAGTTTTATTGCAAGTTATGACATTTAATTCTTTGGTCAAGGACTTTGAGAGGCAGAACAGGCTTGAGAGGTTGGATCCTTTGTACAAGCTATGCTCTGATGAGAGGATGCATTTGTCTGGTGAGAAGCATGAAATGATGACTCTACAACTACTTGGGTATCTCCATGTTGTACCACTAGCCTGTTATCCCCGTGGAAATATTTTTGACCAGTAAGACTGTACAGGTGTTTGAAAGCACTGACTGCCAATCAATTTTTTTTTTTTTTTTAATTCACTTTTGTAACCTCCTCACATAAAGTTTGTAGGCCTTCACATTAAGGCATTCCATGGCATGGATTTTGAAGCAGGTTGGTGGTTGGTCTGTTTTAACAATTGGCAGATTTCATTTTGTAAGTGGAAAATACTAGTATGTAAATGTACTTGGATGGAGGAAGGATTTGTGCGTTCATTTCAGTTTTGAAGCTTAGAAATGTATGCTTGCAATTAAGAATATAGTATTTTTTACATTTTATTTTAATTATTACATTGCTTTTCGGTGAAGAAACTCTATTCAGATCAGGAGTCAAACACCCCTCATAATTGTTCCTGGTACGACAGTGATATTTAGAGGCCCCAAGCAGATGAAGATCACTTTGACCTGACAGTGTATCTATATGTACTTAAAAGGTGGTATTTTCATCTTTTTTTTTTTTTTCTCTTTTATGTACTGTAAATAAACAGTTATAAAATGGGGCAAAGTCAAACTCCCTAACATGATTATTGCCTCTGGTCTCTAGCCTAGAGATATGCATACCTGTAATACTGGCAGCTGGGGGAATTGGGTCTCATATATTGTAAAGAGGAATCTACGCCTATTCTATGGCCATTCCTCTCCCTGCCAGGTTTGTCTGTCTGTGGGTGACTCAAACCAGCAGCACTGAGTGGGGGGGTGACGGCAGTGCTTGCTGGTGGCAATCTCTGTCCTTGGTGTCCTCTCTGGTGTGTGCTTCCTTTCCTGCTCCCCTCCCTGTGAAAAACAGCGTGATCCTTCCTGCTCAACAGGAGTTGTAGATGGTTAAACTGATCCAGCTTTGATTTCGTAGGTGCATTCAATTTCCTCTTTCTCCAAGGTCAGGCAAGTTGTTTTTTATGTTGTCTTAGAAACCCTCTCTGTTTGTGGTACTCTTTACCTCCATCCCTGCTCTCTGTTCCTGCAGAGGCAACTGGAGTGGACTCTGGTGTAGCTCCCCGGGTGCCATGCCCATGTGCTGAAGCCATTGGCTCCCACCAGCGCATGGTGGTTTGCTTTGCGCTGCCCTGCTGAAGGATGGCCTCCTTTATCAGTACAATGGTTAACCTACTGTAAGCATTTGTTTGCAGCAGTATTTCATTTTTATCTTACTGGCCACCTGTATTATCAATGCAGACTTGATTTTGTGGGTTTGTGAACATTTTGACTTCTCTATATGTGTCATTTCAGAACTATGTTTACAAATAAAGGAAAAATAGGATCTTTTTAATACATAAAAATTGGGATGGGTAGATGGGTTTGAAAACACAGGCTATCACATGCTCTTTTCTTCTGCTCTTCCTCTGTTATTTTGATTCATGTGATACAAGTTTTCAGTAAAAGCCCAAATTGTTTATTTCTAGTCCCAAATTCGTAATGTGAGGTTCTCATTCTTTACAGCTCTTACACCTGCAAGATCTTTCTTGGGACAGATAAAAATGCTGATGAAAATAGATTTCATTTTTTTTCCTTGGTCCTGAGTTAAGTTGGTTGCAGCTGCTAGACTTGCATGTGTTGAACCATCCAAGTCTAACAGCTGGAGAGACAGAGGTATTGTAAATGTGAATTGTGTTTATGTCCCTGTCAAGCATACATTTGCAGTTAGTTGTTTAGTTTCTTAGTTCAGTAGGACTTGTGCTCACTGATACTTTTTTCAGATTGCTTTTAATGCACCCATTGGTGATGAAGGTTTGGGTTTCTGGAGGTTAGTGTTGTTGTTGGCACAGTGATGTTCACTTTCCAGATGGAAACTGTTGCTTGCTGCTGCTTTTCTCCTGGAGGAGGTGGGCAGGGGAGGCTTGTATGTGCCACCAAGCCTGTCCTGACGCCACAGGAGCTAAGGTCACTTTGACTTGTGTGAGTGAGCATCATTGTGGTGCTTAGTTTCTGGCTGGGGTTAAACCACAACAGTCCTTTTTGGCACCCAGACTGTTGTGGTTTAACCCCATGTGGCAACTAAGCCTCGAAAAGCTGCTTGCTCTCTCGCTCTGATGGGATGGTGGAGAAAATCAGAAGAGTGGAAGTGAGAAAACTCGTGGGCTGAGATAAAAACAGTTGAATAAAAAAAGCAAAAGGCATGCACACAAGCAAAGCAAAACAAGGAATTTATTCACCATTGCCCATTGACAGGCAGGTGTTCAGCCCCCTCCAGGAAAGCAGGGCTCCATCACACGTAACAGTACTTGGGAAGAAAAAATGCCATCACTCTGAATGTGTGTGTGCCCATGCCCATTCCTTCTTCTTCCCCCAGCTGAGCACGGTGTCATACGGTATGGAATGTCCCTTTGGTCAGTTGGGGTCAGCTGTCCTGGCTGTGTCCCCTCCCGACTTGTGGCCCCCCCAGCCCGCTTGCTGGTGGGGTGGTGTGAGGGGCAGAGGAGGCTTTGGCTCTGTGTAAGCACTGCTCAGCAGGAACTAAAACAGCCCTGTGTTATAAACGCTGTTTCCAGCACAAATCCAAAACGTAGCCCCATACTAGCTACTATGAAGAAAATTAACTCACCCCAGCCAAAGGCAGCACAGCCCCTGAGCAGTTTCTACCAAGGAAATATTGGCAAAAGCCCTTTGGGGCCAACTTGCTTTGCTAGATTGCCTTATGTGTGTTTTTCTTTCTCTTTTTACGTGAAGAGAAACTCTTGGTCAATTAAGCCTGCTGTAGTGGTCTTGTTCCCTTGATGTCAACAGTGATGCAGCTCTGAGCATCCGTTCTGTATCTCAGCTGTTGCTTAGTGCATTTCAGATACATTAAGACCTATTGTTCAGATATACATGTGAGCTTACTGCTGTGAAAGGTCTTGGTCTGTTTGGCTGTTGAACATACTTTGATGATGTTGACAAATGGGAAGTGTTTTTGATCCTTAGAGATCTGCCATCATTTTCTTCTCTGCTCTGTAGAGGAAAGGTATGATGAAAGCTCCTACAGAGGAGAAAGAATGTGCTAGTGATTGCCTAGATTGCTTGCTTCAGTTGTAAGCTGCTGCTGCTACTACTGTTTAGAACATTGCACCTCCTGGCTTTCCATTAACTCTCCTTATGGAGCTTACACATATTTCTGTTTAGCAAATGTGACAGTGCATTTTTACTGCTTTTGCCAGATTACTGTTTTCAGAACAGTTTCCCACATGTGTACAGTAGCTGACCAAATGTGAATAGTTGTGTTAGGAATAAATAGGGTTTGTAAAATGCAAATTTGTCAATAAATGTCATTCTGTTTTTACCTTTCTTCCTTTACTGTCCAGCCTGCAAATTCTGACTTCTTGTGTACTTGAGAAACAAGATACCACTGAAGTATTGAAATCATAGTGATAAGTGAAGTATAATAGCAAAGAAAACATGCAGGTTTCCAGCTATGCTCCTGCTAATAGGCTGCTTTATTTTTCAGTATCTTACATATTTGATGCCAAGCAATCAATTTTATGTGCTCTGTCATGTAGTGGAAGATTTCATTAGCTCTCATAGTTCTTACTAGTTAAAAAATGTTCTGTTATCACGTATTATTAAGAAAAAGTTAAGATGTTAGTTCAGGGTGGCTAGCGGTCTTTCTGCCTGTGAGCTCACACACAAGAACAACACTGGGAAAAACGCTTGCCCATCCCTAAAACATATTTCCCTATGCTCTGGTTTGTGTTTTCTATGAAATATGAGCAGATATGAGATTTTTGTTTGCTGGGCTGTAGGGCATCCCTCTTTCACTGACTTAGACGTTCAGGCTGGTTCATTAATCTGTCCACGATCCCCTAATACTCAATGATCTGTATTAAGGAATTTCTGGGTAGGGAATTGTAGACTGTCTTTGTGAACCCATGGTGGCAATGGTAGAGGCTCTGGCTCTGTAGCAGGCCCATGGGTTTTGCTTTCTTCTGTGTTTTTTTTTGTTGTTGTTGTTTGGTGGGTTTTGTTTGGTTGTTTTTTCATTTTATTTTTTGTGTGGTGGATTGGGGGAGGGAATGTTGTTGTTTTGTTTTGGGTTGGGTTTTGTTTGTGGGTTTTTTTTTAGTAAAAGGCTATAATGTGTTCATGCATGTTTTGACCAATCAGGAGATCTGTGAATAATTCTGAATCTTGATGTGACTTCATTTGTAATCCTCTATTTTGGTTTCCATCTGTGAAATGCAACTGTGGCTTGATATTTATTTACCTTTTTAGTGCCAGATGTATTATTTTTTTTCCCCTTAGCTGTGGTATGCTTGCTGTGTGTTAGTGTGGATTGCAACAGTTGATGGGAACATTCTGGAGAGCCTACCTAGCTTGTTCTCCTTAATTAGGCCTTCCATTTTCCATCTTTATTTCCTCTGAGGGCTGTCCTGGCTGGCCAGACTTGCTCCAGGACCTGCTGCTGAAGAAGTGAAGTTTTAAACAAACTTGCTGCAGGAAGGAAGGAAAGAAGAACAGATGAGTGCTTCTCCAGGAACACTCCAGACTTGCTGTTGGGCTTCACACCTAGCTCTCCATGTAGCAGTGCACACCAGCTGACTTGTTTTCTTTTCCTTGGACTAGGAGCTTCACGTATCAAGGAAAAGCTACGTGACTGAAGAGAAAAGAAAAAGCACTCAGATTTCCCACACTTCTGTATCTGATTTCCTTGCCAGTGGCTGTCGCGTGAGATGCTGATACTGCTACGCCCAGTCCTGCACAGTTGTATCGGTGCTGGATGTACTCCAGCTTGTTGAAGGAAACATTATTCTTTTTATCCCTTCCCTGAGGGCAAAAGTCCTTCCGTGGTCCATTTAATTACTGCAGGTTATTGTGATTGAAATTTCCACTATAACAACGGGTGCCAGGAATTGCAGTGTGGTTTCTTCTGAAGCCTGACCCTATGCTTACTGACTTTGCTGGCATATTTGGGTTGGTCAGGAAGCCATCTTCCCCCCCTCTAACCAGCAGAATTCTGTCAACAGAAGCCCAGGTGTAGCTGCATTTATTCCAAGCACGAAAGTCCTCTTGGTGCTGTTGTTAATCTTCCTGCAGAGTCTTCTGCCAAAGTAAGCTGCGTCTTGGCTAGGCAATGGCGTTTATGCGTATGGCAAAAGTAAGCCATCAAATCCTTTCCAAGACCCTGAAGCAAGCACCCAGCACTTTCTTGGTGTGTGGATGAGATGACTGCAGAGTGAGCTCCAGCCTGGATTGAGTTTGTTAGCTGGAGCTGTGGCTTGAACAGTCCTTCCCCATTACAGCTGGGCAAAGTATCACAAATGGACTGTAAAATCCCCATAGCTGATCTAGGGAAGACTGTGGAAGCTGTGTTACGGCTTCCAAAAGCTCAGTTTGCATTTCCCTTACCCTGAGCAGGTTGGCCATAGGAGACACTGAGGAGCTGTAGGCAAGAGAGGTTTTGTCCTGGAGAGGTATGCCGATTCTGCTGTGTTGGCAGGATATGTTAGCCTCTGTTGAGCTTGTATTGTCATGGGCTTGCTGTTACCGGTTCCTGAGCTAGCAAGTCACGTCTAGACAGTGGTGTAACAATATACCATACGTCATGCTCGGGATATTTCCAGCCTTGCACAGGAAACCTGGTGCTCTGTGCAAAGTAGATGTCTATATGCATAATCACAGCAAGGCTGCATTGCCATGTGCTGTGATGGGCAGTGAGTTCAGCACCTACAGCATCTTTGCAGCTTATTGCTTGGAAGCAAGTTGAATATTTTTATTTTTTCATCAAGTAAATATCTCCTTTCTGAATGTTGGGAATTTGCATTTTACCAATGTGGGTTTATAAGGAAGAGGGGTGGGTTGGGGACTTCAGCATCTTCATTCTCTGCTGCAGTATTGGCATCACTCCATTTTCCAATGCAGCGTTACATGGTGCCCCTAATTTCCAGACAAAGATCAGGTCTGCAGCAGGTGGCCTGTGCCTGCACTGGCATTGCCATTCCTTGATCTTGTTGATGTAAGGTGACATACAGTATGGTTCACAGGGCGTCTTTTCACAGTGCTGCATCTCTCCTTAATCTGAAGTCCAAGGCCAAGCTAGTTAGTATTGCCAAGTCTCAAATAATATATCTGCAAACAGAAGTCAGTTTTCTAACATGTGTGTAGCTTACAGCCTCTTTAGCATCAAATAAGAAACAACCTGAAGTTCTGTGAACTATAGTTTATCTTTTTTTAAAAAAAAGCAGTTTAAGTTTTCTTGGTTTTTAATTTAAAAACTTGTTTCATTTCAAACCTCATTATTACGGGCCCTAGAAATATCTTGTGGGTTGGGAGAGGACAGAACTTTTGCCCCAGATGGTTTTCTAGTTAATAAAAGAATCTATTATTCAGATAATATTCAAAGTAATTTCATGATTAGCACAAAGCTTAGGTGCTTTTGTTTGTTTGAGTTGAAAATGCGACAATATAATACACCTCAGTAGGAAAAATGACATAAACCTGAAGGTTTTCAGCGGATTGATCCTTCTGTCACGCATGCCTAAAAGGTTTTGAAATCTGATGAGTTCAGGCCCTCTGTGTTAGCAGTAAACAATTGCAAATAACACAGCCATGTCTAGGTGTGTTGACTTTTTGTATACTCTTCTAAGCTCTCCTTGATCTTATCATGGCTTCTGGCAAGAGAAGTGATCAGTGGTGCACTCTGTCATGCCTGCTTTGGCGGGAGGCTCCACAGCATCTTTGGTGCAGGGACCCTGTGCTGATACCAGAGTTTCAGAGACTGACATGGGAGAGGCCAAAAAGGCCATCCCAGTCATGTCTCTTCCAGTACAGCTCTTTCCTACTACTTGATTTATTTATTTTATCTGTTTTTCTGCTGGTCTCTTTATAAAAATCTGAAACTTTGAGGCAGGTGAGTTTCTTCCAAAGTGCGTAAGGGTTTTGATGAGGTATAGGACCCCCTCGTCCCTTTGATGGAAATCCCCGGTGGAATTTTCAAATTTCCTGTAATCTTGTTCTCAGGAAGCTCTCCTGATCTACAACCAAAATCTTCGCTCCCTACACACACTCCTTCCTTTTTTTAAACTGCTCTACCACTATGCAGTCCCTTCTGCTGTTCCAGCACTGCCATAGGATCCCCTCATTCCCCCTTCATTTTGAATTCCCTGTGCCACACGTATGCTCCTGGGGAGGTAACCTTACCAGGAGAGTAACATCTCACTTCTTGTCTGTTGTGTGGTAAGTGCTGATTAAGACACCAAGTTCTAGTGACTTGACCGTGCTCCAGTATTTGTACATACATACACTTGCACAAGTGCAATTCTGTGTGTATATTCCAAATTTCTTTTCAGTCTTCCTGGAAATAAATTATAATTGACTTTCCAAGTAAAAACACCTACATTTTTATAATTTTTCCCCTCATCTCTATGCCAAGTGTATCTTGGCTTTACCCAGAGACCTGATTAAAAATGTTAAAACACACCAGTGTGCAATGGCTACATTTATAGCATCTGACTTGAATGTTTGTTTCATAGTCTGGGTTGTAACAATCTGATTCTCAGACTGCCATTGACGTCAGTTTAATAGGAAAATTCAAATAGAACCTGTATTAGATTTTCACTATTAAGTTAACAATAAAAATTTTCTATAGATGCCTTATGTAGACAAGGCTGTTAACAGAAATATTACATTAATGAAAATCAGGCCTCCAGAAACAGAGCTAGCTTTTTTTTATATATAAATAATTTTGTTTTCCATGTTCTAGTTCACAAAAATATTTCCTTTTTAATAGTGCTAGTGGTTTAGATATTAAGTGTTGGGAGGAGACAGCTCTTCACTATTTGCGGTCATGTTGAAAATCTTTTGGCTTTTTCAGAGCTGGAGAGTCCTTCTAAAAGTCTTCCATTTGACTGATTTCATGGCTCTCAACCTGAGATTTCCCCCTTGGTTTCTGTGGCATGCCATGTTTGTCAGCTCTTTCCTAACCTACTCGGTCATGGTGCTCACAAGGTATCGATACAAATAGAAAAAGTCTGGAGGTACCAGCTCAGGTCAAGGCAATATCTGTCAGGGTTTGCACTAATTGTAGTGGTCAGTAGTCCCTGCTTTGAGGACTTTGTTCTGGCACTTTAGCATCTGTGCAAGACTGGTGAATACTTAACATTCCTGTGTGTGAAATGATGCAGACAGGTGGTACTTACCTGGGCACCTGCTTTTTGAAAAACTGAATCTCCTGATGGCCAGGGCTTCAGTTATCTCAATTTCTGTGTTGGATGCTGCATGTGAACCAGGTCTGGGCACATCATGTAAAACATGAATGTATTTCTGTCTTTTGTCTTAAACCTTTTGAAGAAAGAATAAGTATTTTTGGGGGGGAGGTAACGGTGAACAAAAAGGGTTGAAAGAAAATGAACAGGGAGGAGGCTTGGGAAGAGGGGCTTAGCTAATGATTACACATATGTGTCTTACTACTTTAGTTCTCCCTTTATAGATAAATAACTCCTGTCTCACCAATGCATTTACCTAATGTAGAGATAATAGTGTCAGTGGTAATTAAGTTGCTCTTGTGCAGGGCAAGTGTGTGTGTGGTAAGCATCTTTTACACCAGGGGTGCTGCATCTGTATGAGGTTTGTCATGATTTAACTACTTGAAGAAAATAATTGTACCTCTGGGAGAAATCTATAAGGGCCATATGTATTTTTCTCTCTAAGGATACATAGTCTTGATCCTACAGATAAAGTGGCTACTAAAATGGATGGAGGTGGTAAATGGACACCACGTCTTGGGTTGCAGTGGCTGGTGTGGCATGGTGAAATGTGTGCTGTTTCTTTCTCTTAAGTATCAGGGGAAGGGTTCACTGATGTCTCTTTATGTGGGGAGCATCACGCCGTTGCAGGACACCTGTTTCTGATGAACCTGAGGCATCCCCAGAGCTTACTTCCCTACAGCCTTGAGCAGAGTTAATGAAGACTGCATGCACACTCCTGTGGCTAGGAAAGCAAGGGAGCTGTCCTGAAGGGGGGCCAGCCATGGTCCTCAGCAGGGATAGCAGGGGGCCCTCTGTCAGCTTCAAGCATGCAGGCACATCTGTGCTGTTGCCCCAGGGGGCAAAACTGGTGGGTAGACTCAAGTGCCCAAGATGTCTATTTCGCATTCTAATGGAGTAGTGGCACTCTGGCACCAGCTCAGTTTCCATGTCAGGGTTTGAATCTTTTCCATTGCATAACCAACACAACCATGACCAAAACCAACCCAGCCTAGCCTGCCTGTGGAGCTGAGGCTCTGCATGCACCAGTGTATTTATTTTGTTTCATTTTGTCTTTGCCAGTGGAATAACAAGGCTTTTAAGATACAGCCGCATTGCACTATTGTGGTTTAGGGAGTTGTGTTACTTTAGCAGTGTTAGGCAGATAACAGTGCACAAATGGCACAAAAGGTGGCATTAAGGGATTGTCATGAACTTGCAGCGTGCAGTAAGGGCAAATGAAGGGTGCTTTATATCTGTCCTCCCTCCACCCCCTTTTGAGAGCCTGGGGTTTCATGAGGTGTGTTTTGGATGAGTGTAGACTTGCATAAACACAGTGATTTGCTTGTCTGTGGCTGAGATGACAATGTTCCATTGAAATATTTGACGGTCTGAAGTAACTGACAATTACTTTGCATGTGCAGTGTTGATCTCCATGGTACGCCGTGTGACAGCTCAGAAGTGACGCCAGCATTCAGTGTGTTCCTTCTGATGGAAGGAACATTCTTGCTGTTCCTTCCATCAACTATCCTGGTAGTCTGTAACATTCAAAAACGCTCCCTGGTTTTTACATCCGAACAGAGGCTTTCTGTTCGAAGTCACATTAGGTAACTATGTTCCCTTACCCTTTTTAATCCCCTGGTAGGACAGTATGCAAAAGTGCATCAGGAAGAGGGGACTAGGGAAATTAGTAGAAATTGAAACTAATGTTCTTAATTTTGACCACATAGGTTTACTGAAGATCTTGTGAAAGCTCATACATATTTATATGAACAGATGAAACTACCAAGAGCATCTGTTAATGTGACTTGGGGATAAATGCAACATAGGTCTTTTGACATGGCCCTGCCAGAGTAGCAGAGTACTACTGTCTTGTTTGGTTTTATTCTGTTTGCAGATTCCCATGTAACCATGAGGATCAGTATCCTAACCTAAAACACCATGTGGCTTGAAATTATTTTAAACCTTTGTTAAAAATGTATACTAATCTATGCTGAATCTTCTGACGATTTTTCTTGCCTATGTAGTTACATAGTCAACCTCTAATTTGTGCTCTGTTTGACTAGGTGTGAGCTTTTATCCCAGGCAGGTATTGCATGTGTTGCATTGGCACGTCAAATACAAACTGGCTACGCAGTCTCTGGGGAGGCACTGAATGCTTATTAGGAAAGTGATTAATAGTGTATTTGCTGTAAAAGGAACAAATGTCATAAGGTGGATAGTCAGTGTGGTGGTAGGTGGGAAATACTGCTTTTTGTTATATTACACTTAAAAATCCTCAAATAAACAAACCGCCAAAACCCCTTTTTCCTGTTAATTGCTTACAGTAGAATGCAGACTGATTTCTTTTTCAAGTCAGATTGGCTTTCTGATTTTCCTGGTTAAGCACAGTGCTTTGCATTGTAAAGTCAGAGGCAAGCTGTAATACATTCAGTATCTGTTTCCTTTCACACAGTTAATTCCTTGCATTTTTGGCAAATTGACTGTTCATTTGTCAGTGTCACCATAATCTATAAAAGAGATAGTGAGCGGCTGGCTCCTCCATCTACTTTTTCTCTTTTTTTTGAGAAATAGAAGAAAAAGTAAAGAACAGTTGGCTGAGACCTTTTCTGAGTTTATCCCTATTGTCCACATTGCAAACATGTTTTTTCAAGTGTAATGAAGTGGTATTGAGTTTTTACCATAAAAAGGAATTTGTTAAGGCTGTAGGCATTGCCATGGTGAGATTTTACTCTATACCGACACTGATGTAGAGTGCAAAGTGCAGAGTCGTCTATTAGTAAGCCAGATGCCTATTTTGAATGGGGCTGTAGGTTTAACTTATTGTGCTTGGCATAACGGTACTCTTCTAGGACTGAATTATTTCACTCTTAAAAAAAAAACCCCAAAAAACAACAAAAACCTAAGAAATGTTGCAGCTACTTAGATTGAAAATTCACTTCTATTAGCAGCTGAGATCTTTTTTTTCTGTTTAACTAACTGAATCTTTTCTTTGTGAGAATTGGCATCCTGCTGTGGCATCGTATGTGTCCAGCAGTGAATGTGAACCTGCATTGTAATGTCAGGGTGGAGACAGCAGCGTGATTAATTGCTGGTCTGGGCAACTGTTGAGCGTTGCACGGCTCAGGCAGCCCACAGAGGTTCGGAGATGGGTGACCTTGGATTTCCCTCTCCTCCTGCATAAGTGAAACTTGGGGCAGAGCCAGGTGGCGGGGGGCTGCGTCATGGCCTGGTGCCGCTCTGGGCCATGCGGGGGTCTGGCCTGGTCTCGCGGCTCTGTCCGGGCCTGGCAGTGTGCCTACGCAGTCAAGCCCAGCTTACACGTAGGTGTTTTATTAGGAAATTATTTTAATAATGACATTTTTCTTTTGCAGTGTGGGTAATGGTGCAGTTGTGTGTTTTTAATATTATCTGCAGCGATCATATTGAGAGCATTGTGTTTTTCCTCTTTTCCTAATCCAGCCAGTTGTCTACAGCGCTTTTTTAGTTTGGTGCAAAAATCCAAATGGAGGGCGATATAATTTGACAGTTAAGGTTCCCCAGCTGCTGATTGCAGGCGGTACAGGAGCCACCTCAAAGTGGTCAGTGAAGGCTGCTGCCGCCTGTTTGCCTCTGAGCAGCGATGTCCCGCTGCGCTGTGGTGACTTGTGCCTCTGCAGAAATGGATTCCCCTTTGCTCTCAGCAGCTACCACAGAGCCCCAGGCAGCGCTGGGGACCCGGTTTGTCTGCTCAGGGTCCAAGGCCAGGTGCGTTGTCAAAAGCAGCTAAATGTGAGCTGGTCCTACATGAAAACTTTTGAGGAACAAAATTCATAGAACTCCAAATATTTGAGGTAACCAGAGGGTTTGTTACCCTGGGTAATTGTAGTAAACCACCACCTACCATCAAGGAGATTGTGCTGCTTTATTCCCTGTTTTCCAGGACGGTAGCATGCTTGCAGTAATTCCTAGGTGGTCTCAGTATGTGTGTGGTGATGTCAGCAGCTTGGGGAATTAGCTTTGCTGAAGTTTACATCTGCTGACTCATCTGTTAAAAGAAGTTGATTCTTAATTTTCAGTAGGTAATAATTTTTTCTCCCCTCATACAACAGTTGAGGAGAAAGAGATGGTTATGAGGTCTAGCAGGGGCTACCACAGTGCAAGGTTTCCTTGCAATCATTTAACTTACTGCATATTTTAATGGCTGCAATATACAGAAAGCCTCAGTTTCATGGTTCTTCCTGGACCTGGTCCAGCTTTTGCTGTGAAAGTACAATTCAGCAGAAGCCCTTTTAGAATATTTATTTATTTTTAGTATCCAAGAGTTCAGCATGTGGTATCCTGCATCCTCATGAGAAGAGTTGTAGCAGTGGTGCCTTGGCACTAATGAATGCCTTGATATCACTGTTTGTTGTTTTTTTCCCACTGTTTTTTTCATTGGGTAACAGAAACTAAAAGCACCCTCAGCTCTCCTGCTCTTAAAATCCAGTTTTGTTGCTCTTCTCTCTCTCCTGCCAGCATCCCTTTGGGAACAAGAAGGAATGGTGTCTCTGGCAAAGAAACAGGTAGGGTTTGGTTGGTAAGTGGAACTGATTTAATTAAATCTCCTTTTCAGCCTCATAATGGATTCATTCAAGAAGGCGAAGGAGTAGGAATGTGGCTTCTGATTCTATTTTTTTTTTCCGTCTTTTTTCTTTTTCCCTCTCTGCAGTCAAGAGGAGTGAAATGGCTTTCTAAACAGAATGTTTTTTTCTCCTGACAGTTTAAAAAATAGGCTATGTAAAAATTTATTTTATGTCTAGTTTTGATTGTCTTTGTGCTTGTGAAAATATTAGAGCAACTTTATTGCATGCACAGCATTTGTTCTAGCTGCGTGGCAGTGTAACAGTGAAGATCTATCTGATACCACCTGAAACCTTGCAAGCACTGAGCAATACAAACTTAATACCATAGAAATCAGTTTCCCATCCTAATTAGCTCATGGTCTTGCATTATTAGTTTTACTCTGCTAGTGCATTTTGGTTTTGTTATCTTGGCAATTACTGACAATACTAGCGTTACTCAAAAAACTTGGATTTGAAATTTTCTTGAAATGTTTTTTTCTTTTTGGAGCCAGAGTCTTTTGCAAGACTCATCAGTTTTGAGAATGTTTTTTTTAGGGGGGGGGGGGAATATTTCTGGAAGAGTAAGTTCTGAAGAAATTCAGAAATTGTGTGCACATGAGTGTGCAGACATGTTGTAGGCAGTTAAGGGACTGGCTTCAGATGTGGAAGACTTGGTTCAACTTCCTGGTTTGTGTGGTACCAGAGTAATGTAGGATGGAAAACTACTCTCTGACCTTTGAATTGGGTGGAGTAAAAACTCAATCAGTGGTTTCTTAATGCCAGGAGATTGCTCTGACTAATAGTTTGCATTCTTGAACTGGAAAGCAGGGATTTTTCATTTTCAGAATGAAGTTGTCACACTGGGATCAGTTGTAAACGTTAGGCAGAAACCTGGGTCTTGTAACAGATAGGATGACTTGTGTGAATAAATCTGAAGAAACTAAACACAGGAGTAAGACAGTTGTTTATGGTACTTATAGAGTGCCAAAGAAATACATGTACACACTGAGAAAGGGGTAAATCTAAGCTGGTTTCCTTACCAGAAGCAACATGACTTTTCTCTGACTCAGCAGATGCCTTACTCTTCAGCTATATTGTTTTAGGTATTTGAACTAGCTCTGCACTGCACTGCATCAAGTTGAGAAGGTGTAGTCTTGGGTGTTAAAAGATTGTGCCTTTAGCTATGCGTTTGTAGATGCCCATTTTCAGAGGTGGATGATGGATGCTAGTATCTCATGCTGTTGTGCTTGCTGGAAAAGATGACTTCCCACTTAGCTTGCTGCTGTTTTTGTTGTTTATTGTTGCCCTGAGAAAACAAAGAGCTGCACTGCCTATGGATTGCTTGGAGTTCAATGGAAAATTCTGCTGTCTGACTTAATGTAGTTTAAACTGAACAGTGCTATGGCCATGTTACAGCTCTGCTCCATCAGTATGCTGTACCTCATCCATTTCCTACCTGTTTGCTTTGTTGGATGTCTTTTAATGCCAGCATGATTGTTACTTAACTGCTTGTCTTCACGTATCTGCGCAGGAATGGATAGGTCAACATATTACACATACACAAAGTCAATGCACATGCTGAACATGGATGAGAAGTCCAGAGCAAAGTGGAACAGCTTGTTCCCAGATTTAGTGTTGAGCAAGGACAATGATTTACTGAGTGTCTGCAGTTTATAATAGTCTGTTCTCTAATCCACATAACTGCTTCAAAGAGGTAAAATCTGTTGTGCATAGGTAGACGACTGACAGGGTAAGTTGCATCTTGACGTAACAATCCTGGCTCCAGTGTAATCACCTCTGTGCAAACCCTCTGACAGCGTAAGTTAGTTGTTTGCTTAGAATCGTTGTAGATTGCAGATTTTTTTTAGTTTATTTTTTTCCTCACTACTAGGAACTCAATGCATAGTCCGTATGTGTCCATGTTCCCATATTGTGCAATACAGTCTGTTTCTTTCCTTGGGGAAATGGCCCTAACTATCTAACTAGAGACTTTATAAATGCTGTAGAACAGCTGTGCTCAACACAGCAAGGACTTTATATACTTCCACATTATTTATTCATGTATTCTTTTTCTTTTTCCACCCCCACTCCCCACAAGTAATGGTGGCATACTTTTCTTTTTTCACATTTTTTTCTTCCTGAGACTCCTTTGGTGGAGAATTCAGCCTTCCCTACGCAACATCACATTCAGAGGTTCCATGACTCATTTGTAGTTGGAATACCTACTGGGACACTATTGAGGGGCTTTGATGCAATAAAATGAATCACCATGACAAGCTTCTACGTAAGACCTGTTTGGTAAATGTTCTGATATAAGAGAATGCTAAATGAAACAATTCCTTCCTTCCTTTCCTTCCTTTGATTTGAGAATTCTCTGCCCTGAAGGTGAAAGCAATTGATCATTAATTCCTTATGTGTTAAAAAAATAATAAAAACTTGAGGATGCTTTAAGAGTAGTTGCTTTTTTTTTTTTTTTTCTTTGTACTGGTTCTTGCATTATGCTGTGGTGTTGCAATCTATGCTGGGCTTAATCACTGGCTTTAGTATTCAGGCTAAGATCTATGTTGACAATAAATTTTTTTTGGGAGTCATTAAGTGTTCTTGTCGGTGAATTGGATAAGATATATTTTAATAACTTCTCATAAGAAGGTTTGTACTGTTAGAAACCAGGGCTTCATCCCATAATGTATCGCTTTTCCAGCTGTGGACAGTAACATTTGATTCCACAAAGAAGGGAGAGGAAGCCTAGCAGCCCATGTGAAAATGGCTGGATCATTTTTTTGAAGCAGCTGTCAGCTGAGTAGATCCACTTCAGCAAGTCAGACTTCCTGGGATCACAGCATAATGGTGAGGTGGCAGTGCACCCCTCTGCTCTCTTCTATGATAGTTAACCTATTTAGCTAGCACAGCGGTCTAAGTGAATTTCGATAAATGTTTCCATTACCATTATGTAGCTGTAGTACGCTTTACTCAGTAAGCATCATTGGAAGGTATTTTTTAATTAACTGCATGTAATTGTTGTTTCAGTAATGGGAGTTTAACTGAAAAATTGATTTGGCCAAGCTGTGCTTATGCATATCTTATTATAATAATACATACACACACACACAGGTGCTCTCATGCTTGTACTTTGTTCTGTCTCTCTCTCATATTTATTATTGATGATCCTGTGTTGCTTATTGGGCTTCAATTCCGTAACTTCAGACTCCTGAAGCTGGAAACTGTTCAGAATAAAATGTTTTCTTTTTCTCAATGAAAACATAAACACTGGACATGAACAAAGTATAGCTACACTTCTTTCATAACAACTAGGAAGAAAATATCTTCTGACAACTAACTTTATTCTTCTGGTGGAGGGGATACAGCTGGCTGTTGTCTTAGCTTTGTTCTGTGCTTGTATTGTCATCTAGTTGCTACCATGTAAAACATTGCATCATGAAGCAACTCTTCTAGTTCTAAAGGGCATTTTGAAAAACCAAACAAATTCCATGAACCAGGGGCTGAGACTTATAGCATAGTCAGAAAATAATTTGTAATCGTCATTGAAAAGTAATGAAGCAATGTTTAAGGCAACGAGTTGCAGGGGGTTTCTTGAAATTAATGCTGTTGGTATTGCAGATAAGGCATTCTAGTGAATTCCCACAGAGATGCCCATGAAGAGTGAAGTAGCATAATTGTTTGCCTGGCCAGATATTCATTTATTGTTTGTGTTGATTAGGTGATAGGTAGAAACCTGAAGATGAACAGTGGCCTGTTTCCTTTGTTCTGATGCTACTTAAATGTTTTGTTAAATTTTTTTATATTTCATTAAAAACGTCCTGGGATAGCAGATCCATGTCTCTCCCCCTTATCTCCTGCACTGTAGTCTAAACTAATCCATGAAATAGTTTTACATCTCCTTTTATACACAGAAGAGAAATATAAGTGCATGAATGCCTACGGTAAAGCTACAGAAAGAATGGGCCCTATAATCTGTCACTTTCGTCAGGAATAGTTTGATTCTGAAAAAATAATGCTGTTGGAGAGAATATATTGCAGAATAAAAAACAAGCAAGGAGTTAGCAGTTAGAAAATTATTTCAAAAGAATCACAAGCCTTTTTTTTAAAATAGAAAGTTGGGGTTTTTTTCTCCTATTCTGGTTTCAGAGCCTTTAAAGAACTTGCAAGTCATGCTTTCAATCTTTTTACTTTTTTTAATTTATTTTTTTTTTTATCCACAAGCATGAGAACTTGAGGTATCTTTTAAAATAATAAATTAAAAAATTCCTGAGACACTTGGATTGTCACACAGTCTTATGGTTCCAGCAGCTGGAGCTTTAGGAAAAATACGAAGCTCATAGTAATAGTCACCACACCCAAATGGGTTAACGTCTAACTTCCATGGGATTACACATTTCAATTAAATGCAAGATACAGTAATGGGAGCAAGGTCATGAGCTGAGTTCCCATTACACATCCTTATTCAGATGGACAAATATTCAGTTACTGAAGTGCAAAGGAAGTCAGCAGCATCAGAATGTGTGAAGTTCGGAGAAATTCTTTCTTTGGTTGCTATCATTCCCTTCCTTCTTAGTGTCTTTGCTTTTTGTTGTGGTTTAACCCCAGCTGGCAACTGAGACCCGCACAGCCAGCCACTCCCCCCTGCCCTGGTGAGGTGGGGGAGCGAATTGGAAGGGTAGAAGGGAGAAAACTCATGGGTTGAGATAAAGACAGTTTAATAGGTAAAGCAAAAGCTTCATGCACAAGCAAAGCAAAACAATTCATTCACTGCTTCCCATCGGCAGGTGTTCAGCCATCTTCAGGAAAGCAGGGCTCTGTCACACGTACTTGGGAAGGCAAACGCCATCACTCCGAACATCTGCTCCCTCTCCTTCTTTTTCCTCCTAGTTGATATGCTGAGCACGGTGTCATATAGTAAGGAATATCCCTTTGGTCGGTTGGGGTCAGCTGTCCTGGCTGTGTCCCCTCCCGACTTGTGCCCCCCCAGCCCACTTGCTGGCAGGGTGGGGTGAGGGGCAGAGGAGGCCTTGGCTCTGTGTAAGCACTGCTCAGCAGGAACTAAAACAGCCCTGTGTTATAAACGCTGTTTCCAGCACAAATCCAAAACGTAGCCCCATACTAGCTACTATGAAGAAAATTAACTCACCCCAGCCAAAGGCAACACGCTTATACATTGGCATTGCACCTCTGATTCATCACGTTGCATTTGCCGTTCCTTGCTTTCAGGAATAGAAAAGTACATAGATCCCCTAGCCTCTAGACCTAAAGGATCTTTCCTTTCTACATCTATTTTCTGCCAATCAAGCTTGTTCTTATGGTCTTTAGGGAACTGAGGGAGTGGGGTGCCAGGTGCGCCAAAGGGCCCCCAGAGCTAAAGTGGTTGGGATGCAGAAGGAAACTGGAGAAAGGTTTCTTGCTGCAGTTATGCTGGTTTCTTTGTCTTTTGAGGCAGGTATTTTGTTTTGTTTCTATTTGGGGTGGTTTGTTTGGTCTATGTCACAAACAGCTTGAGAACTGGCTCCAAAATATCTTCTGATGAGCACACTTCTGCAGCTGAATTTCCATCAGTTCATAACCCACAGCTCCTCTCTGTCTCTCCTGGTGTTCAGGAGCCACCACTGCTATGAGGTGGCTCAGTTCTCTTGAACATGCTTTGTAATAGATGCAAGCACCTTGGGCGTAACACACTTCTCAGTGATAAATGGTCTTTATGTCCATGTTATCTTGGGAATCATTTTGGTTAATTGTAGGGAAGCAGAACAAACCTGTTCCCAAGCACAGTGTAGCATTTCTCCCTCATTTGGTGGAGTGGATGTTGCTATGCAGTGAAACTCTCACTTCTCCAGTCCTTAATGTGTGACAGGTATAATGACCTTCTGTTGCAGAGACACAGATCAATGTCTAACAGTAACTCATAAAGGCTAACTTAATCATTTGGGTTGATGGAGATTGATCTATGGAAATGAACTGAATTATTGGAGTTGTGTGATTGAGTTGGTACATTTAATATCCCCTGCCATGTAGCTTCTTTGAACAGATGCCAATAACTTTGTAGTCTTTCTTTTCCTTTCAACCAGGAATTCAGTAAAGGACTTTTGTACACTTGATGTGAGTTGCCTTGTTTTCTAAGATGTAGTAGTTCTTTCTAAAAATTGGAAGGAGCAGTATGCTTGCAATGAATGCCCAGAACATCAAAAAAATAAAGTCCAACCAAGAAATGCTTTGTGTTTCCTATGTAGTTGCTGTCGCTGTGGGGAGACATGGTCCAATCCTCCCTGGTAGTTTGAGAATCTCTCTTTTTTTGTGTGTGTCTTTCAGTTTTTCTTTGCCCTGTACCTTTTTGCAGGTGTGAGTGACAGACACTGCCCAAGTCAAGTCTTTCCAAACCCCCTGAGGAGGACCACCTGCTTAGTCAGTGGAAGATAATCTTGTGCATAAAGCTGTTTTTCCTTCTGGGAAAATAATTTTCTTTTTGGTGTTTTGGGTTATTTCTTTTTCTATTATTTTTTCATTTTTTTTCCTCTTGCCAGAAGTGTTGCCTTAACATGGAAAAAGGAAAAGAAGATTTAATATTTTGTAGTTCAGAATTGGTTTGTGTTAAACCTTGTAAAAGCGATATCTCTGCCTACTCATAGCTTTTGTACTTTTTAATTTAATGAAGAAAAAATGTATGTTGTCACCCAGAAATGTTACGTAACTAAACCTGCTGTGGATTTCCTACAAAGTGCAACATGTATCGGAGCTGTAGGTTAATCAAAGGGCGGGCTGATTAGCATATCTTATTAACACTCTGATGCTGTGGGTTTGGGATGTAAGATGCTTAATGCCTGCACGTAGACCATAGTGGTGCTAAGAAATCTTAACCAGCGGTCCGTCCCAGTTAGCCCAATAGCAGATGGCTGAAATGGCGGTCACAGCCAGGACATGTAGTAGAGGGCTGCATGGTGCAGGTAGTTTGTTAGCACCTGTACTCCTGAGGATTGTGTTGTGGTGTCCTTAATGAATTCATTAAAAATGACTGAAAGCTGATTAACTATTTATGTAGGAAAAAGAGCTAGCAAGCAATATGGGGGCTGACTTGGAGAGAGGTGAATACTGCATTTAAGCATAATGTGCTTTTTACTTAATCTTAGCAGTAAAAGACAATGTCCAGCCTGTGATTAAAACGTGACAAGGCAGCCCTATGACTCCTTCCCCTACCTGCTTTGAGGCTGGCCCTATTGCTCTGTCTTGCTGGCCCTTTTGCTTCCCCCGTTTTGAAGTCCTGCCAGGAATAGCACATTTTATATAATGCCAAATGTATGAATTCCTCAGACCACTCGGTCTGAGAGGAATGTACTAATGGTGTGGCTGACTGAATTTTAATCTGGGATGTTTTTAATTTTCAAAGCATGTTAATTTATTATAATCTGAAAATTACAAGAATCGTTTCAGTTCTCTAATTTATTGGTTCTTTTAATATTATTTGCTTGAGTTTTGAACAATTAATTCTTTGCAGTCTGCATTCACACTTTCTTTTTCTGTCTTTGATAACTGATAAAGGAGCTGTGTAATGTAGTAGACTGAATTCCCTTGAGATGGCAAGATCAGTGTGTGTATTCTGGTTGTTTTGTGTCACACATGATTTTTTATTCCAGGAGGTGTTTACTAAATATCCAGCTGGGGCTCATATCCAGATTGTGGCCCCATTCAGAAATGCTCCATTCAGTGGGATCCAGTTTTGGGCTTGTTATGGATTTATGGCCCTCCTCACTGAAAAAAGAAGGTAGACTCCAAGCTGAGGGAGTGACAGAGCATCCGGTGGTATTTTTGTTTTTCAGTGACATAAGGTCTAGTTTTGGAAATTTCCTTTTAGCCTGTTCAAAGGTTTTAATTTTACATGAACATCACCTATTATCACTGCAGTGTCTTCTAGCGTGAAGCAGCTGACTTTACTAACTGAAACTGATTTTTTCAGTCCTAGATGCTTGCACAGTCTCAAACTGAATGGGAGAAATTAATTCTCTGAGTGGCTCCTCTGAGCTCCCAGTAAAGAATTTCCATTTCTGTAAAAGTTTTTGACTATATTGAATATTCTGCATCCTCCTCTTATGTAGTTTTTGCCTGTGTTAACTCACTTCACAAAAACATATTTGCTTCTTAATTATGGTTTTTTCCCAGTAGTTGTCTTTTCCTGACTGCTGTAACAGGAAAGTATGACTGTGACAAAAGTTCCACTGTGATGCCATTAGCAGGTCTGTGATGCAACTGCACCAGTCAAGAACAAACAGCCGATCAGACAGCACATTTATTTAAAGCACTGCAAACCTGGACCCACAGACTGCATGGGTCCACGCCCTCCCTAGGGCAGTGTGAACAGCCCCGCTGCCTCAGCAGCCAGAAAGCCATGGTCAGGAACTGGGAGTTGCTATCTGAACATCGGGGCTGGCTGTAGCAGTATGTGCATCAGCCAACTCAGAAATATGGGCACCAGTAAATTTATTGTCTGCTTCAAGGGGTGGCGCCAGCACAGCTAGTCAATACCTGGGATTAGGAGAGGCTTCTAGAGTAGCTCTAAGTCAAAGACCTTTGCAGAAGGGGATGAATAAATCTTTGGTTCCTGCATGTCAGTTGGATTTTTGTGCTGCCTTAGTTTTATCACATGTGTAGTTGATGGGGTCTCCCCCCCACGTTCTTCTTCAATAGGCCCTTTTCTAGCTCTTGATATAGTCTCAACTCTGTTTAAATTCTTTCTTAGAAATGAGAAGATCTTTTGCTGTTTTTAGCCTTCACAGACTACTGACTACTTGTTGATGTAGAGACTGCATGCTGGGTGCCAGTACGGGCTTCATATTGGCTGGTAGAGAGAGACAAGCTCTGCTTTGTTCTGTTCTTTTTCAAAGCTTACCACCAATATGGTGGGCAGATGGCAGAAACACGAGCTCTGTGTAAATGAAACCATGGTGCTTGCTGTGAGAAGGGCTGAGGGATGGAGAGCCGATGGCCTGTAAGGACAAATAGCTTGCTGAAGGGCAGAGAAGGCCTGGTGTCCTGAAGTGTACCGCAAAGGGGGGGTGGGTGGGGGGAGGCAGCAGATTTTTAGTATTTTCTGAAAGCAGCTGATTGTGACAGAAACTTTGATCAAAACAATCACAGATCTGCTGAATGTAATGAAGAGCAGGGCCACCACCATGTTTGCAGTTATGCTGGAGGAGGGCAATATTAATTTCTTCTCTAATCACACATTCTTGTAATGATGCTCTTGGTGAGGCCACTATAATAGATGAGCAAAACAATGTTGCCTGTGCTTTTGTCCTGTAGAAATTGCCTGTTTACAATACATGGAAGATTTAGTACAGCACGTTGTGACCTTGCACATTAGGTAATAATGTAAATGCCTCTGTGGCGCCTGTTTAAATGCATTTCTGCACTGCTTGAATGCTGTGGATGAACCAAGTCATTCTAGTCTTCATCAGATGACAATTCAAAGGGAGAAACACACCTTTGGCAGTGGGGCAGAACAGCCAGTACATTTGGAAAAACTGTTCAGCTGTATGGTCATCTCGGTTATGGTTGTTCCTTTACCAAGTTGTGTGATTTGGGGTGGGGAAGGCTTTTGTGCCATTTTTCTCACTGGAGAAGTCTAAGATGACTTGTCCGTATGTATTGCTTTTGTATATAAATACATAAACATTGGATCAGTGGTGGTGAGTATGCAAGTTACAGCCTTTAGGTTTCAGAGACTTCAGGCCGTCCCCTCGCCTCTGCAGGCTGGGAGCATGTGTCTCAAGAGTTGGCTCAAGTAAAGCTAGGACTAAATTCCTTGAGTGCTTGCTGTAGCCTCTCAAGAATCAGCATCACTTGACTTGAAAATACAGCGTTAAAGCAATACCAGTCTTAAAAGTTTGCATGCTAGAGAAAAGCCAGTAAGATTTTGTGTGGCAGAGCTGCCTGATAACCCCACCTTGTGACAGGCCATTGCCCTTCTAAACTGAGAAGTGGGAGTAGGGGGATTTTTATCCCAGGACCTCAAGCTGTTGGTGCCCAAGTCACAGCATGCTGCCCTAGGTCAAATTCTTTGTCATTCAGAAGCAGGATAATTTAGTTGAAGCTCTACTGGATGTGCTGTACAAACAATTGTTTTGACTCTGTAATTTCTTTTTTTTTTTTTCTGCCTCTTCCTTTCTGTTTAGGCAGCTAGACACAAAAGCTGAAACTGCAACAAGGTCACAGGGTTAACAAAGCCTAAGTCAATTACTTCCTTTGTTGTACCACCATCTTTGGGTTGTTGTTTTTTTTTTTTTTTTGTCCTTAACTAAGTTAGATCAAGGTGAAATCAAAGAAGAAAAATGCTCCTGTAATTTATTATCTTCTTGAAGACAAACATGGAATAGCCATATTCCACCTTCCCCATGCTCAGAAAAAAAAAGAAAATGGAGGGAAAAAAAGGGTTGGGTAAACTTAGCAGGATTGTTTTACCTCTTCCATTGTGTGTGCTCCTCTGTTTGGAACTTTATGTTATATTACAGCAATCTACACTGTGACAGAAAGCCCTTTTTTGAGTAAATGTTTAACTTTTGATAAATGCTGTATTGTTCTAGCCAAACAGCAGTACAAACATGTCACCATTTGGTGCCTTTCCAGCATGCATGCATGCCTTGTTCTTCTGTGATGGTTTTGTTAAACTTGAATGAAATCAAGGTACATTAGGTACTCATCTGAAAGATAGACATGGAATTCAGCCAGCACGCTTCATAGTCAGATTCATCCTTGGTGTAGGATTTTCACTGCCCGTGGAAGAATGAACTTGTCCTGTTATGTATCTCTTCTTGCTAGTTGTGTTTGAGAATGTTTTTCCACATGTGATCCCATTGGTCCAGGACCATCTCTCTTGTCCATAAATCTGTGATGAGGAGAGATACCATCGTACTGTTTTCTGTTAGTCCAGGTAAGACCAGGAAGTGGAATGTCTGGGTGATACTACTCACTGAAATATTGCTTTGGCAGTCAAAGGCTGAGATGGGCTGTGGAGAATTTTGAGCATGCCTGTAGGTGTGGGGAAGAGCACTGATCAAGCAGATCAGCAGAACTGAGTTGTATTTGGAGTGTAGACAGGGAAAGTAGGGATGCTTCAGAGACTGTAAAATAGAGCAACTATTTCAGGAAAGGGAGAGTGTTTGGTCTAGCTGCTGGTTGCCTCTAAAATACTTTAAATAGCCTGTCTTGTTTTTTACTTGAATGATATATGCATATTTACCAAAAGGAGAAAGTTAATCACCAGACATCTTGCCTTTTGAAACATTTCACTATAGGTGAAAAACATTATCCTCCATGTCTGTCAAAATTTCCCATGATAAACTTGATAAGAATAAGTCAGCAACTTTGAGACCTGGAAGCAAACATGTTGAGGATAACTCCTCAGTCCCATGCCAGTGAAATGGAAACCAGCCTTGGTTTTGTTGTGGGAGTGCACCTATGGACATGTAAAGAAGGCAAAAATCTAGAGAAAGATGTCCCCAGGAATGCGGGATGTATTACCAAACCTGCTGGTCTTCCTCTTGTTGCAAATGCCAAGTGAGACTCTCTGATCTTGTATTTATTAACATAAATGTGCTACCTACATCTAATCAACAATCAAGGCACTCAACCCTTCCCACTACAGTAACCCACTTCAGCAAACAGAATAAATTGCCTGTGCCCATTCATCCTCTCTGAGGAGAGAGCTGAACAAGCAATGATGGTTTTGCTGCCTTAACACACTTGTGGGAAGCACTTGGGTGATGAGCCTGGTATAGGAGTCTGCGTTTCTTAAACTTGCCTTTATTCTGCTTAGAACTATTGATATTTATTTTTTTTTACTGTAGTTCACTGTCTCTGAAGGTTGTATAGTGTTCTAGTGTATGGCCCAATAAGCATGTTTTTGGGCAAGCAGGACTAAGCCTTTAATAATTTTTCTAGCTGGAAGAACAACAGTGAAACAGAGCTGTAGCTTTGCATACGTGGATTCTGCAATTAAGGGCTGCAGCTGTTCTACTTTTTTTCTCTCTGTGACGTAAATCAAAGCGCAGCAATGGTATTGCCTGAGGGAAGAGAGAAAGCTACTTGCTTGCTTCCCTATGCTGATAACTAAGCAGTGATGACAAGAAACTGGGGCACAGGAAAGGTCAAAAGCAGAATCTGAATATTATAAATGACTGAAGAAATGCAGGTGCCTCTTCTTCAGTACAAAAGGGAAATAAAACTGTGAATGTCAGAAGGAATAATCAGCTACCCAAAGGAAAATAGGTAGGGTTGTAAATTTTCTGTTGCTCAAAGGAATTCTGACATGTACAGTAGTTGGAGTCTGTGTGCTATCAAATACATTATAGTCAGCCCCGTTTTAAACATGGTTAATTTTTACCTGGTAACTTCAACCTTAAGAACCTTGATTTGTTCACTTTATGTGAATCCTTTATTCACATGCATTTTGATACCAGCCTGAAAAATGAGTTCAGTATCCTTGTGCTGTTCTTTCATGCATAGCGCTCAAAATGTCCATAGGAGGAAATCACGAGGAAACAGAGGTACTGAGAGCATGAGTGGGTTACTTGTCTGAGGTTATGCAGCAAGCAGAGGAGAGTTCAGATGTCCTGGTGTCTTGAATCACCTATTTATTGCTTTCTCCACTGACTTCTAAATTGATTTGTGTGGCCATACCATGTTTGTGAACTTGGTTGTGTTGTCTAAACCGACCTTCATAGGTTTTTTCATTAAAGATAAATTTTGCAGGTTTGATACAGAACTAAACCGAAGCTAGAGCTTTGTTCAGGTATCAAAGGTGCTTAAAAAGTGAATGCAAACCTCTGCCAGGTGAGCTAGTGAAGTCTACTGCTGGTTGTTGCTTTCTGTATGCCCCAGACCTGGCAGCAGGCAACTTTGTGGGAGGGAAGGAGTTGCAGAACTAAGGCATCCAAGGCTCTGGTCAGGATCTCTTCTGCTGTCATGTCTCATGTGAACTCTGTCCATGCCCACTTAATTGCTAGCCTCTACTGCCTCTCATTTCTGCTCTTTCACCCTGAGCAAGTGGTAAAGAAGTCTGGTTTTCTGTCCCTGGCTTTTGTACTCCTCCTGAATGATGCTACAGCTTCCAACCACGTCTGCGTTCCCTCCTCATTTCTTTTGTTTCTTATCTCTTGTGTTCTCAGTTCTGTTCCTCCTCTGTCGTATCTTGTAATGCGAGTATCCATCCCCCTTTTGCCTTGTGGTGATTCTTCTGTCTGTTTTTGTATGCTTTAAGCTTTCCCCACCATTTTCTCCCAGATAAAAGTGGTTGTACCTTTATGTGCTTTCAGTAACTGACTGGTGTAAAGGCTCAGCATGGAGAGGGAAGCAAACTCTGTTTTAACGTGTAGTCCAAGATTTACCTTGCCCACCAAAGCTTCAATCTTTTGGGGCATCTCATGTAGTTTAATTCCATGCTTTGGAGCAAGAGAGGTGTGGCTGAGATTTTAGCAGCAGTGTTGAATGTTTTAAAGGGTGTCTGTAGTAGTAATTCTGAAGTACTATGCTTTTGTTATCTTACAACTTGGCCAGTTTTGGGGAGCTTGTGAGAGGGACAGCAAATGACATGTCTCTGATACCTCTCTCATCCAAACTCTAAAATTCATGATCTGAAACAAGACTTACAAGAAAGTAGGTTCTTTATTTTCACATGGGTAAAATAATATTTTTCTCTGTCATCCTGCACAGTGAGTGTTCAGCCATCCATATATATAATCTCAGGCCAAAGAATGAAGAAGAATCACATGTTGCAGACCCAGCTTAAAATGAGATGTATCATGGAAGGTGTTGGGCCACTTTCAAGCTGATGATACTAGCCCTGCCTGTACTATAGCTGCCTGTGAGTCAAGTACAGAATTGAGTCTAGGCTTTTTCTTCTGGTGGTACTTGCATTAGAAAACCTATACATGATATAAAACAAATTCACATTTATTGCAAGGCTGGGATTTAATTTGATTTGGTTTGGTGTTTTGTTTTGTTGTTTGGTTTTTTTTAGCTCCAGCTTCATTTTTTCAGCCAAGGAAAAAATAGATTTTAGGATTGAATGATTAACGTCAATCTAACTACTTTACAGCTCCTGTCTTAAAATAAGGAAATAGTTTAGGAATATATTTATATGTTTGCTACTACCAGTTTTGTTGGTAATAAAAATGCTTGTTGACTTCTTTGCTGGAAACTGGATTTATGTCTTGGTTTTCATGACTGAAGGCTAGGGGAGTATAAGTGCTTTATAATCATAGAATCATTTAGGTTGGAAAAGACCTTTGAGATCATAAAGTCTGTTAACCCAGGACTGCCAAGTCTATCACTAAACCATGTCATTAAGCACTGCATCTACAATTTTTTTAAACACCTCCAGGGATGGTGATTTCGCCACCTTCCTGGGAAGCCCATTCCAATGCTTGACCACCCTTAAAGTGAAGAAATTTTTCCTAATATCCAATGTAAACCTTCCCTGGTGTAACTTGATGCCATTGCCTTTTGTCCTGTCGCTAGTTATCTGGGACAAGAGAGTGATACCCACCTGCCTACAACCTCCTCTCAGGTAGTTGTAGAGAACAGTAAGATCCCCCTGTGAGCTGCCTACTCTCCAAACTAAACAGCCTCAGTTCCCTCAGCTGTTCCTCATAAGACTTGTTCTCTAGACCTGTTGGCCTTCCTGGCCACCTGGGCAACTCCTGGCTGATATTCAGCTGGCTGTTGACCAAGACCCCCAGGTATTTTTTTTCTGCTGGGCAGCTTCCCAGCTGCTCTTCCCCAAGCCTGTAGCATTGCATTGGGTGGTTGTGACCCAAGTACAGGACCTGGCACTTCTTGTTGGACCTCATACAATTGGCCTCAGCCCATGAATCCAGATCCTTCTGCAGTGCCTTCCTACCCTCAGGCAGATCAACACTCCCCCACAACTTGGTGTCATCTGCAAACTTACTGAGACTGTGCTTGATCCCCTCATCCAGATCGTCAATAAAGATAATAAATAAAACTGGCCCCATGCTGAGCCCTGGGGAACACCACTTATGACCAGTTGCCAGCCAGATGTAATTCCGTTTACTACCACTCTTTGGAATTGGCCATCCACCCAACTTTTTACTCAGTGTGAGTACACTCATCCAAGCCATGTGCAGCCAGTTTCCTCAGGAGGATGCTGTGGGAAATGGTGTCAAAGGCTTTAGTAAGGTCCAGGTAGACAACATCCACAGTCTTTCCCTCATCCACTAGGCGGGTCATCTTGTTGAAGGAGATCAGGTTTGTCATGCAGGACCTGCCTTTCAGAAACCCGAGCTGGCTGGGCCTGATCCCCTGGTTGTCCTGCATGTCCTGCATGATGGCACTCAGGGTGATCTGCTCCGTAACCTTCCCTGGCACCGAGGTCAGGCTGACAGGCCCATAGTTCCCCAGATCTTCCTTCCAGCTCTTCTTGTAGGTGGGCACTACACTGGCTAAACTCCAGTCTTCTGGATCTCTCCAGTTAGCCAGGACTGTTGATAAATGATGGAGAGCAGCTTGGTGAGTTTCTCTACTAGCTCCCTCAGTGCCCTCAGGTGGATCCCGTCCAGCCCCACAGACCTGTGTGTGTCTAAGTGGAGCAGCAGGTCAGTAACTGTTTCCTCCTGGACTGTGGGGACTTCATTCTGCTCCTCCTTATCCCTGTCTTCCAGCTCAGGGGGCTGAGTACCCAGAGGGAAGCTGGTCTTACCATTAAAGACTGAAGAAAAAAGACACAAAGTACCTCAGCCTTTCCGGCAATTTTTAACACTGCATCCAATAAAGGATGAAGATTATCCTTGGCCCTCCTTTTGCTGCTAAGGTATTTGTAGAAACATTTTTTGTTATCTTTTACAGTAGTGGCCAGCCCAAGTTCTGGCTGGGCTTTAACCTTTCTAATCTTCTCCCTGCTTGACCTCACGACATCCTTGTAGTCCTGAGTTGCCTGCTCCTCCTTCCATAGGCCATAAACTCTCCTTTTTGCCCTGAGCCCCAGCCGCAGCCCCGCTCAGCCAGGCCGGCCGCCTGCCCCGCTGGCTCACCCTTCGGCACACGGGGACGGCCTGCCCCTGCGCCTTTCAGGCTTCCTTCCTGACGAGTGCCCGGCCTTCCCGGGCCCCTGGGCCCTTCAGGACGCCCCCCCAGGGACTTTGTCGGCCAGGCTCCCAAACAGGCCAAAGGCGGCCCCCCGGAAGGCCAAGGCAGCGGTTCTGCTGACCCCCCTCCTTACTTCTCCAAGAATCAGAAACTCTTATCATCCCGTGATCGCTGTGCCCAGGATGGCTCCAACCATCCCGTCTCCCACCAGTCCTTCCCTGTTTGTAAACAGCAGGTCCAGTGGGGCGTCTCCTCGGGATGGCTCCCTGGCCCGCTGTGTCAGGGAGTTATCCTACACACACACCAGGAACCTCCTAGATGGTACCTTTTGGGCAAGATCCACAAAAGTACTGAGGAGCTTTTCAGTTACCTGAGTGTTATTGTGTAGCCCACAAATGACCTACCCACACTTTAGTTATTCTTCAGTCCCAAAACATCCTAAGTTTTTACCTAGGACATCCCTTCTCTGTAAATGTGATTTCCTCAGGCTGATGCAAAAAGGCTTCCTGAATTCTGCAGTTTCTCGTTTTGATAGGTGGTGGTTTGGCTTACTGTGTTGTGGTACAAGCATATTTTCACAAGTCTTGTCTTTTATTGTAATTTTTATACTCGTGTGGCTTAGGCTTATAAGGGAACATTCTTTTCTACCTGATCCAGTTGTAACCACAACAGCAAGTGAAGTTAGGATTGGAGGCCAGGCATTTTTAGGACTCCCTCCCTTTACGAGAAGAAGGTGGAGCTTCAAATTCTGGTGTGTACTGACTATTTGCTAATGATATTTTCTAATATTTATTTCCCATCAGTTCTGCTGTCTTTAAATTAGTAAAGTAATGAATGCTCATTAACCTTATGACAGCAAAGTAATATCAAGCCTAATAGTTCCTGCTGTAAAATGCTTTACTATGAACTTCAAAAGCAATATTAAAATTTATTAGTCATTCCTTAAAGCTGATTGGCATGCTAGGGGTTTTTGTAGGGAAGAATACCTAAGTGGGATGCATGCGCTGCTAGCCTGATTTCAAGAAATTAAAACTTTTTCCTGCTGTTTATAGTTATGATAATTGGGTGTTAAAGACTTTCTACCAAATCTGATGCTGACTCTCCTTCTTTATTACTTCCTGCTTTTAATCACCCTTGAACTGGATTCATTCCACCACAGACATACTGCTCAGCACAAAAATACTTTGCCACTATTTGTAGTATTTTCCATGGCTTTGGTATCGATTTGTCAGGGGCAAGCCATTTGCGGTTGTAGTTTTTGCAGTTGGCATCGTTAAATGCAACTGAATGTGGAGTTCTGAAAGGACATATGTGCTTTCCATTTCTTTGTAAAGGCTAGGTTGTCACTGTGTCAGTCACAATCCCAGTTTTCTCTGATAGTCTTCTCTGTGTGCAGCTTTCAGGTTCATCTCTGTGATGCTGTAGGGCAGCACAAATAATAGACTGGTATCAGGATCTGTGCCATGTCTTGTGAGAAATCTCTGTATTTATTATTATTATTATTATTTTTTAATTATTTCCAGTGCGTCTGGAATGCTGCTGAAGTGCAGAGCCATGGTTTTTAGCTGTGCAGGCACCATGTGCATTAGCACCTGGCTGGGCTGCTGGAGCTGTGCTGTGGCATGTTTGTCCTATGTGATGCTGCTGTATGGAAAATTAACAGAGCTTTGTAAAACTACTCAGTCCAGCTCAGTAAATGAATGGATTAAATTAATTCAAAACCTTGAGAAATGTTTAAGGGAAAAAAATCATGTCTACTAAAGCTCAGGAAACTTAAGTGCTTTCATTAAGCTGTCTAGCCAAAGGATTTGTAGTCCTTCCAATTTGTATTCAGCTTTATGTAAAGCTCTCTCCATTTTGTTAATATTTAAGGAATAAACACTTTTTTGCTGGTCTTGCAACAATATTTAGAGTAAATAGCCTTGTTCTGTATACCTACACAATTACATTTTGAATTTGTGATTTATGCATTTTTTGACAATAACACCTTGTCTTCTAAATAACTAAAATGCTGCTCCAAAGCCTCTTTCTGATGCATTGAGTAAAGCCTTGAAAAGTCAAGATTTGTCCACCAGTCGTGAAGAAGTTTGATTTACATCCAGGCTATATTATTGTAATCTGGTCTTCTGTGTCATTTATTGGAGAAGTTGAGGTCTTAGATTTGTAGAAGAAATGTTCCTACGCTTGCAGCTCAGACTTGCTCTAAACAAATGTAAAAAGACGTCTGAATTTTATTTTCTGAGACACTGAGTTTTAAATGTATATCAAAATGTGCATTAATTTTATGAGTTTTAAAATATATTCCAGTGGCCTACTGAAGTTTCTTACCTTCCCCCTAACCTTCCATTTCTTCCTTCTCCTCTGAGACAATGCCTGTGAATAGGAACTGCAGTAAAATTGTCTAACTTCCAAAGAAAAGGAAGAGTCATCTTCTGGCTTTCAACATCACTGAAATGTGCATTCATTACACTGTCAAATGTAGGGATGATTATTACTTTTGGCAGTAGAGTCGTGGTCAGGTACAGCTTTATGACGCTGTCAAACATTCCTAAACAGCATAAGCTGCTTGTAAGATGCCGTCTTCTAGTAGAGGTGACAAATGAAGATGCTATAGAAGATGTCATTGCAGCCTTCCAGTTACTGGCAGTTATTTATTTATAGTCTTATTTCAGCTTTGCTGTTAGCGTATGAGGAGACCTGGCTTAAGGAATTCCATTTCTCTGTGTTTGTGCCCCTGTAATCTCACATTTGGAAAATGGCACTGATACCCAGATTTAATTTTTATGGGATGCCATAAGAATCACTTTTGGGTTTATGTATTTGGCACCAAAGAAGAGGGTGTCGGTGGGGGGAAGAAGACTGCCTCACAGATTCATGTCCTCAAAAAGGAATCTAGTAAAGAAGAGAGTAGTAAAGTCCTGTTCTTTAGTGGTTGAAAAATGATAGCGTTTCTGTTCAGCCCAGTTGTAGGCTGGGGTGCTGAGCTGAGGAGAGTTAGTAGTGAAGTACTGGAAATGACCAAATCAATCTGCAAAGACATTTTATTTAGGTGTCGGATACTTTTTTTTGTTCAGGTTTATATGTGATAACAGAGCACAACGTACATCTTATGTACTACAAGTAATGTTGACTGGGTAGTGTTGATATGTTCTCATCACCAAGGGCATGGTTGTGCATGCCATTGCTAATTGTAATGGGGATTTGGGATAGTCTTTGCACCTTGGAGCAAAAGCAGTTGGTCCTAGTCCTGGCTGTGATATCCTCTATTTGGAAATTCAAGCAGCTGCGTTAGCCAGCACAAATGATTGCTTATGTGCTCGTATCTTGGGTATTTGCATAGTATTTTGCCAAATTCAGGCTTTTGAATACTCAGCATCTCTTCAGGTTTAGTCTAACAGAAGCAGGGAGGATTTGAATGGTAAAATGCCCTGTTTTCTAAATCCAAATCTGTTTGTGTATGTTTTCAAAATAATTGCTTTTTTTTTTCTCTGTTTTTATGTGAACTGCATTTAAACTCCCCCCACTCCATTACTTTCAGTGTTTGGTATTTAACTTCCTGGGGTTTTTGGGTTGTCTGTTTGTTTGCTTTTTCCTCTTGGATAAACTCATGGGCCAGAACCTAGGGTTCCACTCCATTCTTTTTACTTAATCTAAAATGTTAAAATAGTGTCATATAAGTAACCAGCATTATTTGCCCTCTCCCTGCCCCCGTATTTGCTGTTTGCCCGCTTAAAAGTTAGCATTCTTGGGTCTTCATCCTCTCTAACAAAATGGCTTGGTTGACTGGTCATGAGATCATTTGTGAATTCTTACCTGCTTATGTGAGACTGGGTTTTGGGGTGGCTGGAAAGATAGAAAAAGGCAGGAATCATATCTACTCTAGTTTTGTAATATTTAATGTGTTACATCTTCCATAAACACTGAGCATGGGAGGGAAGATTTTTCAACTGAAATGTTTTTTTTTCCTCTCCTAATGACGGCTCTTTATTGGCCTAAAGGGAATTAAAAATACTGTTATTCTATTCTGTATTCTTATTAATTTATTTCTCTTTTTACTATGAAAAATCTCCAACTGTATTCAAAAAAGTAGCTCTTGGGAACCATTCTTCAATTGCTTTGCACAGGTTTGGTGATTTTAGAAGACAAAGGCAAATGGATCTAGTGATACATGTACATCTTGTCTTGATGTTGGAATTGGTCACCTGCATGAGGGGCCTTAGTCCCCATCTTTAATGTCTGTTGACTTCAATGAAAGGTGCTTAGGAGAGCAGATGCAGAGGGCCTTCCAATAGGTTTCACATCTGCGAGAAAGAATATTTGTATGTTTCACTGAGCATAACATCCTCTTCTGCTCTTTTCCTCCTCCATTATTTGAATTCTCTGTTCCACTATGTGTTGTTGCCAATTACAAGGGAGTTTGTTTTGATTTAGGAGCAATGTTAAATGCATCTTGTAAGTAATTTTGCAGTGGACATATGCCATTTTCCCCCATCAACCACACTACTTGTATTTGTATGTAGCTGAAAGGAAATTGGTCTTGTAAAGGTGTAGATTAAGATAAACAAGAAATACAAGACCTGTATTTTATGAGCCATGCTGGGATATTACTGCAGGATTTTTGTGTTTCTTAAATGCAGCAGCCAAAACATTCATCTCTTGATTTGGGTGTCTCTATCAAGCTCAAAATAAGTAAAGAAGTAGATACATTAAGCTCAAAATAAGAGAGACAGTCAAAAGGGACAATGATGTAGAAAATGTGATCCATTGTATTTTTTCCATCCTAAATGTGTTGATTTTCAGTTCATTCATAGAGCTACATAGCTTATTTGCAGTTCCTCATAATTACCAAACGAGCTCTGCATAGGAGCAGACAACAGTGATCAGGCAGTCAATAATTTACTAGTTCCTCTGCTTGCATTTGCATCTGTTTTCATTTGCAGTATTACCAGAAATTTGGTGGGACTCACAGAACATGAAAGCAAAATAAGAGGTGAGAATTTCATTTGGCTTTCATTTTTCATTGCCTCAAATAAAATTATTTTAATGTTTGCTCCCAGATGTATGTCTGTGGGTGGGGAGAGAGAGAGGTGGGCATGCAGCATTTCTTGTTGTGATTTCCACCTAACAAGAAAACTCGGGGTGGAACAAAGTGCTCAGCATGGAAAAAGCTTTGGAGTGCACTGACATTTTTATTGACTGTCCCTTTCGTAGTGACATATCGGCCCCCTTTGAATTGATAGTTAACAGAAGTGAGTGAATACACATGGCTTTTCTAAGACAATGATAAATTGGTGGACAGTTGGACCATGATGGCTTCAGGAGTTACGTGTTCACTATCAGTGCCCCAAGGCCATTTATGTTCTGTGTCAGTGGGGTGCATCTGAATACCATATGTCACAAAGACTAATGTCCTAGCTCTTCCTTCTAATGGGCACAGCAGACACCATGCACTTGGAAATTTCCGTGCCTGCCTTGGAGATAAACAGTAACAGGGCCAGCTAATTGTGTATGTTGTTAAACACCAGAGCTGCTTACTTGAAAGGTGGACCTTGGCAATTAATGAGAGCCATTAAGGGAGTGAACAGAAATAAAAAAAATATCCAGTTTTTTCCTGACATAGGGCTTGGTGCTAGCAAATTAGATGGGCTCTTGTCCAGACCAGTTGCTGCTTCACTGTTAGGAGAAAGGTGTAGGTTAGGGACAGGGGTTGAAGTGTCATAATTCTGAAGAGCATTGGATGATACTTTAGACACTTGTTTGAAGAGGGCTGTGCAAGAAAACACTTGAGACAATGAAATTTCCCTCTTAACTGGGACTGAGAAACCAAATTGTTAAAACATTATCAGCCAGAATAGTGTGCAAAATCCATTCTTGGCAAGAAGTCAGGTTGCAATGTGTATGCTTTAAAGACAAGGGGTCTTGGTGCAATATGCATGTGAGTAAGCAAAATGTTCTGGAGTGAGGCTTTTAGGTGAGTACTATGTTGTCACACATGCAGGGTGGAGTTGGTAACATGTGTACACTCCAGATTTAGTGAATTTTGGAACAAGTTAATCTTTGAATTGACAGTAAAGTGGTGTAACCTGTGTTTCTGTAGCCTTTTTCTTGTCTCAAGTCTTGTTTAGTGTGATAGATACAATGGAGTTTAAGGTAAATGCAGCTATTCCATACTTTGAAATAAAGACACTGGATGTTCTGGGAACGTCCTTGGCCAATGGTTGAATGACCAGCATTGCAAATCACAAGAAAATGGCAGCAATGCAAAGAATAGAAAATATTGATTACAGATGCATTTTGTCTATCTTTTTGTGAGAGTTATGAAAAGGCAATCCATATAGCAACTGCTAAGATCATGGCTCTGTTCTTTAATGTTTCTAGAAGTGCCAAAATGATGCTGTGCCATAGATGAGACATACATCCATTGATGCTCATCCTTCCATTCAAATGTATTGCTAAATAAAAGGGTGTGTGTTTAGGTTTCCGGAGCAGAGAATGACTGGTATTTGTTCTTTAAGTAGAGAAGTAAAAGCTGGGAGGGCAGAGCATTGTCCATGTAAATGGAAAGAATAGAAAGCAGCTGGAAAAAAAGAGGTGTTTGTTTCCAAACCAGGTCAAATGTACAAAAGCTTGTATTGCATAGTCGTACATATTTGCTTGTCTGTGCTAAACCATTTAGGATTTTTAGGGCGTATTTGACATGCAGGAGAGGGGCTCCCATATTCAGTACCTGCATTTGCAGAATGCTTGAGCAAATAATTACAAAGAATTAGTAGAAATGGCCAAAAATGCACATATATTAGAGAAGCTAGAATTGAAACCTTAATTAATCTGGAAGATTTGTACACTGTTATAAACATAGATTTTTTATAAAACTTTGCATTTTTGGAACAATAAATTCCTTTGGATGTAAACTCTCTTTTTAATGAACTTAATTTTCAGAGCATCCCACCAATGTAATACGATGTGGTAGAATCTGCGTCACTTCCTTTGCTGCCTTTCAGAAAGCTGACTTTCAAATCTTACCTTTGTTTTGTTCTTAAAGAGAAATATTTGATTGTATACCCACTGACTTACTATCATGCATTTATGCTTTGTATTGTTTCTGTTGCTTTCTTATTCTTCAAAGCATGTTCTAGCTTTAAAACTGCTTCCTCAGACCTAAAGGGATGTACATCTTCATCCTCCCATTGCAGCTGAGTAAAACAAAGGAAGGGGTTAAATGACCTGGTCGGGGTTATGCAGTGAATCAGTGCTGTAGTTGGGAATGAGGTAGAGGGGCATATCCCGTAAATTTGTTTTAACCATTAAGCTGCTGCTCCTGAGCTACGGAATGAGATGCTACAATCAAAAGCATGTCCCTGGTATTTTTGTTTTGGTATTGTTTTTTCTCTCTGCCTGTAATGATGGGTGTTTTTGAATTCCTAGTCTGTGGCTTCTTAGTCCCCAGATCAGTTTTAGGGAGCTAAAGACAAGCTGTGCTGCTGGGCTGGACAGAGGAGGTGGATAGTGAAAGGGAAGAAGGTGGCAGAAGGCCAGCCACCTCCTGGACAGTATCATATGGGTCCAAAGTGATTTAGAGCATGTGGCAAATACCTTTCCTATTTTAACATACTAGGTGATAGTAATGTTTTCCCTTTTATGTGCAATCTTGTATTTGGGCTGGTAATGTTGTGGGGGTAAGTGGTATGTGCTGGAAAGTTTTGTTGGTGGTTGTAGTCCAGCCAAGCTTGAGTGATGAATTTATGTTTAACGGGCAGTACATAGTCCACAACTTAGACAGCCTGTGGCCACATTTCAGTCCTTTTCCCTGCTGCTGGTCGATTTTGCTCTGGGGTGTACAAGTGAATGTGTGGCTCACCGAGCACGTCTGAAGGGCCCAGGTAGCCCTGAGCCTGTGAACTTCCCTGGGGAGACGTGAGGAGCAGAAGGGGGTGTGATGTGCCAAAGCTGATTGCAGATCTGAAGAGTAAACCCCTCATCCTCCCTGGTTGCTGGAAAGCCAGGTTTTCACAATGTGTAATAGTTTTGTGTGTTTATGCAGGAGCCCTGAAGTGGGAGGCTGATACAGAAGGTGGAATAAAGTACACTCCTTGTATCTTACAGGGAGTGCGTCAGCTTACTCCCAAACCTTCAGGCTTAAACTGGCAGAAAATTGATGTAAAGATCTCTGAATTCTAGTCTTCCAATTAATCTCAACATTTCGTATCTGATGGTGCTTCAGGTTGAAAATACTGTCTGAAATAATGTATTGCCTGATTTTAATTAATTTTATTTTGAGGAAGAGTTGGGTTTGTTTCCTGATCAGTATAATCCTGCTTCCTGTGATAAATGGCTTTTCATGTAATGGCTACACTGATTACTCCATGGCACACATCTGCTAAAGGATGGCTTTGAAAGTCAGGTTAATTTGTTGGGTAAGTGGCAGATTTGTGATTGCAATCTCCTTTCAATACTTAAGATGACTTAAGCAAGGCAATAATCCTCTCTTAAAAAAAAAACAAAACAGAACACAAAAAACCCTCAACCTTGGGTTTGGGTGTTTTTTCTATCTCTGTCTTTGTTCCCTTGCTTTATTTTTTCCTGCTCTCTAGGTACACTTTGGTTTCTATCTCTTCACAAACAGTTATCAAACATGATTAATAGCAACTTTGGCATAGTACAGTTTGCACGTAACATCGACACAATTATGAACTCCAGAGCTTCACTACATGCAATTACAGGATTATGTAGTCTATTCTGGCTTCAAAACACAAACCTATATACTATACTGGGTTCTAAAATCCACATAGAAATGGCAATTTTGGAAATAGCTGTCAAAGAAATGCTTAGCTGAATTTTTGAATTATTGCTGGAAAGGTTCATGCGGAAAGGAACATCTTATCTCTCTGGGTGTCATGCCTGCATCTCTGTATCAAATGTGTGCATAAGGGCAGAGAGACTCAGTGTGACATTATTATATTCTCTAATGTCAAATGTTAAGCCCTCCCTATTTTTTTTTCCCTTTTTTTAAAGACACAAAATATTTTAATAGCTCTTAGGCTACATCTGTGCTACAAACTTTCAGAATTTAGGGATGGAACTTTATTTTCTCATTTTCTCCTTTATTAATGCTTACAAGCCTCTGTGTATATATAGCTCTTACAGCTAGAACTGCTTTTATTTAACATAGCCTGTTTCACTGCACAGATTGGTTGTAAACTCCATGAACAAAACCACCTTCTTGTGTCTGGGAGCTGCACTAAAAGGCTTGGCTGGTACAACTGGAGCATCAAATCCCACCTGGTCTTTATTAGCACTTTGCAAGCCTAATTTTCAAAGCGGGTAGGTATGGGGAGTTCCACTTCTGGGTTGCATAAACTGGGAGAATAGATATCTTACTCATATTTCAGTGTATGTAGGTGATACTGCTCGAAATGGAAGCTGGGTCTTTTAGCTCTATCTAATGCTGTGACCACTATATCACATACTGTTCATGTACAAGTCTATCTGCATTTTATGTATGTACATAAAAATGTAAAATGCTTCCTCTGTAGGTTTGCTTAACCAAACAAAACTGTTGCTGTTTATGTTAATGCTGTTATGTTGCTGTTACAGAGAAATAGGATTGACAATAAAGTGAACTGAAAACTGGGCAAAGCTTCCCATCTTCACGTTTGCAAATCTGTGGTAGCCATTGGGATGTTCGGCCAAAGTCCAATATAGCATGTGCTCTGCCAGTGACACAGCACAGATTTTAGACACAACTGGATCATGGAGGCGAGATCTCTTGAGGATACCTCTTCACTTGTACTGGTGCACTGGAGTTAGTGCTGAGGTGGGGTGTTTGGCAGAGAGAAATAGCTGTATGTATGAAATACAGATACTGTTAGGTTAAATTGATCTCTTTCTTGCTTATGGAAGAGCTATGGATGGAGAAAACCTTGAGATTTTTTGTAAACTCTGATTTTTCTTTTTGACAGCTAGCAATCTGTTTTTTAAACAGCTAATTAGAATATATAGTTGATCAGGTGCTTGCATTTTCTCATTCCTGGTCACTTAGTGAAGAACGAGCTGAAAACTCTAGTGTTCTTTGTACTTTCTTATGGGTTTATTTTGAAGTTTTTTTCCATTGTAGTAGTACTTTTTTTTTCTTATTCCCATAATAAAGTTTGAAGTTGGAAGTGTGTGCGAATTTGAAGTAGCAGAGTTAATGATCATCTCATCTGGCTTTCTAAAATAGTGCAAGGCACTGAGTCACTTCTTGCCACTAATAAGTTGCGTCATTTTGCCAGGATCAGAATGTTCCAGTCTCAAAGCAAATAGTTTTAACAGTGAAAAATCAGTCATTACCATAGATATATATATATATGCATGCGCGTGCTTATATATACTGTCTCTTTCTCTGTTTTTGTGTGTCTCTGTCTCTCCCCCCATACCCAAAGATGATGATTGACCATACTATGTGGGGGGCAGTGAATTAATAGTCCCTGTTTTTTTCCGCTTTACATCAACATTCAGTTTCAGCAAGGGAGAAGATAAAAAATACACTCAGACCTAAGTGATGTTTATAAGCATGAATGAGGAAAATGTGGGAAGATTCTATGTGAAAAAAAAAAAAAAAAGGTAGAGGGCATGCTAAACTTGTCAGATTAACTTTTATTGTAGTTTTATTTCTAACATGTTGGATGTATCATCTTTTATATCCAGTCTTGAAGTGATTTCTGTCATATTTGTGAGTTCTGTTGCAACGATCTAAGGTAAATTCTGTAAAAAGCCGTGTGTGTTCTTCCTGTGTGTTCTCCTGGTTGTGTGCAGTCATTTGCTGTGGTGACTATTTGATATGTTGATGTTGCAGACCTTATCAAATGGGAATGAAAAGCACTGTTTTTACATTATTTTATGTCTGTTGATCTTCTCACGCTTTGCCAGCAAACCTGGTCTGTTTTGCCATCAGGATTTCATCAGACTAAGTCAATGTTAATGTTTTAATGGCCCCACTAGTAGGAAATTCCCTTCAGATGGGAAAAGCAGACTGCAGAGGGAAGCCAGCAGAGTGGTACGTGTGTAGACAGTACAGATGTGTAGGGACCCATGACTAGAGAGGTTCAGGTGCTGGGAGAGGCCAGGAGGGGCTGGGCAGTTGGGCCTGAGGCAGGGGCAAGCCTTGGTGATTGCCCAGAGGTGGATCTGGTTTGTTCCCAATAATAGTGTTAAACCCCTGGCAGGGGACTGTACGTGCCAGCACACTGAATCCCATCTGAGAGGAATCAATTTGTAGGGCTTCAGAAGCCTGGATCTCATTGTACTGAAGCAGTCAGACCCCAGGACTTCTGTGGCTATGTTCCCCAGGTCTTCGCAATGCTGGTGTGAGCCTGATTGTCTTTCTAGTTTTTGTCCCTGACTGAACAGAAAAGATAAGTGGTCCGTGTACAGGAGAAAAATGCCAAACTGTGATGCTGAGATAATTGCTAAAAACAAATGAAGGAGTTTTTTTCAATTTGCTGTTTCAAATCATCTTAAAAACTGATGAGTTATGATTACTAATGATTTAGCAGGAAAGTCTCTAATAGCTATGCTCCTTATGATAGTGTTGAGCGAGGTTGAACATTGAAAAATTCAGAGCGACAGGTTGCAAAGGATATTGATGGTGGCTCTGGAGGACAGGAGCTGAGCAAGAGGGCAGAGGTTGCCACTTGTGAGGTTACTGAAAGCCCTGTACTATTGAGATAGTTTTAGTCTTCATGCTGACAAGTTCTGTAGCTGCCATTGGTTGTACTTTCTACTTATGGAGGGCCTTTTAAAAAAAAAAAAAACACCATAAAAAGGCATCTGACTTGTATAGCAGTATCGTCTAAATGCTGGATTTCAAAGGAGCGTAAGATGGTAATTGATACAAGCATTTAGTATGAAGGGGAAGAGAATCTAGATAATTTTTTTCCTTCGTAATAATTCCATAAGATAAAAAGAGTGAGCAATGTGTTTAAAAACCTCTCACTTTAGGTAGAGACTTACAATGTGATAAGATTACACAACCACAGAGTGGGAGACAGCAGTTAAGGAGTTACGTTTTTATTTCAATATCCTCGGTTTCTTACCTTAGCTCATATGGTGTTTGCCTGATGCTCACACAAGCTGCACAAAGCTTATAAGGAACAAATCCCCCTATTTTCTCTAGCGCAGCATAGACTACCTGCACTTATAATCTGTGCGTGGAAAAGTAATTTAATGGTACATTTCTTCACTGTGATGTCTTGAACAGCTGAGCTGCCTGGATCAGTGACAAATTGCCATGCTTTGTGGATCAAGGTAAGAAGTCCAAAGGGAACGTGGCCTCTGAGGTGTAGGTCTTGCACATTTATTTTGGGTCATTAGAGGTCGTATGTGCCTGAGCATCATCCTTCCATCCACAGGAGCTAGAAGATGTTTGACCTGCCCCGGCATGACTAGTCTTTTGCATTGATGCTCTACGTAAGGATCTTATAAAAGCCTTTAATGGTAACAAAGGATTTTGAGGAGAATAAGTCAGTCTTTCATAGGTAACGCTGTTGGAGCCCCCAAGACTTGACAGATTCAAATTAGATGTGCCATGTGTATTTTGCATGGTTGTTTGATCAGGCACATTTTCCAGCTGCTCCAGCTTGAAAAACTGGACAGCAAACCTCCAAAGAAATACGAAAAGTTTTGACAGAAAAGAAATACATCTGCACTTCTCCAACCAAATATAAGTTATTGTGGTAGTCACCTGAATGAGCCATGTCACCCCCAAGTTACAAAACCACAGAAAAAAACGTTTATGTTAGGGTGTATATAATCAGTTCATATTAAACAGTGTATGTAGTGTGTATGTGTGTTTATATATTGTTTTTATTTGCCTTTGGGGGGAGGTTTTATTTTGGGGTTTTTTTCTGCCACATTTCTCAAGCTTTTCCTAGCCTATTGTCACTGGAAACTTGCCTTTAAAATGAAATCAGATATTTCCTCATTGTCACCTTGCAGTAGGCATCAAAACTTCTGGGGGAAAATAGGAACTCTCATGAGATTTGGGGTGGGGCTGTGACAGCTGGCCATACTTTGAGTAGTTCCATGCAGAAACAGAACCCAAACCATATTTTGTATTATCTAATAAAATGGAAATGTGTAGTATTTATTCTTAACTGTTTACATGATCTGAAAATAGATACAAATTCTGCATAATTTGTGTGTATTGTGGTATTTTGCTAGAGAATTTTGGTGGTGGCCTTCTTTGTATGCAAAACACATTAATTTTATGATAAAAGATAATGAAGTATTTCTTTTTAGCTGAGTTTCTTACAGTCACACAAACTCTGTTTTCTTATAAACAGATATATACAAACTCTGTTTGTATAAACATGTGTTTTGCCATTTCCTCTAAGAGCTTTTGAGCCCACTGGCTATTCACAGCCAAATTTTTCAGAGGATATGGAGAGGTGGAAAGAACTTATTTCCTCTGAGTTGTGTGAAAAAGGTGTCTGAGTGAAGGAGAGAGAAAGAGACTTGATTCAGTTCTCTCTCCCTTTCACAACTGAAGGGAAAAACTGAAGATGACCTCAGCTTGAATTTCATGTGAGAACATCCGTGTGGAGCAGGGAGGTATATGTACCGTGGTCATGGAGTAAAGCTTGGGCTTTACTACTGGCTCAGAATAGATACAAGAGGTTGCAGACAGATATCCCCAAGGAAGCATGTTCTCTTAGTGTTGAGGGAAGCTACTTGCCCAGGCTATAATGGTATGATGAGAGGCAGAAAACCAGGTGCTGGTTCTGAAGCAGAACAACATTCTGAAACAGTGAAGTTGTACAGAATCCCATGTGGCTGTTGTGAGCTTGCAGGAAGTACTCGTGGTGTTATCATTATAGTGGGTATACACACTTGACCGAAAATTACTTGGTGTTTCAGAGAGTATCCTTTCAGTGTGTTTGTGGCAAAGTGCAGGAAGTTATTTATTGTACAACTGGTTTAAATGGAAACTTCTGAGGATAATGGGACAAGTCTCCATCTCTTCCCACCCTCCTCCTTTAGTTTTCATTTTCCATGACTCCATTATTGTTTGCACGTCAGGATATTGCATAAGCCTCTCTTGGGAAAAATAGAATATGCAGAAGCAGAAAATGACCTATGCCTACCCACAAGGGCTATTAAATGCAGCTTCACATATCAATAATGAAGAACGTTGGGGGAGGGGGGGGGGGAAGTGTGGGCATTTGAATGTTTTAATTAATAGTGGTGGCAGTGTTCAGATCCAGGTTCTCACGCTACTTTCTGCAATGAGTATCTGCACTATCTCTTCAAACCTCTGTTTTCCTCTCTCCTGCTTTGAAATAGTTTTCCTTTGTCCTCATGGTGAAGTGCAGTGGGCAGGGGAGGAGAGGTTAGGGAAGTGCCGTTCAGGTGGGTTGTTGTTGCTGCTGTTGTTGTTTTCATTCCTTTGCCTATAGAATCTTAGGTGAATTCATTAAAGAAAAATGCAAATAAACAGGCTAAGCTGTTAGACACCTTGTGCAAATTACACAGTTTACTTTGGAGAAGTAGCTTTGGTGGCAATATCATATGACAGGCTTCATCCTAGACAAGAAAAGATTAATGCTTGGTAGATTTACATAACTGTTAATGAGGGCAAGCATTCCTGGGTTACCCCACGTTCCTGTCAAAAGAATCTGAAGTTCTGAGCATTGCACAAATTGAGGAAATACAGTCACGTGCTCTGTGATCTCCAGTTCAGTATTGTGGTTGAAGTCAGTGGCCCAGTTCAATTGAATGTCAAGACAAATACCTTAGGGTTTTTTAAGAATCAGTGATTAAATTTGCTAAGTATTTTACGGACTACTTGTGCTTAATTTCCCTTTCTCAGCCTAAAAGCCATCATTTCTGGGTTGAATTAAACAATTCTTGAAGAGCCTGTAGCAGTGCTGGAGGTGTGGAGGACAGGATGAACAGGGTGTGGCCTCTGATCTCAGTATGGCCAAACCATTGGGGATGGTGAAAAAACAAACATGCACTTTTCATGTAGACATGCACGTCTGTTAAATCCCTAAGAGATAAAATGGTATCTCTGCTACTTGCTCATAAATGCAGAGTTTGCTTATCGCATGTCTTACACGGTTTCAGATCAGTAGCACGGGAAGGTGGGGCTGCCACTGTATCCTGTTGGAAGCAGAAAGTGGTGATGGAGGGGAGCTGGTTTAGTTTGGTCTCTTCTGGCAGGAAACCAAATCCCATGGACAATGAGAGGTCTTAGTTTTCTCTCTTATCCCCTGTTTTTGTCACTTGTCTTCTGGAGAGCAGTGAGAAGTCTGTTGGCCCATGGAGCAAAAGAGGAGTACATTGGATCTTTTTAATGCTCAAAATAGAAAAGAAAGGGGGGAGTGACAAATAAACATGGAGATGATTACACTCTAAAGGCTCATTTCTTTTCAAGTGCAAATGAAGGGGATTCATTACCCAATAAGCCCTGGCATCTGCACAGCACTGAAAAGGCATATTTACACCATCCTGCGAATTGGCACAGATAGTGAAGTACAGGAACTTCATTTATTTTGTGTCTAGGTTCAGGAGGGAAAACAGACCTTTTAAAAGTTGATGTCTGTTTGCCAGACTATCTTATCATATCCTATTGAAGAATGTCAATTGACAAATTGAGGGAAGATTGTCTACTCCTCTTTTTGAAAGGTATCTCTCAAGAGGATAGTCTGACTACATGAGGCAGAAAAAGGAACAGCCCTGATAGAATCTGGTACTATAAATCATTTACTTGAGATAAAATGTTGATAAGAATTACAGAGAAATCACCTCACTTTTATTATTGCAGTTCATGTGAGCTGGTGCTCTGTGTTTATTGCCCCTGCAGTTAAAGTTTATGGAAGTTCCTCAAAGGGATGCCCTTGAATCTGGGATTTAATGACTGCTCCCTCTACTGGTATTACAGCTTCTAACTGGAGCAGTTTAGATTGATTTCACTTTTATTGCATGATTAGTCATATACAACCTGCATGTATCAGACCTCAAATCTACTGCTGCAAAACTACAGTTTTAAAAGCCAAAATACTCTACGCCAATGTCACATCTTAGACCTTAGGAGAGGAATTTGAAAATCATGTGATAATAAATATTCTGAAGTTATTTATTTCATTTAAGTAAATATGCTATTAAAAAAAAAATATCTTGAGGGTTCGTGTGTTCAAAGCTCTCTTCACACGTGTCCCTCACTAGATTGTATGTTTGGTTTGGTTTGGTTCTCCTCCAAGTGAAAGGGGAGATCTTGATGTAGTTCTGAAATTGGTGCTGATGAGTATTTTTGAAAGAGAACCTGAGCTATTGTAAGACTTGTTGCAGACTTGCAAGCACTAAGAGTTGAACAAAATGAGAAATTTTGAGCTTGATCTCAGGTTGCATTTTGAAACCAAGTTGTTGCAGACCTGAATTTCATTGAAGTGCTGGTTGTTCGAAGAATGGAGCAGATTTTCATGAGGCCAGTCAGCATCCATACAAAATAGAAGGTGCTTCATTTCAAATGGCAGCAGAACAGGAAATAGAAGATTTTAAAATAAATTTCATCCTGCTTAATTCAAACTGGACGAGGTTTATAAATGTGAAGGAAGCCTAAAAAATCTGAAGGAAATTAAGGGCCTTCCATTTTGAAACAACCACAAAAGAAACGCAAACGCTGGCATCCCTGTCTTTAGGCGCTGGTTGAATTTTTGAAGGTGTAGAGCCTATGGCAGTCTCTCAGTGAAGGTCATACAAAAGTGTGTATAAGCTGTGCTTCTGGACATCATGGCGTGTTCAGCTGGCAGAGTTCCCCTCCCTATCTGCTCTAATGAGGTTTGCTTTGAATACTGTGGTTCTGGTCTTGCTTGCTTTTATTCTGGATTTTGTTACTCTCACCAGTACAGAAGAATTATAACAGCTTCTTTCACTTCTCCTTATACTTCTGCTGAGGTCTTAAAGACTTGCGTTAAGGCAGGGGTCAAAAATTTTCAAATTATACTTCTCATATTTTCTTTTTTTTTGGACTGCTTTGATGGTTAGCTTTTATGGGGCACGCCAAGTCTTTATCTCTGCCAATCACATGGTGTACACGTTGTACACTAGTGAGAATCATTAACTTGCAAACATTGTAAAAAAGGTTATCTTCAACACAGAAAGGTGAGCAGTCAGAAGCATGGAAACAGTGTAAAAGAATGTTTTAAGTAGGTCACTGATAATCCTATTTATGGGCATGATTGAGTAAAAACACTGAATACTTTGGCCTTGAACCGTAACAGCTCTTAACTGAGTGTTGAGCCCCAAAGTAAAAAGTGAAGACGTGCAGTGATGTCAGTGAGGTTTGTTTCCTCGCTGAAATTTGAGGACCTGCTTGTGTGGCATTGTGGAATGTGAGTAGAGCAGGTGGAGGTGTATGATGGAAGATTGCAAGCCCTTCCTCAGCCCTTAGCTCTGTTTGCCTTTCTGACATTTGGCTGTCCTCTGTTTTGCATATCCTAAATCAGGGGTCCTCAAACTATGGCCCGCGGGCCGGATACGGCCCCCCAGGGACCTCAATCCAGCCCCCGGTATTTACAGCCCCACCCACCCACCCCCCGCTGGGGGTTGGGGGGGGGAAACCAAGCAGCCGCAGATGACTGCCTGCCACTGCATCTGCGTGCCGGCCCCCTGGTTAAAAATTTTGAGGACCCCTGTCCTAAATGGACTTCTTGCTTTGTCCCCATGCCCTAACTTGAATGAAGTGTCCTGGAGGTGGTGAAACAGCTTGATGTTTGTGGATGGGGTACTGATTCCTGGTCATGCCTCAGTGGAGTTCCACAAAGGGTGAAGTTGCGCCAGGTGTTTTCTAACACGTCCTTCTGGTAGGTCAGGGATCTTCCTGCGTGCTCAATCTGTACTGAGGTTACTTGTTCCCAGATGCTTTCTTAATATCATTCCTTTTATGACCTCATACCTACCTGTATTTGCTTTCTCAGTTTAAAAACATGAGAGGTTGAACATTTAGATTTTACTACTTGTCCTTCCTTGAAAAGTAAATTATTTTGCCATAATGTGTACTAGTTGGCTTACTGAAAAGAAATAACTTAGATTTCCATGGTGGGCTTGTCTGTTCACTGTGTGTATAAATAAATAAATAAAATTAAGTAATTATTCTAGGAATAAATGGACTTGGCGGTATCCAGAGGATTAGAAATTTAATGGGAGACAAAGAAACAAATACAGTGGGCTACAGTGAAAAACCTCCTTCTTGTTTTCATAATTTTACTATTTGTTCACTAATGGAAACACAATGTGGGTAAGTTTCCCAGAAAACCTCCAATTTCCTCATAGACTTTCTGTGAGGTAACTCAGACTTGTCAAAATCTGACCTATTTTCATGCTGCAGTTTATGGGTAGTCCTAAGTTTCTTCTCAGTAAAAGAAGTTATTTGGCTTTAAAACCTGATGAATTGTAGAGAAAAAGAAGAAAAAAAAAGTTGGACTTGCTACCTTCCTTTGCTTGACTAAAGGAAGCTCTGGGTTGTTATTCTATGTATATAAACCAGATATTAGAAGCAACTATAACTTAAGCTGCCTTTTTTTTTCCAATTAAGTACCAATTTGCCAACCAAAGAATTTGATGACTTTAAAAAAAGAAAAATAAGTAGTTTGGGGTAGTTCTTTGTGGCTTAGTGACAGTGTTAGTAATATGGGGGGAAGGTACAAAGCATCCTAACTCCAAAGCTATAGTTTTCTGAGACAGAGGCACCTGATAAAAAAAAGGAGAGAAGACTAAATCACTCAGTGAACAACAAGTTTTCTCCTCCATAACACTTTGATATTTTTCCATAGTCCTGAGTTGGCACTCTTAGGTCTGACTGTACCAAACATTTTTCAATATGCTGAACACAACACATGGCTGGGTGCAGAGCTGGCAGCCTCTACCTGGGATTCTGCCGGCATGCGAGGCAAACAATAGTTTCCACTGAAAAATGTGGGCAAACCAAAGGTGAGAAAAATAGATGAAGAACAGACTTTGTTGCTGTTGGAAGCTTATGAAATTGGGTGCTTGACTCCATTGGTCAGGCTTGTGTTCCTTCACTTGATGGTAGCGAGTATGATGAGAGATGAATGGATTTAGGATGAGGGTCAGCTACTGTAGAATTGGTCTGGTGTTTATAACAACTACGTATTAGGAGGTTGGACAAGATGTCCTACTGAAATCCGCTCCAAACTAGCTTGTATTTGAAGCTACAGAATCTTTACAAACACTAAGGTCTTTTGATGGTTGCTAAAAAGAGGTAAATAGGACTATTTACTGGCATTGTCATTATAGTGAAACACTTGAAAGTTGTGTGCCTTCTCTGTTACTACCTCTATACTGCAAGTGTTACTACTTTGTAGTAACACCTGGTTAGTTATGTTTCAGTAGGCCCCTGGCGGATACCTCCTGTCCAGAACTTAGACCTACCCGCTAGTTAGTGTCAGTGTTAGCCTGCCACAAGAACGTACTCCTCTTGCTTAGAATAATACAGGGGGAATATGTGGCAGGCATCTGTCAGAAAACTTGCTTGTGACAACCACTGCACCATCTTCTTTTACTGAAAATCAGAAGTTCTCTAGAAAAGGTAGCTTGAGGGTATATCTTCTAGAGAATGCTGCAGGTCAGTGGAGAGTACAAAGAAGGAAATGTAGAATGAAAGCAGACAAGGTTCTAGTTGTTTTGATGACAACTGAAACAGCAATCAATGGTTTTGTTTTTTCCATGACTAAAATACGTAGTCTTAGGGCTGTCGTATGAACATGTGATATGAGGGAGTCTGTAAGCCGCATCTATTAGATCCAGAGGCTCAAAAAGGCAGAACTGGTAATTGATTTTTCATGTGTTTTTATTTTTTTTGGAAGGCACCGCTGAAATAGCTCCCTTAGCTCTTTGTACATAGGTTAAATGTGTTTGAGCGGGTCCCTGAGCTCTTTCTTCTGTGCGTGCCAGTGATTTTGCAGAACATTATGAAAATGGGAGAGGCAGTTGTGTGAATTAAGGCTTAAATGAAGAGCAGGGATAAGAGACAGATTCTTGTTATCATGACAATTAGTTCTTACAAACGAACTCTGGTGATGTCAAGTAATAAATTCTCAGGGCTTTTTCTCCACTCATGTTGATGCTATTTGATGAGTAGACAACATAAGGGGAACATAACAGGAAAAGCATCTAGCAGATTACAGTGGGATTTGTGGACACTAAGCCTGTCCTATGTCACGATTTCCTGGGAGTGATGGAGTGTTCTGTCCTTCCTCCTTGTGCTTTATCTAATCTGAACTGAAATAAAATCAGAGGTGTGAAACCTGCATTGTTTTCTGTAAACTCTGAAAGTTATTCCATAAACTGTTCAGGTGGTGTTTTGGTCTAATTTCTCTCAGCCATACTGGTGTCTCTGGCTCATGTGCCCATTTCAGTATGCAGCCACAGAAGAGGAAAGAAAATACATGTTCATTGAAGAAAAGCTGAAAAAAACCTGTATTGCAAAGTATCTGGTGAGATTACTACAAACAGTTGAACACAATTTATAAATAGGCTTGAGAGCATAGATGTAAACCACAGATTTGAAGTATAGTTGCTTCATGTTGGACAACTGGAGATCTGGCAAATTAATGCCCAAGAGAACAAATTGGCCGTGACTGAGACTTGATCAACATTGGATAATTTATGATTTGTACCACAAGGATGCTTGTCTTCATGATTGATTTTTTTTTTTTTAATCTGTTCATATAAATAAAAATTCTTGCAGTACATGAAGTATATAATCTTTATACTGGACTCATTTTTCCTCTGCCTATAGGTATAAACAGAATAATGGTGCCTTGCTGTCTCGGCTTGGTGCATCAGTCATATAGTATGTCTTCTTTCTATGTCACAAAGCTTTCCCCTCCACCACGTTTTTGTTAAACACTGTGACAGTGCTCGAGAACACAGAATTTTTTGCAGCTGAAAGCAGTGCCTCATTGCAGGATTGCAGTGGGGAACAAAATAATGAAAACATAAATTTGATTCAGAATTGTAATGTATCTTAATTTCTGTAAAAATATGCTTGCTCTTAGATGTGACTCATAGATAGATTATGCTGATTTTGAGGGGGCATTTAATTTTATTTTTCCTGTGGTTGTTCTTTGGAAGTTTTACTGAAGGGTGTGGTAGATATTACACAAGAGTAACGAGTATATCATAGAGTTGTCTTCAAAGTAAATTTTCATGAGGAAATCATGATTTTAACTTTCATTTCATATGATCAGAACACAAATAAGCTCATGTGGTTCCAGTGCAGTTGTTGAGGTTTTAGTAGCTGAGAGCTGAGTTTGCTGATGGATACCTACCAGTTGTATGCTACTGGGTCTCCCTATTGACCGTAGAAACAGGTCTGTGGTTTCCTGGTCCTTTCTGTGCTTTGGCTGCTCTATATCCAGTGGAAATAGTCAGGTTTCTAGTAGTCTGTTGGCATTTCTCCAAGTGAGAAATTAAATCACTCCAAGACCTCTTTTTTGCGAGTACTTTGTAATAAAGTTGTTTCAGTATGAATGATTTGTCCTGTATTTCACATTGACATCTGATTCTTCTTAGAGCATGGGGTTTGACTGGATGACCTCCAGAGGTCCCTTCAGATCAAAATTATTCTGTGCTGCTTTTGTGTAGGCAAACTAGTGATGCCCAAATAGGGTGGGAGCACTATGTGTACTTTTAAGTGCTTATGTACAAAGCACAGTGATGCAGAAGCTGTGCTTCAAGACTAAAAGGTGAGTATCTTATTCAATAGTGTGGTCCACATCTTTGAGGAAGCTGAAAGGAGTTGGTTTTAACCAGTGGATTAGAACCAGCTGGGCTGTTCTGCTGCATCTGCTTAAAGGAGATTGAAGTAGTTAGTGGTGGGATTTCAACAGCATCAGTTTCACATGACAAGTGTTGCTTGGAGTAGTGTGGTGCCACTTTCGTACACGATCTGGACACTACTTTTCAGCACAGCATATTTTCCTGTGCCACTGTATACTTGAAAAGTCATTTATAACTTGTTAAGTACTTGTAGCCTTGATTTTTTTTAACAAATTGATTCACTTTCCCAAAGAAGCTATTTTTAGCTATCAACATTTTCAGTAGTTGATTGTTTTTTTTTTTACCTACCCCCTACCCCACCCCTAACTGCAGGGGAAAACAATTTAATTGTGGTTTCTAAACAGATATACTTGGAAAAAAATTGGCTAGAAATTATACATCAAAAGGCAGTTGCTGTTTTGTTATATGTTTATTAGGTGGCATCATCTTCCCTTCATGCTCCTCAGTTGTCATCTGACAATTTCTTCAGGTCTTGTTTTAGAGGTGTGACATTTTGGGCAACCGGTGGAGAAAAAAAAGAAAAGTTGTGTGTGTCTTATTTCCTTTTTTAGCAGGAAATCAATGTGAATATACGTTAGCCTAAATTAACAAGCAGCTGTTCTAAAGCAAGGTCTTGACACATAAACATTGTAATGACGTACAAAGACTAATATATGTACACATAGAGAAATGTCCGTGTATTTATTTATTTATTTTTCCCCTAGGGTCTAGAGGAAAAAAAATCCTGCTCATTACCATGGTCACTGTTTATAATAATAGCATTTGCCAAAAGTTACTACATTGCACTTCCTTTAGCTTGATGCTTCAAAGCCCTCACTACCTTTTAACTTCTGTTAAGGTTTTGCTCCGGAAGAGATAAGATACGAAGGATCCAGCTTGTATTTTTTTCTAACAACTGTCAAAAACAATAACAGATCTTCTTTATTTTAGTAATGTAGGAACATAATCTAAGTACACACTTTATTCTTCAAAGGAAACCATTCTGGTAATTTGCTGGCAAATACTGACTTTAAGGCAATGGGCAGAGTACTCTTATGGTTTCTGCTAACCCAGAGGAAACCACAAGCCAGTCTGTCTTGGGTAATTCCTGTGATTTTTCTCATACCCACTGCTGAAGCCTTTTTTTCCTCTTCCTGTGATGCTACAGCTACTTCACTTTTATGGCTTTGTGCCTGAAAACCAAGCATTCATGTTGGCTTATGTGAAGAAGACAGTTTCTGCAGATTTTCGGTGTGCTGTAAAGTTATCTGATCCTTGGCTTTTCACCTTCTTCAGTAAATCTACAGGTCAAATTTGTTCCCTTTTTTAAACTGTATTTGGATAGGCTTGAAGGCTGGTGGCACTTCCAGAGATTCTGAAGCTGCAGCTCCCTTATTTAAAAAAAAAAAAAAAAATCTCTGCAGTTTTTATAATAGTTTTATAATAGTATTTCTTTTAACTACTCTTTAGTTATTTAATGCATTTTCTTAGGCTTTATATTACAGTGGTATGATACTGTCTTGTTCAATGCAGACATCTAAATATATGACCAATGTAGATGGCTGGACCTTATTGCCTAATATGAGCTGTTTTCCAGATGGCTTTGATGGACTGGGCAATTTGCACATTAAGGGATGATTT